>NW_024070203.1:69821652-69899179 GCF_014754425.2 Oryx dammah | reverse complement strand
TCACCAATCAGCAGCATTCCATTTTGACACATTTTATTTATTTTCACTTAAACAATGTATTACCCAACTTAAAATACTTGCAAACCACAGAACAGTAAAGTAGAAGAACATGTTCAATGCCCTGAGGAAGATTTAAAATGCTGTGAGGTGGAGAGGTTAAACAAAGCCTATCTTAACGTGTGGTAGGAGGCTGCAGCCTTTAAAAAGCATGCTTCTCCGGAGAGTGAGCCTGGAGGGACTGTTAGAAAGAGTGAAGATGGAAGTGTAAGCAGGAGGCTCCCTGGAGCAGCTTTTCTGCTTTTCAGAGGAAGGCTTCTGTCACCTTGGCTTGAAGAGGCGCGGGGAACATGAGTCGTATTTGGTGAGTTTAGCCCTGTGTTGGAGGAGTTGGAGAAGCCAGCGCCATATGGCATTGTGGAGGGCTTTGTATGCCAACCTGAGGAATGTGTGCTTAATATGATGGTGTTTATTATTAAACAAATCATAGTCCCCAGTCCCTTCTCGTGTCCTGGGTGGCCTCTTTGTCTTTATACTGGCTGCTTATGTCTCAATCTGGGGTTATCATTCATTTTTCTCTCCCTTCCTTTCAGATCCACTATCCTGGAGCCTGTGCTCAAAATATAAGCATCCTTATTTCTACAGATTCTAAATACAATGCCAGCAGACTTCCTCTGGCTTCATACCCTTAGGAGGAATTATCCTTTTGCCCAGTTTTGCCTAAATAGCTGGCCTTGATTTTCCTTTCTTTCTTTTCCTTCCTGTCCCCAGTTTATCTTTGCTATCTTTTATGGGTTTCCCCCTTGTTTCTTAGTTGGTATTTTATTTTGGTTAATAGAACGGAAATCAATGTGTGTGTCTAGACATTCATTGCAGACAGACAGACACACACACAGCACTGTTTTTCCTTGACTCACAGACACTTTTTTTGTCAAATTTTAACTAATCCAGATAGAATGTATATTGTAACCAATGGATATAATTAATGCGATGCTGTATCTCTTCTTCCCAACCCCTCCCCAAAAGCTCCTATGAAATCTGTGACATTTTAGAAGTGTGAAAATATCAGTAGTGTGAAATTTCCAGTTTTCAAGTCTGTGGAAGACGGCAGAGAGGCTTGTTGAATTCCATGTCACACTCTTGTTATGCTCCCAGCCTGCCAGGAGCAGCAGTGTGGTGGTGACAAGCGCCAGTTCCACAGACACACCTGCCTGCTCTGAATGTAGGTGACCTTGAGCAAGTGAGTCAGTATCTTCTGTTCATTCCTTGTCTGTAAAATGAGCTGAGAGGGGCACAGCTAGATTGACATGGTTTGAGTGAATATTTAGAAAAATGATTAGCACATCCTGAGGTGCCTATGTGGTCATCCTTATTTTGTTGCCTCTTGATTTAACAATGAAAATGCGAATTTAAAAAGTGAAAAGTGGCATAAAACCATCTGGTTATATTTCATGGGACATAGGTTTTCAAACTTCCTGGTTTCACTAATCTCAGGATTTTCTTCATGATGCCCCAGACTGAAATAAATACCTAAAATTTTGTTTAGTAATTAAGTCGAAGCAATGGAAAAGTAGCCCTTTGTGCCCACTGAAGAAAGATGCACAACCTTAAAGTTGAAAATGATGTTTTACTTAGGGGACATACTGAGGACTTCAGCCCAGAAGACAAGCTCTCAGATAGCTACGAGAGACTTTTCCAAAGAAGTAAGGGAGAAAAACCAGGATATGTAGGGGTTTTGCAACAAAAACCAAGGTAGTCAGAACATTGAAAGATTATTGTTAATTAAAAAAAACACATACATTTGAAGTTAGTTTAGAGCTAGTCTGTGTATGGGAAGACGCAGGAGTCTGGGCTCATTTAAATCGTTCCTTTGATATGCACCTTAAATATCTAGAGCCAGTATCCTGTTTTTTCCTTCATCCTGAGGCCCATCAGGGTACACAGTTGTCATTGTGTTCTCCTTGAAAATATTAACCTCCCCCCACCCTTTCCCCTTCCTTCTGTGAGTTTGCTGTGGCCCCTGAGGTATTTTAGGGCACAATTTAAAAGTGATAAGGCACTTACTTGTTTAGCTCTTTCCTCTGCCTGTTAAGCTGTGTCCTCGGGGCTTCCCTTGCGGCTCAGCTAGTAAAGAATCGGCCTGAAGTTCAGAAGACCACTGTTCAATGCCTGGGTCGAGAAGATCCCCTGGAGAAGGGATAGGCTACCCACTCCAGTATTCTTTGATTTCCTTTGTGGCTCAGCTGGTAAAGAATCAGCTCGCAATGCGGGAAACCTGGGTTCAGTCCCTGGTTTGGGAAGATCCCCTGGAGAAGGGAAAGGCTACCCACTCCAGTATTCTGGCCTAGAGAATTCCATGGACTGTATAGTCCATGGGATCGCAAAGAGTCGGACACGACTGAGCAATTTTCGCTGCCTATTATTCCATATGCATTCAGCAAGTGTTCTGTGCTACTGACTCATGACTTCCTCCTCTCCAGAATCTTTGATCTGTTTCTTGATGGAGTTAGCTCAGAAAGTGCTCAGAATAAAACCTAAGAAAGAAAGCTGCGGCTTCTTGTAAAGTGCTGCATTGTGTCTGAAGGCCTCGGAGAATCTAAAGCAAAATGGGAAGAAAGAATGAGACTCGGTTCTCCATGTGTCCACTCTATCAATCACAGCTGCCCTCAAAACCTAGTAGTACCTGCTTTTATGGTTCCCTGGAGCTCCTTTGCAGGTGCACCAAGACGAAGGTACTTGAAGGTCACCTGCAGAGTGATGTAGGTAAAAGGAAATCCTAATGTTTACTGTCCCTCCCCAGGCTCTGGGAACCAGCAGTCATACATCAATGTCCATTCATCATCTTCCAGATGGTTCGTATGTTTTAAGTTGCCACCCACAGGTATTTGGGCTGGTTGTAAAAAGCTAAGTCTTTGGGGAAAGAAAGCACGGCCTCAGCAGACCTGTAAGCTGCCAGGCTAGTTAACCCCTCATGCATTGTATATTATAATATTATAATTAATGTTTACCAAACTGTGTTGTCAGTGATTTAATAAAATTCTATTATCAGTGCTTTAGCAATACCAGTCCAGACACCTAAACAGTAGAGTCTAGGTTTCTGAACATCTGGAAGATAGAGACAAGAGCTTTTAAAAATAATTTTTTTAATGCCTCATACATTTTCCCTACCTTCTGTAAAGATATAGTTACATATATTGAAGGAGCCAGAGTGGACCTTTGGGCCAAGTTACTTTTTACATTAAACTAATTAAAAGGAAATCTTTCTAAAAATCCATTATAAATTGTTCTGCGTCACTGCATGCTGTAGCTATAGATACATGTGTGGTCAGTGAGGAGCTTCAGGGTCATACCATGTTGCTGCTGTGTTACAGGTTAAGGGAAAGCCTGCAGATATGTCAAGCTGAACACACATTTGTTTGCAGTATGCCGCCTCATTCAGGTTCAAATATGCACTGATTGCATCCACACCTCCTGGGTTTCTCTTCTGAATTCCTCCCCCAAGGGTGCTCTTCTGTCATCTCCTCTCATTCTTCCTCCTCTGCCCATTTTCCACACTCTTTGTTATCACTCTTTTCACATATCTGGAGACTCTGCACTCGGATGTGCTGTTCTCGCTTCAGGGATGTCACTGTCTTCCTGACTTGTACTTATTTTTCCTGGGGACTCAGCATCTGCTGATGAAATACCAAGATTGTTTGTTTGTTCTTACTCCTATGTTAGTGTCTATAGTCATTTTAGGAGAGGAGATTGAAAGAAAAATGAGAATAGGAATAAAGGTCAGTAGAGCATTACATTACCAAAGCGAGCTCTAATGAGGCAGGTTTGAGCTAAATGTAAGAACATGCTCTTTGAAGTCTGCCCTCTGTACCTGCTGTCAGACTCCAGCTCTTCTGTATGGTGTTCATAGGATCTAGGCTGAGACACTCGGCCACTCTAAGCCTCAGTTTCTCATCTCTAGAAAGGGCATGATCATCCCTTAAATATTTATTATCAGAAATAAGTCAGAAGATGTTAAAGAGTTAAGATCTCTGAAAATCATAAACACTGATTGGTTATTATCATTAGTCCCATTTTACAGATGGAGCATGGAGAAGGAAACGGCAACCCACTCCAGTATTCTTGCCTAGAAAATCCCATGGACAGAGGAGCTTGGCAGGCTACAGTCCACGTGGTCGCAAAGAGTCGGACATGATTGAGAGACTAAACAACCACAGATGGGGCAGCTAAGGGCAGAAGTAAGGGACTTGCTGCAGATCATGGTTCATAAATAGCATGAGCAGAGGACGCTTCCCTATCTGCCTCATTCTACAGCCTTTTGCCTACTAGGTATTCAGAGGCCATCTAGAAGCTGAGGGTTCTGAAGCATCAGATTTTTACAATGTTAGGAAGGTAATGGCACCCCACTCCAGTACTCTTGCCTGGGAAATCCCATGGACGGGGGAGCCTGGTAGGCTGCAGTCCATGGGGTCGTGAACAGTTGGGCACAACTGAGCAACTTCACTTTCACGCATTGGAGAAGGAAATGGCAACCCACTCCAGTGTTCTTGCCTGGAGAATCCCAGGGACGGGGGAGCCTGGTGGGCTGCCGTCTCTGGGGTCGCACAGAGCCAGACACGACTGAATCGACTTAGCAATAGCAGCAGCAGTATTTTATTACTGCCTCCTTCCTGCTTCTCCCCGATCCCCACCCAGCAGTTAGGGAAACTTCAAGCTGAATAAATTGTTCTTGGTCTCACTAAAAACTGTGACTTTTCCCCATGGGAAAAAAGCATTGTGTTTGATGACCTTTCTGTGCATGTAGTAGGTAAGGCACAAAATGAGCCCTGAAAATAATTGTCTTGAAATACTGAAGTATTTTCAAGTATTTTCTTGAAATACTTGAAATATATAAACCATAATACCCTTCACCTTTAATCAGTATCCTAATTTATCAGCCAGAAACTACAATGTGCCAGTTAATTTAATGAATATTCATTGTCACTAAATGTATGAATAATGAGCCCCTACTGTTTGCTGACATGCAGTCACATGACGGTGCTTCTCAGACCTTAACAGACACACACATCTCGTGTGTGTAGTCTTATTAGGATGTCGAGGCTGGCTCACTCTGCCTAGGATGGGCCTTGAGACTGCTCTTCTGTGCCCCCAGGTGACACCAGTGCTGCTGGTCCATGGAAATCTGCAAATCTTATGCACATTAAAGTTCTAGAAGCACTGTGTGGTGTCCCATTCCTCTTTTAATTCTCTAATATTTTGGGGAGTTTCCTCTTCTTTAACAATTTTACTTATTACTTGTGTTTGCCAATAGAATTAAAGTTCTATGAGAACACAGAACTTGTCTACCTTGATCATCACTTTATTCCTGCTGCCTAGAATGGTACCTGATATGTGTGGCTATTCACAGGGATAAGCTGCAGCAGAAAGCCAATTTCATTGCACACTATTACTCAATATTTGTGATCCTGTAAGTGACTAAATGAATACAGGTAATGGTAATATATATAGATATTGTCTATATTATCCTCAGAGCAACATTTGGATAAATTTATTATCAAACTCAAGTTGTAAATATGTAATAATACATGTTAAATTCGTGTTATGGAGAGCTACACTAAAACTTCTTGAAATCGGGCAACTATTGAAAGTTTCAGAAAAGAGAGAGAACTTGCACTAGTCTTAAATGAAGAAAAACACTTTTATAAATATAGAAAGAGAAGGAGAGGAAGGTAATTCATTTAGATAGAATGTGATAGGATAATTATTAGAGATTTTATTTTAAGGTTTATTCCCCTGGAAGCCTCCCCCCAATTTCCATAGCTCCCAAGTTTCCCTATCATAGAGAATTTTGCAGTGCAAAAGCAAAAGTTGCTGAAAGTCTTTTCCATCTTTTTTAGAATCCTAAACTTAAAGAGATTATGCTGTGTAAAGTAGAAGAGAGAAGAGTTCTTTTGAGGGCAGTTAAAGGAAAAAGAATTTTTCCCAAGACAAAAGAATTCAGTCTAAGCTGAGATGTTGCTGTAGGTATTATTCATTTTTTCCATGGTCCCCTTCAGTAGTTTGGTGAGAATTATAAACCAAGCCTATTATATTGAAATTCACTTATCAAAACACTTTTTAAGATTGAGATATAGTAATATATGGGCTTCCTTGGTAGCTCAGATGGTAAAGAATCTGCCTGCAGTGTGGGAGACCTGACTTTGATCCTTAGGTAGGGAAGATCCCCTGGAGGAGGGAATAACTACCCACTCCAGTATTCATGACTGGAGAATCCCTTGGACAGAGGAGCCTGGTGGGCTACAGTTCATGGGGTCCCAAAGAATCGGACATGACTAAGCAACTAACACATCCATAATAATATATATTTATTTATTAATGCATGGGGCTTCCCAGGTGGCTCAGCTGGTAAAGACTGACTGAAATGTGGGAGACCTAGGTTGGGAAGATCCCCTGGAGAAGGGAAAGGCTACCCACTCCAGTATTTTGGCCTGGAGAATCCCATGGACTGTATAGTCCATAGGGTCACAAAGAGTCAGACACGACTGAGTGACTTTCACTTCAAAAACAGTAAGTTCTGGAAACATAACTGGTAATTATCTTGATTTTGATATAGTGATGAGCATGGATACTTTGTTATGAAGTGATATAAAAATATCTCTACTTTTTATTCATGATGAACTTACAGGTACTGCTAATGCTATTGTGCTTTATTGCATACATTTGTAATAGAGGGAAATTGCAAATGTTCATTTAGAGGTTAATGAAAATAAAGATATTTAATATATTCATTCTCCCTGTCAAGTCTATGGTGTGAGCCTCGGTTTCCCAGGAATGACTGGGCATCACTCCCCAGCATCCCATATCAGGCAGGAGAGTCCAGGTCAGCACTTCTCAGTGTCTTGTTCCTGAACCAGCAGCATCGGCATCATCTGGGAACATGTTAGGACCAGAAATTCTCAGGTCTTACCTGGTCGTACTGAATAGAAACTCTGGGAACAGGGTCAAGCAATCTGTGTTTTTATAAACCTTCCAGGCAATTCTGATGCATGCTCAAGTTTGAGAAGCACTAGACTAAATTATTCTGCAGCAGCAAACTAGCCCCAAGTCTCAGTAGTATGAATCAGCATGTTTTTGGTTTTCCCTCAAGATTAATTTCCATGGTGTTTAGGATGGGCTCATTCTACTCCATGTCTGCACACCTGGGATCCGGATTGACAGAACAGCCGCCATCTGCAGTGTTACTAGTACTGTGCCAGAGGAGAGAGAAGAATGGAGGGTCTCACACTGGCGATTCATGGGGCCAGATTGACACATACCACTTCCACTAACCACTAGTTGGCCAGAACTAATTAAGAGGCTCTGCCTCATGGCTGGGGGACAGGAAGCACCCAGAAGCCAGGGAGCTAGTGATGACAAACACATTATCAAGAGACAGCGGGATCTCAGAGAGGATGACCCACAACACCCCTGGGGAGACTTCCGCCGCCACTCCAGTGACTCCCATGTGCGAGGCAAGCGCAGAAAAAGCAAAATCTCAGCCATGTGATCTGGGACAGTGGGTGGACCAATGTGAGGCAGGATGACCACAAATTCTGTAGCAAAGTAAACCAGGGATCGGGCCGGGCACGGGAGGGGACACTTACTTTATTTTGGCAATGCTTAAGATCCTGGGGCTTCTGGCACAACTCTGGGCAAGCGAGGAATATGCAAGAGTGACTGAGATTGAACTTCCTGCTGTATGGTGTTCAGTGTTAGATTTAAGTGGCTTTAAGGAAAAATGGTATTTCTGATACACCTGAGATTATAGAGTAAGCTTCGTATCCACCAGAGCAGTTTTCTGTGTAAACTGCACTAGTTCAGGACTTAATGCAGAGTGTTTAAAAGGATGATTACTTAAATGCTTTTGATGATGGTAAACTCCTTGGATACTTCAGCACTGATTAAATTGACATATTGACTTAGAAAATCCTTAGACCTGTAATCTTTCTAAATTCATATTGGGACTCAGTCAGTGGAGCAGTGAGTCAGCGGTACTTAATCATTTCTTTGTGACAGGTAATTCTTTTTCATCTGTTATAAAATCTTACATTCAGTGGTCATTTTTCTGCAATGTTCTAGGCTTACCCCGTGTTTATCTCAAAGAGGAGGTATTCGCTATGGAATGATGAGGAAGTAGTCACAGTAAAAGTTGATCTAATACAACTTATAAAAAAAAGCCTGGCTCATTTGGTGAAGGTTTTATTACTTGACACTCTTGACATTTGAAATATCACTGGAATCTTAGCCACTGCTGCTGCTAAGTCGCTTCAGTCGTGTCCGACTCTGTGCGACCCCAGAGACAGCAGCCCACCAGGCTCCCCCATCCCTGGGATTCTCCAGGCAAGAACACTGGAGTGGGTTGCCATTTCCTTCTCCAATGCATGAAAGTGAAAAGTAAAAGTGAAGTCGCTCAGTCGTGTCCGACTCTTCGTGACCCCATGGACTACAGCCTACCAGGCTCCTCCATTCATGGGATTTTCCAGGCAAGAGTACTGGAGTGGGTTGCCATTGCCTTCTCCGTCTTAGCCACTATGCCTCCATAAATGTGTATTCAATGAAGAACGAAATTTGCAGTTAAAATGCAGTATTTGTATTTAGTAATCCCTAATTTTTTCAGTTGCATTATAATGTACCAGTTGGTGATTAAGTCCCTCCCCCAAGGAGAAAAGGTTTCTGTAGAAGAATTTATATGGTCACAATACAGTTTTTTGAGGGGGGTTATCTTTATTGAATGTCAGAGAATGAGATTTAACCTATGTTGATGAGAATGTTTCACCTCACTTTGAAATGTACACATTTTAATATCTGCCCACATTGTGGCCCTGTTTTTTCCCTAGGAAAAATGCATTGTATTGCCCAGGAAAACTTATTTATAGGATTAGTTAGTATACTTTTAACTGAGTTCAAATGTCCTGACTCATCTCTGAGTTTTGTACATATGACTTGTGTCTTCTTATTGTAGTTCCCTGCTAGAAATTAACCAATAATTGTCCTTAAGCAATAGCCACCAAAAGTTATCACAGAGACTCTGAAAATTGGCATATATTGTCTGCTCTGAATTCCATTTTATAAAATTATAATAAAACTCAACTTTTATTAAATTTTGCAAGTGTATGAACATCATGTTTTAAATTTATTAGCAAACATTTTTCTCAAATATGGTTTTGAGAGTCGCTGCCTAAATAATAAATCCACACCTGGACCATTCTTTTAAACATAGCCCAACATACTCTCTGTCTTATAAATCAATCAACCAAGAGACTATTTCAGACATAATTTTAAAAGTATAGGGGGAAATACACTATCTGCAGAAATAATAAAATTTTTGCTTACTAACAAACTTCATGAGACAGTTTGCAGCTGACATATTTTAGCTTTAATCAAATAAATCTTTGTATGAAATCCAGAAACTTTTAAATCGCAACATAACCCATTGGCATGCAGATTGAGTCAGACTTTGAGATTGTGGTCTTAAATCATGATGGCATCTCTATTTTCCATTCCATTTCCACGCATCTTAAGGCGTATGTGTAAATTAGACAATGCAACTTGGGATTCATTATTATATGTCACTTGGAAAGGTTTTTCAAAAATGCTTGGAGTTGATTTTTTTCCAAAACAGTTTCATTTGTCATTAGTTCAAATGGCAACACACTACAGTATTCTTGCCTGGAAAATTCCATGGACAGAGAAGTCTGGCAGGCTATAGTCCATGAATCACAAATAGCTGGACACAGTTGAGTACTCACACACACACGCTCATGCACCTCGTCAGCCTCTGTGGCAAGAGTCCAGCTGATGCAGGTTTGACCTCTTTGGCTAAAGAGCTAATATATATTTTAAAAGTATCTAGTATTTATGTAATACTTAAATAAAAAGGATGTAATAATAAAGTAAAAGTAATATTATTATTATTAAAAGTATGTAATAATAATAAAAAAGTAATAATAATAGTAAAGTAAAAGTATGCAATAATTTTTCCCAGGATATAATTACCAGAATAACTGCTTGTTAGTTTCTACTGTTTCTTTGGGCTAATACTTGTTCTCAAGAAAAATCTTAGTTTTAGTGGTCTCTGTTGAAGTCCAGTCCATAAGGGTCATATTAAGTCAAGGAAAAAAGCTTACATATTTAATATGAAATATATTCATTTTAATTTCTTTACCTTTGATGGCCCAAACCTTTGTGTAGCGTGATTTTGCTTTTTCTGTTCTGTGTTGTCAGCAGTAAGTAACAAAATAGATTTGGCTCTGTATGCCTGGAGGGTTGTTTCTCCAAAACCTGTATAATATTTTGCTTCCACTGTGTAGGAAAGATTAAAATACACTATGGACCGATCACTGTCTCCAGAATTGCTCTGCCCTTAATCAGCTGAGTGCATGACAAGAATTATGAGCATGTTTCACAGTTTTCCTTCTTCTTTCTTGATTCTTAAGTAGCAAGTATAATCTTATTCAACATTTCCTGATGTATAGAAAGGAAATGTAGAAATATAATTAGTTTGATAGATATAGTGAGATAAAGCAGTATTTGGGTTCTGACTCCAATGATACCCTCAAGGTTAAACAGGAGAATATGTGGTAGAAAAAGAATTGTCCTTCCCCTAAAACTGACCTTCTCATCACTGTCTCAGCAATGACTTGCAATTTTAAATCTTAGTCTGAATAATAATGCCACATTTTTGTTTCCTGTGAAGTGAGAAATGAATGTTAAATGTGTAGTCACTGAACTTCACTTTCCTTACTCTGACAAAACCAATGACCCAGGAATCATCAATGAACATTAATGTCTAGCTGCCGGCTGTAGTGCTCTATGGATTTGGGGAGTGCAAATTGTCATCGTGTGTAGACTACTTAATCGAGCTCCTGAGAAATTACCAAAGAATTTCTTTAAATATAAAAAGTACAATCATCAAGGAAAAACGCAGCAGGTACTATACATGAAGTGCTGCATTTAACATGTCAATCTTTCTCCTGTATATGTAAAAATCTCTGCAGAGAAGCTGTCAGTTTTAAATGATGGAAAGCACATAACATTTCCTTCTAGTTAAAAATCTCCGCAGGTACACTGTCATTTTCAACCCAAAGTGTGTAGTGTTTCCTTCTTAGTTAATGCAGAATGAAGTATTTGAGCATGTGACACCATTGGTCTACCATCTAAAATCCTGTGCTAAACATCAGAGATCTGTCGGTGAACAAAGCAGGTGAGCTTCCAGTTCTCCCATCATTAATAAAGGGGTTAGGAACCACAGATGACTCATAATAAAGTATGTCTATGATAAATGGTCTGAAGAAAATACAGATAAAATTGGGTGATGGAAAGAACTGACAACTTCAGGATGGGTGGTCAAGCAAGGTCTTTCTGTAAAGAGGCTTTTGAGTTGAAACCTGAATGACAAGAAGCCAGACATATGAATTTCTAGGGAAGGTGCATTTCAAGGAGGGAGGGCTTCTAATACAAATGCCTTAGAATTTCCAGGAACAGAAAAACATGTGACCACAACCGAGAATGAAGAGAAGCATAGGGATAAGGCCAGTGAAACAGGCAGGGGCCAGGTCATGAAGGGTCCTGCAAGCCGTGGTAAGTGGTTTGAAATCTATTCAGAAGCTTTATTGGAAGGACTGGCTTGATCTGAATTATGTTTTTTTAAAACAGCACTTTGCTCTTTGTGTGGAAAATGGACTGAATGTGAGGAAAAAGCAGAGGCAGTAGGAGGCTGTAGTGAAATCTAAAGGGGGAATCGTGGTGGGTCAGTCAGAACATTCTCAGGACTCTTCCAATCATCCTTGCTCTGAATTGCTGCCTGTCTCTGCAGAATAAATATTTGATCCCTCGAAATGGCAACCCACTCCAGTGTTCTTGCCTGGAGAATCCCAGGGACGGGGGAGCCTGGTGGGCTGCAGTCCATGGGGTCGCGAAGAGTCAAACACGACTGAGCAACTTCCCTTTCACTTTTCACTTTCATGCATTGGAGAAGGAAATGGCAACCCACTCCAGTGTTCTTGCCTGGAGAATCCCAGGGGCGGGGGAGCCTGGTGGGCTGCCATCTATGGGGTCACACAGAGTCGGACACGACTGAAGTGACTTAGCAGCAGCAAACACCTTCTGCTTCAAGTACAAAAAAGGCAGGATAGCATCCTTCCCACAGCTGTTTCCCATCCCACAGCTGGAGCCGCTCAGTGTCCTTTTTTCCACATGGAGATTATTTTGAGCCATCCAGGAGGTTTTTGTCAAATTGTGTACATGTGGAATGTTATTATTCTCAAGCTCCAATGTAACCTGTAGACACAAAGATCAACTTAAGCTGAGAACATTTTAACTGCCAGAAGGTTAAGACAATATTTAAATTCATAATCCGCAATACTTTGGAGTTGAGCTCCGACCTTCAAGATAGGATTTACTGACCAGTAAGAAAGACTTCATCAAGCTGGAGTGTCATTCTAGAAATGTTTCCTTAGACATGATTCCTTGGTGCTGAAGCATCATTTTTAAAGCTCTTCTTTGGGAAATCAGTGTAGGGGATTGTGTTAGACCACATGGGCAGAGCCAGCCTAACTCGGGTGCATCCTGTGCAACTGTCCAGGGCCTCGGCCTGTCTGCACTTGGTTGTATGCTCTGCTGTTGTTATCCTGAACTCTTAATACATTTTATAATGAGGAACCTTACGTTTTCATTTTGCACAGGGAACCACAAATTACGTACCTGGCCCTGAACACAGGGCTTGGGAAATTGTAGGAAAATCTGCCCCTCTGCTGTAAGGCATAAAAACACAGAGGAAGGAGTAGAACCAATTTGAATAAAGGGGCTCTTGGCAAAGGAAATTCGTAGCCTGTAGAATTTGAGACGATCTAGACCAGTGCTTTCAAGTGCCTATGGGCAGTCCATGCTTGCTTGATTTTTACCTCTCCATGGAAAAATCAGAACATGGATGATGATACCCTCCATTTCTTGTAAAGATAAGTTTGTTCAGCTGAGAGTTCTGCTCTTTATTCTGAAATGAGATTGATTTTGCCATTTTTGGTCTAACATGTTTTCTGTTTTGTAATATGTTGATAATCAGTTCAGTTCAGTTGCTCAGTTGTGTCTGACTCTTTGCAACCCCATGGACTGCAGCACGCCAGGCTTCCCTGTCCGTCACCAACTCCTGGAGCCTACTCAAACTCACGTCCATCGAGTTGGTGATGCCATCCAACCATCTCATCCTCTGTCATCCCCTTGTCCTCCCACCTTCAATCTTTCCCAGCATCAGGATCTTTTTCAGTGAGTCAGTTATTCGCATCAGGTGGCCAAAGTATTGGAGTTTCAGCTTCAGCATCAGTCCTTCCAGTGACTGATTTCCTTTAGGATTGACTGGTTGGATCTCCTTGCACTCCAGGAGACTCTTAAGAGTCTGACAGTTCAAAAGTATCAATTCTTCGGCACTCAGCCTTCTTTATAATTCAACTCTCACATCCATACATGACTACTGGAAAAACTATAGCTTTGCCTAGACATACCTTTGTTGGCAAAGTAATGTCTCCGCTTTTTAATATGCTGTCTAGGTTGGCCATAACTTTTCTTCCCAGGAGCAAGCATCTTTTAACTTCATGGCTGCACTTACCATTTGCAGTGATTTTGGAGCTCAAGAAAATAAAGTCTGTCACTGTTTCCATTGTTTCATGTGAAATTAATTCACATGAATATTAGAATTTAAAGGTAAATCCAAAGTGGAGGAAGGATTACCCTCTTGTAACCAGAGTACTTGTCGTTTTCTGTAATTTTGTTTTATAAATCCATCCCCTTTTGTGTCCTGAAGGAAAGCAACAGATTTTTTTTTTCATCCTTGTATCCCTAGCAGTTAGCATAGTGCTTTGGGCTCATTAAACTTTCACTGAATATGCTGAAAATCAATTTAAATGTGTGTGTGTGTGTGTATGATATTTAACTAGAAATGTTCCTGAAATTAAAGGATGGCTCCATTCTATCACTACCTTCTTTGGTGGTTCCAACCCTTTCTTAGAGAGCAATGACCTTAAGAATGGTTAGTAAAGGTATATTGCATCAGTAGCAGGAAGTTAAAATTAGACATTGTCTGTAGTTCAGCTGGATCTGAGAAGACACCTGCTACTCATTTTGAAATGAAATATAAGCTGATGGTCAAGGACTGCTTTTGTGACTCTCAGCTGACCAACCACCACCAGCCATTATAACTGGTTGGAGATTAGAATAGGGTTTTTAGAGAGAGCTTCTGGTGTTCTGGGAATCTTGTCCTATCCAACCCCCAAACCTCACCTTAAATCTATATGGGGGGCTTCACTGAGAACTTGGGGAAACAATGGGTTCAACTTTGACTCAACCAAGAGAATTTTGAAGAGTAGGGAGAATCTGACACTGGGATACAAAGAGCTGCCATCTCATGAATGTGCTGAAATCTACAGGGCAAGGAATGTTTGTTTCTTATCAGCAAGATGTGGCCATAGCAGAGAGAGAGATCTGGCCTGAAACAGTCTTAGATCTTGTCTGAGAGGGCTGTCTGGGGGAGGGCCGTAACCCCAGCAGAAATAACATAATGGAGGCCTGGAATAGGAACTGTTAGGACCCAGAGGGACAATTTGTATTCACTCATAAAGAAGAAACCACAGAAGAGGGATCTCCAGTAAGGAGTGAACTACAAAGAATCTATGAAATATCTCAGCTGATAAGAGAAAACATTGGCTTTAAATGCCTAACAAAATGCAGAGTATTGATGCTGGCAAATAAGATCCGTGAAATCCACTACAATGCCTTGAATATAGATGGGAATCAGCAGATGTTGGGGACACAAAGACATATAAACATGTTAGGCAGATATCACAGGGGTAATATCCAGCATGGTACAGATGAGTATGATGAGGTTCAGGTTAAGTGTGTTGCTGCTGCTGCTAAATCGCTTCAGTCATGTCCGGTTCTGTGCAACCCCAGAGATGGCAGCCCACCAGGCTCCCCCGTCCCTGGGATTCTCCAGACAAGAACACTGGAGTGGGTTGCCGTTTCCTTATCCAATGCATGAAAGTGCAAAGTGAAAGTGAAGTCACTCAGTCATGTCTGACTGTTAGCGACCCCATGGACTGCAGCCTACCAGGCTCCTCCATCCGTGGGATTCTCCAGGCAAGAGTCCTGGAGTGGGGTGCCATTGCCTTCTCTGTAAGTGTGTTAAGTCAGGTTTATTCCCAGTTATGGCAGAATCTAGTTGAGAACATTGGTCTGAAAAGAAGCCCAGAGGAGTACTGTACTGCCATTACCCGGTTTGGGATAGAAAGCAGCTAAGGGTTTATAAGAAGACACAAAGGCAGTCTTTCCTGGGGCATTTGTATGCACCTAGTCCTTCAGTTTATTCCTAGGGGAAGTCAAGCCTTTAATGGTGGCTGCTGTGTGCCCATCAGGGCAGTGTGGCCCAAATATGAATAAGGCAATTCCCGACCTCAAGTAGCTGATGGTGGACAAATTTAAGGCAATAATTGGCTATTTACCTAACATACAGCCTGAGCTCAAGAAATATTAGTTCCATTAATGCCACTGTGAAATTATGTGGTTGAACTCAGTCTCCCTACAGATTTTAAAGGTTCTCCAATCTATAATTAAATATAGATTGCTACTTTTTGCCATCATCAGATTTTATTTCTTATTCTTTAATGATGACTGACTGAATATACTATTTTAAATAGAGTTAGGTAGGGATTTCTATCAGTCCTTAATGTAATTAGAAGTTAACATATGTATGAATTTTTTTTCTACTGCCCTTTTTCTCTGGCTCATTAATATGTAATACTTTGCTTCTCTGCGTTCACTCTCCATTTGATTTTTCTCCTAATGTAATTTACCAGCTGCAAAAATATGAGACCCGGAAAATACAGGAGTGAAATGCCCATTAGCACAATGCCAGTTTATCAACACATTTAAATGGATCTTCTAGCTCAAGCCTGTTTCTTAGATGATGCATTCAACCATAATTTTCAGCTTTCAAAATTAGCCCAGCTCATAGATCAGGAGACAGCTCTCCTTTCACATAACTGCTATGAATATTGTGGTTTTCTAACCAAAGAGATGTGATGGTAATATCTTAAGAAAGATTTGGGACACTGTGACTGAGACAAACTGAAAAGGAAAGAAGGTGGAGAGAATAAACATAACCTCATGCCCTATAAGTCCTCTGAGTAAATTCATGTCTGGAGTCTGTGCAGAGGGATAGTGTATTCATTTATTCACCCATTCACTTATTTGTATAGTAAGTATTTTTGGTGTGCACTTATCGTGCAAGGCACATGGTAGATGGATAAAGGACATGTGCTTCCAGGGCTACCAGAGGGAACCGTGAAGTGAGAGAGACAGAACAGAGGAAAGGACACATTGACAAATATGTCATTAGACTTGGTGATAAATACCATGAGAAGCAGGTGGGCAGAACAACAGAGAGCAGCTTCAGTGGGGCTGGAAGGCAGGAGATAGAAGGCAACCTGTTTAGAATCATGTGGGATGGTTTTTCTGAGGAGACTTAAAAAATGAGAAGCAACCAACAACTCAAACTGCATTTCCATCGGTCGGGGGCAGGGGGAACATGTGCAAAGGTCCTGAGGCAGGAAAGAACTTGGCGTCTTCAAGAACCTTGAAGGACACCAATGTGACCAGACACGAGCAGGAAGAATAGCCCCAGATGAATTACAACATGGAGACATGCAGGGCCTTATGGACCATGGAAAAAAGTTTAGGAATGCATCATATCATAGTGGGGAGCCATTCGGTGCTTTAAAGCAAGAAAACAGCTTGTCTCCTTTAGGCCTAACATGCTTATTTTGGCTGCTGTAAGAACAGATTGGAAGAGAGGAAAGTCTAACAGAGAGACCAGCATGGAGGCTGTGGCAGTAACCCAGAGGGCTGATGACCAGGGAGGTGGTAGTGAAGAAGCAGAGAAGTAGGGAGGCTTAACGTGTAATTTGAAGGCAGAAAGAAAAAACTTGCTGATGAATTAGAAGTGGAGACTGTTGAAAAGGAAGGAAACAAATATAACTTCCAGTTTTCGGGCTTGAAAAATTGGAGGTGTTGGTGCCATTTGCAGATGAAGAAGAGAGGAAGGGAGATTGGGCTGAATTTAGGGATCAAGAATGTGTTTAGGGACATGGTGAGTTTAAAAAGTGGCACAGATAATGGATAATGCCAAGTAGCTAGTTATATATTTAAGTTTGCTGTTCTGGAGAAAGTGTAGGCTGGAGGTATAAATATGGGAGTTTTCAGCATAGAAATCTTTCTTCCAAGGGAATGGATGAGAATATTTAGGGAGATAGTGAATGCAAAGCGGAGGGAGGCCCAGTTCTTTTAGTTGCCTGGATATTCCAGAACTTAAGGGTGAAAGAGAGGAGAAAAAGGAACTTTTTAAGGAATGGTGGAAAAAAGGAAGTTTAGAAGTGTTGTGTGTCAGGGGCTCTAAGCTAAAATGTTTCAATGTAAAGGGGCCATTAAAAAAAAAAGTTGACTACTTAGATATACTAGTGCAAATCACGCTGAATATTTATATGGATGACCTTCAGTTCAGTTCAATCGCTCAGTCGTGTCCGACTTTTTGCGACCCCATGAACTGCAGCACTCCAGGCCTCCCTGTCCATCACCAACTGCCAGAGTTCACCCAAACCCACGTCCATTGAGTTGGTGATGCCATCCAACCATCTCATCCTCTGTCGTCCCCTTCTCCTCCTGCCCTCAATCTTTCTCAGATTCAGGGTCTTTACAAATGAGTCAGCTCTTCGCATGAGGTGGCCAAAGTATTGGCATTTCAGCTTCAGCATCAGTCCTTCCAATGTACACCCAGGACTGATCTCCTTTAGGATGGACTGGTTGGATCTCCTTGCAGTCCAAGGGACTCCCAAGAGTCTTCTCCAACACCACAGTGCAAAAGCATCAAGCCTTCTGTGCTCAGCTTTCTTTATAGTCCAACTCTCACATCCATACATGACTACCAGAAAAACCATAGCCTTGACTAGACAGACCTTTGTTGGCAAAGTAATGTCTCTGCTTTTTAGTTACCCTTTTAATAATCCTTCAAGCTAAATACAGTTATTAAGTTCATTTTACAAATGTGTATAAACTGTGGAGAGATTAAGTAATTTCACCGTAGATCCCATAATAAGGAGCCAGGTTTTGGATCCAGGCCCCTAACTCCAGAGTCCATGACCTTACCCTTTGTGCTTTGCATATCCACCAAATATCCTGCCATTCTAAGGCTAAGAGTGATGAAAACCAAAATAAGTAATCTTTGACTGTGTGAAATGATTGAAAATCACAATGAATTGTTTTGTGAGAGCGCTGGGTATGAGGCAGTATTGGGGAGGATTGCACAGGATGAATAGAGAGAAAGGAAATCCAGGAATGGGATGGTAGCCTAAGGAAGAAAAGGACTTCTTGAAGCGATGGGAGATGTTAGCACCTGGTTGAATGCTGGTGGGAGATTCATGACCAGCATGGAAGCAGATAACCTAGGAGTGCAGTTGAGAAAGCGATGTAGGAGGAACCTTGTCTGCCTTGCCCCCATCGCTTCTTGTGTGTGTAAAATAGACTTCCTTCTTTTCTGAAGGATTTAGAAGAGACCTTGGGCTCTCTGTATCTCTGCCTCTCCAGAGAAAGAAGAGTGACTTCTCAGACCGTGGAAAGCACTGCGGGGGTCTGGCCCCACCCCCTCTGCCTTCTCTCTTTGGGACGTGAAGCCCACGGCATCCTCATGATTTTCGCTGGACATGGGGTAGCCACACCAGGACCCCTGCTGCCCTAGGCTGCCCGCTTGTGATGGGCCCCCTGACTCCAGTCCTTATTGGTCAGTTGATTCAGGATTTACAGGAGGGAAGAGAATGGTTAGTACATTGAAACCTCAGGTATGGAGAGAGGATGCATTTGGATTCAGAAAACACATGGAGAGATTAGTTTTAACAAGAGGAGGATCATACCCTTTTCTATGACAGGAAAATGTTTTTAAATTATGGGGAAAGGTAAGTGTAGGTTTATAGAGTTGTCACTGGGAGGAGACCAGTGACTTATTTAATGTAATTCTAAACATTTATGGTTTGTTTATCTGAAGGTCTGAAATCCAACTTTGTTGTGTTGGTAAAACACTTCATAACCATTGTGTGTTAAGCCACTATTATGTGAATTGAAGAAAATTATAACAGATTTCCCAGTGATCCTCAAATTGAGGGGGACATGGTGTACGTATTTTACTAGGTAATTAGAATCTACATGGGGCAGGTTAAAAAATCCTTTTCACAGAAGAATAAAATCGATATGCAATCTTACATGTAAAACCTACCAAGCAACATTTTTATCTGAAAATATGTAGAATGACTTATGATGCTGGGAGGAATTGGGGGCAGGAGGAGAAGGGGATGACAGAGGATGAGATGGCTGGATGATATCACCGACTCGATGAACATGGGTTTGGGTGAACTCCAGGAGTTGGTGATGGACGAGAGGCCTAGTGTGCTGTGATTCATGGGGTTGCAAAGAGTCAGACACGACTGAGTGACTGAACTGAACTGAACTGAACTGAACTGGGAATGACTTAAGGATTTTTTAATATTCATCAACAGGACGGGTTGGTTTAAAGAGG
The DNA here is from genome assembly GCF_014754425.2 of Oryx dammah. Lineage (NCBI taxonomy): Eukaryota > Metazoa > Chordata > Mammalia > Artiodactyla > Bovidae > Oryx > Oryx dammah. The sequence continues at coordinate 69,879,540 of NW_024070203.1, read as the reverse complement.
TAAAGAAACAATGAATTAAATGGAGTGATTTTTTTTTCAAGCTTCTGAATTAACATGTAAACGAGAGACCTATATTTTTTTAACTTCTTTTTCTGTTTATCATGTGTTCATTTGGGGAAATTAACACAGGAGACTGTTGTTCTACCTTGGCATTTTAACTGTAAACCATTGGGTTCTGGCCCAGATCATTGTTACCTACAGAAGCTATCTTGATTAAGTTTGGAGTTGCCTTATGTTGTGCATAGGCAAAACTACTTTTTAATCAGCTAGTCTATATGCATTATACTGATAGTTTGTAATAGGAGATCCTGTTAAAAATAGATTCCTTTAATCAGCAATGTTGGATAGACGCCTGAAGTCTTAAAATAGTGCTTATTTATTCTGATTCCTTCTTCCTAAGATGAATAAACAGAACACACTCAATGTGTCAATAGCATGTTACAAATCATTTCATCAAAGGTAATAAAATTAACTTCTATCTCTGTGGGTTATTACAGAAGACTGTTCAACATTTATAAGAATTTGACTTCCAAATCCTTCAAGCCCTAATCTTTGGATTTGCATAATGTGTTTCTACTTCCAGGATTTTCCAGTTGAAAGGCTTTGAAGTTCCAAGGCAAAAACTGAAATAAATTGGAAATTTGTGTAATTTCAAAGTGAATGCTTGCAATATAGTGGTATAATTGGAAAGTACACGGAAGGGGAAGCTCATAAAAATTTTACTATTAATACTGTTGACTTAATTTTTTGAAACTGTGTAGTAGAAAGATAATATGCAAATTCTTAATGAATGATCAAAAATATAAAGTAGAACTTCAAATCAAGAAAATTATTTAATATTAGATTACTTAAAATTAGTAGATCCTGAACTTGAACTCAAATTTTTGACTACAGAGTCCTTGATCTTTTCACTTCTTCATGCCACCACTGAAATTTTTGCATAGGGATGTCAATTTATCAAGACTGCATAGTGTATTTTTAGAAATTACAAGGCTAAATTTAGTGAAAAAAGAAATGTTCCAATTTATTATACTGCTGATAATGGAGGTGGAATAATTTCCTTTGTCTAAGCTTTGAAGCTACCATGATTGAGTGGGGATGTACTAAATTCATTATTACATCTGCCCCCAAACTGTCCGAAATTAGTTACTCTTTTAGCTTATTTTCATAGACTTTATACATGAAGTTGCCTGCATTTTTGTATTATTTCTTGCGGCTTTTTCCTATCATGAAACCACTCATTCATTTAACAGTTTGTTTATGACGTGCCTTCTATATGCCAAGAATTATGCTAAGTCCTGGGCTTCCCAGGGGCTAGCAGTAAAGAACTTGCCTGCCAATGCAGGAGACATTAAGAGACTTGGGTTTGATTCTTGAGTTGAAAAGTTCCCCTGGAGGAAGGCTTGGCAACCCACTCCAGTATTCGTACCTGGAGAATCCCATGGGTAGAGGAGCCTGGCAGGCTGCAGTCCACGGGGTCACAAAGAGTTGGACACAACTGAAGTGACTAAGCTCACAAGCACGCGTGCTAAGTCCTAGGAGTGAAATTGTGAACAGACTGAATTTCTCGGAATGTAGGAATTCAGTTGATCTGGTGGTAAGTATCCTGATGAAAAATGCTTCTCTCCAGCCTCTTTTCTCTGGGCTGGTATAAGCATGAAGATATAAATAAACCACCTGGCAGACTTCGAGGATTTGGATGTCTTTTTCATGAAGGGTCAATAAGAAAGGCTAACCATTTACGTTAGGGTTTATTGAACTCTGTAGAGGCAGATTGGTTTTGGATTTAATTTCTGGTATTTTTGTTATAAATTTAGGTTATCATAGCAATAGATTCATGTATGCTTCTATTTGGTTGATATATACAGCTGGCATTGCTCTTCACAGATTTAAATTCAGTTGCATTTAATAAGAGAATTTCTAGCATACCATTTCTACATATCTTTGTACCTTTGACTCAATTCTTGAATTTTCTGTTCTCTGAATCTCCAAGATAGGACAGCATCAACCTCTTAGAATGAATACAGGGCTAGAAACATCCTATTATAGTGAGGTATCTGGTTTTGCTGTCCCACTAATGGTTCCAATGCCAATTTGTACTCCGGAAGGGTACTTCTGTTGAAACTTTTGCATTGGTTTTGAATTGTAAAAGAAGATTGTGTAATTCGTGATCCACGTTAATGATATGTTTTATGTCTTAATCCTTGTTTGTAGGGGCATGAAAAATAGTTTGGCTACAGCTGTAACAGAGCAGGCTGTAATTGGCATACTCTATACCCCAAGGGATTGTTTTCTTGTTTTAATGCATAGGTTTCCAATCTGTCATTTCTTCTGGTTGGATTTCTGAATCTGCTTGTTTTTTGCTGGTTTTGTGGTTTGTTCTTAGCTGCTGATTTTTAGTCAAACTGTACAAGGAGTAACAAAAGCCCTTAATTTTGCAGTGTGAAAATTCTTCAGGCATTTGCTCTCAAAAGCTCTTTTTCAGTGACTTGACATTTTTGCAGCACACAGTATCCAACTTGGAAAATCTGCATTCTCAGCAGCTTTACTACTTTAAAAAATATCCTTGCATTAGCTCTTTTAGGAAACAAGGAGACAGCTTTGCCAACAGTAATGAGTTGTGCAAATCACAGATGGTCTTCTCGTTGGAATTGACTGGAAAGGACTACAAGCGTTGAGTCTTTGGGCACAGCCATTCACATGCATCCATGTATGTGTGTGTACATGTATGTTTGCTTAAGTATAGAGCAAGTGAATTGGGAAAAGAGTGATTTTGTATAGCTACTGCTGTGTTCTGCAGAGTTCTGTGGAGTTTTACAATGTGCTTTCATTAACATTAACACATTTTCTGTTTACAATAACTCTCTTAGGTCAAGTAGGCATATAGTGAGAATACCACCATTATGAGTAAGAAAATAGAGACCCAAACAGTCAAAGTTCTTGTCCAAAGTTACATGGCTGATGAATGTTAGAGCTGAAATTTTTCTCTATCTCCTAATTCTAAAGCGTGGCTTTTTAGTCCAAATATCCTGGTTGGATTCCAGCTTCCCTATGTTTTAGCCTCCCAACCAAACTTTTCCTATGACCTAGGGAATATTCCCATTATACTATAGTAGGTTTTCCCAACAGTTTCTATTATTGCTGTGGGCATCCTAATATTATATAATAAATGATAATAGGAGGTTAATTTTTTTCTCAGATAGCTACAGAGCTCAGGAACATATCTGATTAATTGTCATGAAGGTACAATTTAAATTCCACTTGATGGGAGAGAAGTAATTCCAGTTAAGAACTCAAGTTAAATGAAGATATTTTTTTGTTACATACATAAATCATACCAGAGTTTAGTTCAGGCTTAAGGTAGAGTTCTATCATGAAGTATTCAAACAAGTTAACAAAACTGTTACAAGATGAAAAACATAACAGACAAAGAAAGATGGAAAGTGCTGCTTGGCTATGACTTAAAGGGAAGATGATGGAAGAGTGGAGATGATGGGAAGGTGAAAATCCCACAGTGTGAGATGGAAAGGAAAGGTAAGACCAGACGAGTACGACAGGTAATAAACCAGGGTAATAAAGGGCTACATATGAAGAAGCTTCTACATAAGAAGCAAGCTTCTACATAAGAAGCAAGCTTCTCCTTGGTGAAAGCTGTTGAAATAGAGGACTGACTCACATCTTGGGGAGAAGTTCTGTGTGATGAGCAGCGTAAAGCCATTCACTCACTTTTGGCACAAGCTCTGGGCTCCGGGATGTCCATTAAGCCCTTAGCCAAAATATTCATGAATTCTACTCTGTTATCTTGAAATGAGTGAAAGATTTCTTATGTTTCTATTAAAATCAACATAAGTTCCTTCCTTCTGCATATGTGTTCAGTCATGTCCAACTCTTCGTGACCCCATAGACTGTACCCTGCCAAGCTCTTCTGTCTGTGGGATTTTCCAGGCAAGAATACTGGAGTGGTTGCCATTTCCTCCTCCAGGGGATCTTCCTGACCCAGGGATTGAACCTGGGTCTCCTGCACTGCAGGAAGTTTCTTTACCAACTAAGCTACCAGGGAAGCCCTGGGGAAGAATGGATACCTGTATATGTATGGCTATACTCCAATATAAAATAAAAAGTTTTTTAAAATTGTGCAGAAGCTGATATCATTTCCTCAGCATCCACAGAAGTTTGACAAAATTATATCCCCTTAAAGAGACTCGAACTTGCATTCCGTGCAGGTGCTATGCTAGGTACTTTTCCATAGGATATTTACTTAGTCTTCAGAACCTTCCTGGTTCTGTTTTATCCCCATTTTATAGATGAAGAAACTGAGTCTCAGAAAAATGTCCAACCTTGTTACCATAACGGTTTCCCTGGTGGCGCAGACGGTAAAGCTTCGGCCTACAGTGTGGGAGACCTGGGTTTGATCCCTGGGTCAGCTGGGAAAGGAAATGGCAACCCACTCTAGTACTCTTGGCTGGAAAATCCTATGGACAGAGGAGAATGGTAGGCTACAGTCCATGGGGTCACAAAGAGTCGGACACAACTGAGTGACTTCACTCACTCACTTTGTTACCACGATGAAAGAAGGCATTGGAATACATGTTTGGAGAAGTAGGAATAATTCTTGTTTGTTCACAAGAACATAGGAACAAGAAAAGGCAAAGATGATGAAACACAAGGGTGTCTGCCCATTGAAGCCGTACCAAGGGTGGGGATGCCTCTTTTTATTCCGCCCCCGTCTAAGATGTCACAGTTATTTTTCCTTTGGTAATGCAAAGCACATTAAACAAAGATCCTCTTGGTATCTATTGCGAGATCTCTTTGTCTCTAGTTGTAGTGTTTCATTTATTACTCCCATACACCTACATAGGCCATTATGCTATATTTACATTTGTTTAACACATTTAATTAAGAACATTGTTAAAAATTTACAAAGACTTCCCCTTTCGAGAAAGATGGAAATCGAAGGTAGCATTTAGCAGGTTTCCTTGTCAACCACAGTAGTCATTTTTAGGATCCTTAAAGGAGTAATTCAGTTACCCACACAGTTCTCCTTTCTAAGATCATGCAAATAGAAGTCTTTCCTTAAGCAAGCCCACAAACCTGCTAGCAGCATTCCAGACTCCAGCAACAACAGTGGAAACATGTCAACTTCAAGTTTTGATTGGGACGAGTGTCTGGTGGGAAAGAACAGAAAGAAGAGGGAAAATACAGAAAATATAGATGGCTTGCCTTTGTCCTTTGCTTATTCCAGGGGCTATAAAAGGAGTTGTAGAGTACTTAGGTATTTGAAGTGATGGAGAGTTTCATTAATTAAGTATCAAGCCCTTTATCAAACATTTAAGATTCATTGCTGATGTCCTCCAGTGTGAGACATAAATTTAGCAACTCTGATCAATTCTAGAACAGGCCAGCTTAAAATGTAAGCAGTTTCTGGTGATGAAATAGTTTGCTCTGTGGACTGAAGATAAAATTTGTCACATTTACATTTTGAAAATAATCTTTGCTGAGCACTAAGGAGCAGTTGGGCTTCCCAGGTGACTTAGTGGTAAAGAATCTACCTGCTAATGCAGGAGACGTGGGTTCGATACCTGTGTTGGGAAGATCCCCTAGAGAAGGAAATAACAACCCATTCCAGTATTCTTGCCTTGAAAATTCCATGGACAGAGGAGTCTGGCAGGCTACAGTCCATGGGGTTGCAAAGACTCGGAAACAACTGAGGGACAAAGCAGGCACACACACAAAGAGCAGTTGGATTTCTTTCAGTAAAATGTAACACCTTTCCTTTCGGTTCCTACTCCTTCATACCGCCTCTCCCCACCGACCCCCCCAAAAAAACTTGCTTTATGCTGAAACTCATTTGATCTTGAAATAAAGTTTGTAAAATGCACTATAGAAAATTAACATTTCTGTAGGTGAAAATGGTCAAATATTGGTGATTTCTTAGAGTTTTTAGAGTTTAATGTATTTTTAGTGTAGTCTACATCTTTGTATGCCTAACTGTGCTTCTCTGGAAAACCACATTGGAACAAATCAAAGTTGTTGCCTCGATAATCTTCACCTTATTTCTTAACTTATTAATCTTAATGCTGCTCATAGTACTACTGTAACTTTTAGCTACAGTGCATAAACTCCAGACTCAGACAAGAATGATGACGTTGGAGGACCACGGCATTAATAAGTACATAATCCTGTGCAAAGTAAACCCCTGTTTGCTCAAGTATGTGGTACTCTAAGTGATTTTTGATGTTGACTCCTTGAAGGTCATTGCATGCAGCTTGCTTAACTTGGAGATACAGCCTTCAACCTGATTTCAGCAAAGCAAACAAAGTGTTTTAATATGCAGTCATCATGACATGCCTCCTTGGATCAGACCCTCTCCTGGCCTCATTCTTAAATGACCCTGAAGCTCTATATAATCTGTCCTCTTTCTCCTGTGCCCCATCTTGTAGATGGAGGGCATTTTGTTGACCTCATCTCCTGCTTGTCTCCTCCCATCACTTTGTTCCTCTAACGCAGAAAAACAAGTTCCCCATTTGCTGAAATACTGCTCCGCAAATTGCTCACGGCTTCTTCCTTCAGATCTCTTCTCAAAAGTCTGATGGTCCGAGAGTCCTCCTTGGCTCTCCTTTATGTAACAATATGCTTGGACACTTTTGTTTGCTATCCCTTTTACTCTATTTTAATCACAGCATTTTTTCACCACCTGATTTGTTATATATTGGTTTGTTTTGTTACTTATTACTTGTCTTCCTCCATGAGAATGAGGATACCATGATGGCAGATATTTTGCCCCTTTGTGTTCGCTGTGTGTTCCTGGTCCCCAAAATATTAGCTGATGCAAAGTAGCCTTTCAGGGAATGAATGAATAGCCCCTTTCAGTTCATGGAAAGCATGGACAGCCAACCCAGTGAGGAAAGGATTCTTCTTTAGATTCACTCTACTCTGGCCGTCTTTGGGAGGCTAGAGGCAAGACTTTCATTGTTTCTTTTTATTTGCTGCTTTGGGGCAAGCAGCTATTCAGTAACTATATATAATCTTGATTTTAAGTGAATAAGTTAAAAATTCAGCCAATTTCCAATGGAGACTCTATTGGAGTGTACTGTATACTCAGAAAAGATGCAGAAACCGTAGATGATTAGATTTTCACAAAGTAAACACATCCTGGTACCCAGAACCCAGATCAGGAAACAGAGCAGTCCCAGAGTCCCAGAAAGCCATTCCTGTCTCTATCAGTGTAATGTGGTATGCTCAGTTGCTCAGCCATGTCCAGCTCTTTGCAACCCCATGGCCAGGCTCTTCTGTCCATGGGATTTTCCAGGCAAGAATACTGCAGTGGGTTGCCGTTTCCTTCTCCAGGGGATCTTCCCAACCCAGAGATCAAACCTGTACCTCCTGCATTTGCAGGTGGATTCTTTCACACAGCACCACTTGGAAAGCCCGTCAATATAATAACTCCCCACTATCCACACTTTTAGTAGCAGAGAGAGTTTGATAGTTTATCTGAACTTTATATAAATTGAATTCCATAGCATGACCCTTTCTCTGTCTGTCTCCTTTTGCTCAATGTTATTTTAATGAGACCCATCCGTGTCATTACAAGCAGGTATAGTTCTTTCATTTCCAGAGCTATATAAAATTCCATTTTATAAGCATTATGCAACATAGTTACCCATTTCTACTGTTGGTAAGACGTTTGGGCTGTTTTTGATATTTATGCATTCATAAATAGTGCTTCTATGAATATTCCTGATTGGGCCTTTTGGTGAATATGTCTGTATTTGTGTAGGATAAACACTAAGAATATAATGAATGACTCAGAAGATGCATGCCTTCAGCTAAGATCGTGGCAGGAATTTGCCCAGATTGGTCTGCACCGTCAATGTCCCAGGATTCCAATTGCTCCTTATTACTACATGGCATGTCATGTCTTTGACATTTTAGCTGTTCTGGTGGTTCTGTTTTGAGTGTGAAGTGGTCTTAATTTATATTTCTCATGACTAGTGCTGTCGAGCACTTGTTAATATATTTGTTAGCAATTTTCATAAAGCCAGTTAATTTTCATGAATATTAAGTAGATCACATAGGTAGTATATAAACCACTCCATCCTAAAGGAAATGAGTCCTGAATTTTCATTGGAAGGACTGGTGCTGAAGCTGAAACTCCATTACTTTGCTGTCTGATGTGAAGAACTGACTCATTTGAAAAGACCCCGATGCTGGGAAAGATTGAGGGCAAGAGGAGAAGGGGGCAACAGAGGATAAGATGGTTGGATAGCATCACTGACTCAATGGACATGAATCTGAGTAAGCTCTGGGAGTTGAGGATGGACAGGGAAGCCTGGCGTGTTGCAGTCCATGGGGTCACAGAATCAGATATGACTGAGTAACTGAACTGAACTGAAATATAGCAGATAGCCTACGGGTGATAATTAAATGACTAAATTTGAATAAACATTGCTTTCATTAAAGAATCTTTTACTAATTGGCATATTCTATTCCTTTAACAAAGATTTTGCTCTGATAAATTCAATTTAATAAAGGCTTGTTGAGAGCTTATTATGAATAACTTCCCATGCAGAATGGTGTCAGGCCACCAAGGTCTGTGTCATAGAAAGTGTCCAAGAGAAGGACACATCTAAGCCAAGTGTAGAAGCAGGAGCAGGGTCTGACCAGTGGGGCAGAAAGTGGAGCTAATACACTGGAAAAGCTTGACTAAAACCTGGAGGCGTGAAGTTTTATGAAACTTTTAGGGAATTGCAATTGTGCAGGTATGATTACCATAACTGATAAAACTGTCAACTAGTTTTCTCTAGGGAATTAAGGCTTGAAAAATGACACTTAACATTAGCCTCCCAAAGTACCAAGCACCGAGGGTATGCTGGGCTTAGGGTTCAGTTATGTTACAAATATCAGGTTGTGTAGCTTGAAGTATTTGAATTTAAGGCATATCACTTACCAATTATTTTTACACCAAGAAAAATATTCTCGTGCTCACGTGGCCTTTTGCTTTTCCTGTTAGACCTGATGTCCGCTCTCTAAAGTTTAGGAGGAGCAGTAGTATACTTACTGTCATTAAGAGTATCTGGAGAAACAGTATAAAATCTATAATTTTTCCAGCTAAGATGCTGTTACCAATGAAACAGAAAAGTACTGGCAGGCTCTAGTTTTACAGATAAACATTTCATTATTCTTCTGGGGGTTACAATTATTTGTTTCTAACTAATGTTTTACTGTGACATTAAAAAATACTCTGTTCAAAACTTCAAGCAATTGCTCAAGGCATTGTGTTTATCTGAAGCCAGATTTTAGTTTGCTATTCGAACAGTTAAAGTCCTTTATCACCTTACATTTGAATGTATTTTAATAAAATGTTCTGATTAGAAGATCCCCTCCCCTCGACTAGTTTCAAAAATATTTGAAGGATTTAAAATACTGTAGGGAAGATCTGTAATTTCTGAATAAACCTTGTTCTCTTTCAAGGCCAACTGTAGCTCAGTTGTTGAAAAAAAATTATGATGGAGATAAATGTGAAAAAAAAAATTGTGTCTCTCTATGGAGTCAGGAGTTATCACATGTGGTATGCTCTACCTGTAGGTTGAAGAAAAAGTCCCAGTCGGTGGATATTACTGCTCCAGGGTTCAACCCTTTGGCTGGTGCAGGAAAGCAAATGCCACAAGCCAGTAAGCCCCCGGCACCCAAGACGCCCATCATTGAAGAAGAACAGAACAACGCAGCAAATTCCCAGAAACATCCTTCCCGAAGAAGTGAGCTGAAGAGGTTCTACACCATTGGTGAGTACCATGATTTATGCAAATGAGTAGATGAGGTCTCTCCAATCAGAACAGTGAATGTAAGGTGCTGTGGTTAATGTCCCCTTGTTTATATAATATACATAACTGTTGCTCAGTATCCATGGGGATTGGTTCCAGGACCCCTAAAGGACACCACAGCTGAGGATGCTTAAGTCCTTTATATAAACCAGCATTATATTTGCATAGAACCTACACACATCCTCCCATATTTAAATCATCTCGAGATTACTTATAATACCAAATAGAATATGAATGCTATGTAAATAGTTCTGGGTGTAAAACAATTGCAAGGGTTTTTTTGTTTGTTTGTTTGTTTTTGGAACTTTCTAAATTTTTCTCCCCAAATATTTTCAATCCTTGTTTGGCTGAATATGTGGATGTGAAACCAGATACAAAGGGGCAACTGTATTTCTGGTGGTTTTCATGGACATTTTCTCATGCAGCCTGAACATAGAGTTGGAAAAATACCACAAGCCTCCAGCAAAGTTAAGTAGGAGAGTAGGCCTGAAGACTTTCTATATCTTGCCTAACAGAAGTAACTTGCATATATATATATGATTTTCTAAGTTTTAAGCTTATGTGCTGATATTTTCATTTTTGCCAGTCTTTAGCCAGTGCTGTTCTTTTTGTGGGTTTTGGTTATTGTTCTTTTCATTCTCCCTCCAGGCTCTCAAGTGGCTGACTCTGTTCTGTCAGGTTGTTGAGGCTGTGGTTGATGTCAGCCTATAACTAACAAAGCCACTAAGAAAATAGAAAATTATTGCATTCTGAAGAAGGACGAATTATGTTGTAGGTCTGTTTTCACCTTGCACACTACTTTACATTCAGTTCAGTTCAGTCGCTCAGTCATGTCCGACTCTTTGCGACCCCATGAATCGCAGGACGGCAGGCTCCCTGTCCATCACCAACTCCCGGAGTTCACTCAGACTCACGTCCATCGAGTCAGTGATGCCATCCAGCCATCTCATCCTCTGTCGTCCCCTTCTCCTCCTGCCCCCAATCCCTCCCAACATCAAAGTCTTTTCCAATGAGTCAACTCTTTGCATGAGGTGGCCAGAGTACTGGAGTTTCAGCTTTAGCATCATTCCTTCCAAAGAAATCCCAGGGTTGATCTCCTTCAGAATGGACTGGTTGGATCTCCTTGCAGTTCAAGGGACTCTCAAGAGTCTTCTCCAACACCATAGTTCAAAAGCATCAATTCTTCGGCGCTCAGCTTTCTTCACAGTCCAACTCTCACATCCATACATGACTACTTTAAAAACCATAGCCTTGACTAGACGGACCTTAGTCGACAAACTAATGTCTCTGCTTTTGAATATACTATCTAGGTTGGTCATAACTTTTTACTTTACATTGGAGAGAGTGAATCACATCCAAATCCCACTGTATGATAAGGTAGTAGGCTAGGGATAGGGTCTGTCCACATTCAGTTCAGTTCAGTTGCTCAGTCGTGTCCGACTCTTTGCAACCCCATGGACAGCAGCACTCCAAGCTTCCCTGTCCTTCACCAACTCCCGGAGCTTGCTCAAACTCATGTCCATCCAAAATTTGCTGTACACCCAGAACTATGTATATAGCATTCATATTCAGTATTATAAGTAACCTATCTACATTGTGTCCCTTTTTCCAAAGTAGAAAAATATCCTATAATTCTGAACTTCAACACCTAAATAAAGTGTTTGAGATAATACAAATAAGTTGCATTGCCCACTTTTCTGTACCAGTGTTTGCTTATCATATCTTTGACCTTGATTTCTACCTCTCAATAACAATTTCCAATGTGTTCGGTCTAATTGAGACAAGAGTTGCTAGACATATATATGGTAGAGGTCATGCATGGGGAGATGAGATGAATTTACCCAAGAAGATGATGGATGCAGCGGTGTTGCTTATTATTTCTTGGAGAGATTTAGTCATCACTGAAAACCCTAACAATAGATGCTGTTGACTTAATGGTTTTACCAAAGTTACATCAAAGGGCTCATATTTTACATGGTATCCAGTACCCCTGCGTTCCCAATATGGGACGTTTGAATTATTTTTCTCAGACATTTTAGTGTCTCTATCTAGAAATGTAATCATATCAGATTTCTGATTCTGATTCCCACGCCAGTCTTTTGTGTGACTTTGTGCAGTCATTCTACTCTGTGTTTGGGTTAAATTACTTCCTTCACACTTAAACAGATGCCTCCATGTATGTCTAGTTGTATTCAGGATTTGGCGCCTAAGACCATGCTTTCTCTTCCCGTTATGTCTTCTTCCTATATCTGCTCTCAGGTTTCCTCTCTCCAGATGAAGCTATTTGTGTCTTACTTTTTTAATGGGTGTCTTTCAGGATGTCAGTGGTCACCTGTAATGAGACTTGATATAAGAGAGGGTAGACAGGCACATATTTCCATTTGTAAACCTTATAATAGCAGAGTTCTAAAAAGCAATCAGCTGCAAAAGCCCATGACATTTACATAACTGCCTCTCCATTTCCCAGTGTCCTCTCCTTCCATCTTTCAACATGTCCACAACCATCTGCTGCTTTTCTGATTTATTAACCAGCTAAGATGACAGTATTTTTCCTTCAGAAAACAAAACTTATCTTACAACTTCAATATTTCTTAAAGATGAGAACATGAGGGCAAAAAATTAACCAGCTTGGTCAAAGGAAATAAAGGGCTAAGCATGGAAAATTAAAGTCTAAATCGTAAGTTTGAATTGCAGAAAGATGAACTGTCTTATTTTAAATAGCCCTGCCACTAGTGAATGGTTAAGTATTAGATTTGCAAGAATTTTATTCATAGCTATTGTCAGTGACATGTCTGTATGTTAAAATAGACATAAGAATTGTTAACTTTCCTTTGTTGATATCACCCTTCTACTAATTTGGACCTGGAGACATTTTCAAGGTTGAAATATTAGCAACCATGTAAATCACCTGTGTTGAAAGATGATTTTTCAGAACAAGTCTATTTAGTATCCCTTAGTAAATGTGTTGGTGATAAACAACAACAACAATTGTAATTGCCATTTATGAGTAATTCTCAATACCAGGCATAAGTTAAGTTCCTTCTCTCTCAGTTGATCTTCACAACTCTTCTTAAGTACTGTAGTCTCTGTTTATGGATGAGAGATAGAACCTTAAAGGAATTAAAGAAAAAATTGTGAGCCAGGGATAGCCAACTCTGTGAATGAAATTAACCTTCTCATGACATTTTAGCATTAGCCTCTGTGTCACTCAGAATGATACCAACCCCCTCGACAAAGAGGTGAGCCAAAAGAGTTTCTATTGAGAATATAGTACAGTGATATTTTTACTGCAATCCCCAGATAATTTCACTTAAGTTAACCATGCCAACTAACCCATCCACTGGCCAATATGCCCTTTTGTTTAAAGATATTTTTTGGTGTGGTACATATATACAATGAAATATTGCTCAGTCATAAAGGAATAAAATAGTGCCATTTCCAGAAAAATGGAGAGACCTGGAGACTGTCATGTAGAGAGAAGTAGGTGAGAAAGACAAAAACAGTATTGAATAATGTCACTTATATGTGGAATCTAGATAAGTGGTGCAGGTGAACTTATTTGCAAAGGAGAAATAGAGACATAGATGTAGAGAATAAACTTATGGTTATGAAGCGGGGAAGGGAGGGATGATTGAATGGGGAGATTGAGATTGATGTATATACTCTACTACGTATAAACCTAGACAGCATATTAAAAAGCAGAGACATTACTTTGCTAACAAAGGTCTGTCTAGTCAAAGCTATGGTTTTCCTAGTAGTTATGTATGGATTTGAGAATTGGACTGTAAAGAAAGATGAGCACCAAAGAATTGATGCTTTTGAACTGTGGTGTTGGAGAAGACTCTTGAGAGTCCCTTGAACTGCAAGGAGATCCAACCAGTCCATCCTAAAGGAAATCAGTACTGAGTGTTCATTGGAAGGACTGATGTTGAAGCTGAAACTCCAGTACATTGGCTACCTGATGGGAAGAACTGACTCATTTGAAAAGACCCTGATGCTGAGAAAAATCAAAGGCAGGAGGAGAAGGAGACGACAGAAGACGAGATGGTTGAATGGCATCACTGACTCAATGGACCTGAGTTTGAGCAAGCTCCAGGAGTTGGTGATGGTCAGGGAAGCCTGGCATGCTGCAGTCAATGGGGTCGCAAAGAGTCACACACCACTGACTGACTGAACTGAACTGATGTATAACATGCACTTCTCTGATGGCTGAGCTTATAAAGAACTTGCCTCAGTGCAGGAGACTCGAGATGCGAGATCGATCCCTGGGTGGGAAGATCCCCTGGAGAAATGGCAACCTGTCCCAGTATTCTTGCTTGGGAAATTCCATGGACAGAGGAGCCTGGTGGGCTATACAGTTCATGGGGTTGCAAAGAGCTGGATATGACTGAGTGTGCACACACACACACACACACACATGTATAAAATAAATATCTAATGAGAACCTAATATATAGAACAGCTTCTAAGCTGCTAAGTTGCTTCAGTCGTGTCTGACTCTGTGGGCCCCCATAGATGGCAGCCCACTAGGCTCCTCTGTCCCTGGGATTCTCCAGGCAAGAATACTAGAGTGGGTTGCCATTTCCTTCTCCAGTGCAGGAAAGTGAAAATTCAAAGTGAAGTCGCTCAGTCGTATTCGACTCTTAGCGACCCCATGGACTGCAGCCTACCAGGCTCCTCCGTCCATGGAATTTTCCAGGCAAGAGTACTGGAGTGGGATGCCATTGCCTTCTCCATATAGAACAGGGAATTCTGAAAAACTAAAATTTAGGCAACTCTAGGAACTCTAGGAAAACTAAAGAGGGGATTATGTGTGTAACTAATTTACTTTTCTGTACAGCAGAAACTCACACAATATTGTAAAGCAACTATACTCCAATAGAAATTAAAAAAAACAAACATAGCTTTCAGTGCCTCAACTTATGACTCACACAACTGGAAAAACCCTCTTGTGGCTAAGTTGACTACTACATTTAAATTTAGCGATGAGGTGTAGTACTATACGTCAGTGATTACAAAAATTCAAGCAATAATTCGGGGAATTTTTAAATTAAAAAAAGAACTTTAATTAAAAATAAATGACATTTTAAAAAAGAGCTAAAACTTTTTTGGAATTATTTAAGTGTCCCTTAGTGGCTGAGTGGCTGCAGTAGCTTTTCTAGAAATTTCTTTTGATCTCTCAGCTTTTATCCCTCATGAACTTGTTTATGGATCTACTTCCTATTGAGAGAACGCTAGGAAAGAGGAATTATTGCCTCTTTGTGTAGGCAGTAGATTCAGGTCCTTAATTATTCCTAATAGCAGAAATATATTAAGCCTATTATAGCAGCCAAAACATGGCACAGCATAAATTCGTTACTTTTTGTAGGAGAATAATTCATCTTACAAGAAGTGTAATAAAATTTTGTTGTTTTGAAATAAGTAGGGGAAAAGCTTTTCTCTTTCGATGTGAGATATATGAGTCTTTAGCTAAACTAAAACAATTGTAATCACCGAATCAGGACTGTGGCTAAAGAAAGAGCTTTCTCTGTGCTGCTTCTGTCACTAAGTGTACAGTCTTGCACAGTTATTTACCAACACTTGACCTTAACTTTCTCATCTGTACAGTGATAGATTTAGAGAAAACTGGTCTTTCTATTTTTTTTCTCTTGCACTCTTTATTTTACAATTGACCATGTGAAATATTGTATACATTTTCTATTGCAATGAAACAAATGACCACAAACTTAGCTGTTTAAAACAACACCCATTTATCAGTTCATAGTTGTATAGGTCAGAAGTCCACACGGATGCCTAGGTTCTCTGCTCAGGGTATATCTACAAGGCTGAGTTCTTGTCTGCAGATTGGTCCAGCTGGGGAAAGATAGATCTCCAACAAAAGGAATAAATGCTTCCAAGTTCATTCCTTTTGTTGCCAGAATTCACTTCTTTTCCTTTGTAGGACTGAGGTCCTCTTTTCCTTGTTGGCGGTCGGCTGAAGCTTCACTCTTAGCTTTCAGAGGCTCCTCTCTTCACATGTCATGTGGCCTTTTCCATCTTCAAGCCAGTAACTGCATGTCAGATACTTCCCATAATGCATCTCTGACTTTCTCTCCTTGGGCTTGCAAGAAAGCTGTCTGCCCTTAAAGGGCTTATGTAGTTAGGTCAGGGTCACAGAGATGATCTCCATATTTAAAAGTCAACAAAAGCTAATCATGGGAGTGATGTCCATCACCATCACAGGCCTGGGGATCACAGGAAGGGTGAGAGGGGTAAGAAATATTGGGGACTATCTTAGCATTCTGCCTAACGCATTTTACACCACTTACCCCATGCACACTCAACCACAACACAGCTGAAAAAATTTTTCAGAAAACATTTCTTTTCTCTTCATTCTGATTGTTATTTTCTCATGTTTTAAATGCAGTCATTTAAATTTAATGTAGTTGTTTAATTTAGCTCACTAAATTGATTGCATGTTCTGTTAAGGAGCTGTGACCTACAACTGGGCTAGATATTTGAAGTTCTTCACATACTTAAAATTCTGTGATTATTTTTCAACGAAAGTGCTAATTAGAACTAGAATAATACAACATTAAATTAGTGGACTAGCTCTAATGGCTAAACAGATGAAAACAGAAGAGAGTTCTTCCCTACTCTAATTTTTGTTCGTGCTCAATAAAACCATTTGAGTTTGGCAGTTTAAATGAGGAAGCTGCATAGCCTCCAAAAACATAGTCCCTACTTAAAAATGGAAGATGAGGGAATTCCTTGGTGGTCCA
The DNA here is from genome assembly GCF_014754425.2 of Oryx dammah. Taxonomy (NCBI): domain Eukaryota; kingdom Metazoa; phylum Chordata; class Mammalia; order Artiodactyla; family Bovidae; genus Oryx; species Oryx dammah. The sequence goes on along the minus strand of NW_024070203.1, from coordinate 69,862,959 downwards.
GTGGTTAGGGGTCCAAACTTTCACTGCCAAGGTCCTAGATTTGCTTTCTGGTCAGGGATCTATGATGCCACAAGCCTCATGCTGTGTCCACAAAGGAGAAGAAGAAGAAGAAGAAGAAAAAAACAGATGGAAGATGAAGTCAAATAATAGACTCATATTTTTCTTACTCCATGTATTTGCTACCTTTAATTCAGAGAACTACATGCAAGGACTTCTGAAAGAGCTGTAAAGTAGGCGTAGAGGTAGTGAAGAAGGCTAAGCACACAGGATCCCAAAGTGTCCCATCGCTCCCTAAGCTGAGCTTGTATGGTCCAGGTAATATTTGTTTCTTGGTTCAGAGTCTTAAAGCCAAAATTCCAGCATCTGTGACTGTTAGTAAAAGGTGCTCATTTCTTTCCATTCTGAGATTTTTTTCCCTTGAAAGTTAGGAAGTGGAACAACTCTTGAATAGATGCTCTGTACTCAGAGTCATTCATTGACACACCAAATGCTGATTAATCTCCGGTCGGACCTTGCTGTGGGAGGCTTATAGCAGATGCTGTTCAGAATAAAAAGAGTAAAACAGAGATCTCTGCTTTCAAGGTGTTTATTGTGGGGTAGGGGGCGTGGGGGGGGAGGGAGTGTCTGGTTAAAGCAGGCATGTCATTGAGTGGAACACAGGACAGATGCCCCCCAGTGCCATGGTGAGGGGTGGGGTGCAGAGGGGAGATGAGAGAGGAGCAGGAAGGCCAGAGGAGGTTCACTCCAAGTGCAGTGGAATCCAAAAGATGGACAAATCACATCAGATTGTAAAAACACAGGGGCTCTTCATTGACTGCATAGATCCGGCCGCTATTCATCCTCCACTGCCCTTGTTTATCAGCTGCCTTGCATCTGGCACTTACCTGTCTTCCTTATCTTCTTGTATTGTCTGTCTCCATACCAAGTGTCACTTCTTATGAGGAGGGAAGGATGCCATAAATTTCACTAATCCCAGCACCTAGTTCAGGTGTGAGGCACACAGTAAGTGCTCAACGAACTTTAGGGATGGGACAGAGGAGTGAGAGAGCGGTGCTGTGGGAGGTGGTGGTGAGGATCCTTGCCCTTCTCAGTGGAGGAAGAGGGAGGACACCTGTTAAAAGTTCAATTTAAGGAAGAGCTTTGAAAACTCAGTGCATTAGAGAAGGATTGGAACCCCTGCTGTAAGGAGCAGTGAATAAGATCATACAAACTTGACATCTGTTAGAAAATAAAAAGTTTAGAGTTAGCAAAGCCCTCATTTTTCTTTTTTTTAATTGCAACATAATTGATTTATAATGTTGTGATAGTTTCTGTTGTACAGCAAAGCAACTCAGTTATACATACTTTTTTTTTCAGTTTCTTTTCTTTTATACTTTATTACAAGATGTAGAATATAGTTCCCTGTGCTATACAGTAGGGCCTTGTTGTTTATTTTAGATATAGTAGTGTGTATCTGTTAATCCCAAATTCCTAATTTATCCCTCCCCCAACCTTTCCCCTTTGGTGAAAGTGAAAGTGAAGTCGCTCAGTCGTGTCTTACTCTTTGCAACCCCATGGACTATAGCCTAGCAGGCTCCTCTATCCATGGGATTTTCCAGGCAAGAGTACTGGAGTAGGTTGCCATTTCCTTCTCCAGGGGATCTTCCCGACCAGGGATCAAACCGGGCTCCCACACTGTAGGCAGACGCTTTACCATCTGAGCCACCAGGGAAGTCCTTTCTGCTTTTTTAACTACTGTGAGTCTTCTATGGCGGAGAAGGCAATGGCACCCCACTCCACTACTCTTGCCTGGAAAATCCCATGGACAGAGGAACCTGGTGGGCTGCAGTCCATGGGGTCACAAAGAGTCGGACACGATTGAGCGACTTCACTTTCACTTTTCACTTTCATGCATTGGAGAAGGAAATGGCAACGCACTCCAGTGTTCTTGCCTGGAGAATCCCAGGGACAGGGGAGCCTGGTGGGCTGCTGTCTCTGAGGTCACACAGAGTCGGACACGACTGAAGCGACTTAGCAGCAGCAGCAGGAGTCTTCTATATCTGTGAGTCTGTTTGTGTTTTGTAAATAAGTTAATTTCTATCATTTTTTTTTAGATTCCACATATAAGTGATATTATATGATATTTATCTTTCTCCTACTTTGCTTAATATGATAATCTCTAGGTCATTAGTGTTGTTGCAAATGGCATTATTTCATTCATTTTATGGCTTTATTCCGTATATATATATACACATACACACACACACACACATACATACATATACTACATTTTCTTTATCCATTCATCGATGGACATTTAGGTAGCTTCCATGTCTTGGATATCGTAAATAACACTACATTGAACATTGGGGTGCATGCATCTTTTCAAATTAGAGTTTTTGTCTTTTCCATAGATGTGGCCAAGAATGGGATTGTTGGATCATATGTTAACTCTGTTTTTAGTTTTCAGAGACCCTCCATACTGTTGTCCATAATGGCTGCCCCAATTTACATTCCCACCAACAGTGTAGGATGGTTCCTTTTTTCCACACCCTCTCCAATATTTATTATTTGTAAACTTTTTAATTATGGCTGCTTTGACTGTCGTGAGGTGAAAACTCATTATAGTTTTAACTTGCATTTCTCTAATAATTAGCAATGTTGAACATATTTTCATATGGCTGTTGGCCATTTGTATGTCTTCTTTGGAGAAATGTCTATGTAGGCCTTCTCTCCATTTTTTTGATTGGTTTGTTTGGTTTTTGTTTTTATGTTGAGCTGTATGAAGTTTTTGTATATTTTGCAAATTAAATCCTTGTTGGTTGCATTGTTTGCAGAATATTTTCTGCTGTTCCTTAGGTAGTCGTCTTGTTTTATGGTTTTCTTGCTATGCAAAAGCTTATAAATTTGATTAGGTCCCATTTGTCTATTTTTGCTCATATTTCTTTTGCCTTGAGAGACCAACCTAAGAAAACATTGCTGCTATTTATGTTAGAGAATGTGGTGCCTGTGTTCTCTTCTAGGAGTTTAATGGTGTCATATCTTATATTTAAAGCCCTTTTTTTAATTACTTACACTATTTAAATGCTCTTTGCAAGTTCAAGGAGAAGACAGAAAAGGGTTGAGTTTAGCCTTCCCAGGTTCCTAGCTCTGCAGGATTTCCAAACAGGGCCAGTAGGGGACTCCTTGGCCAACAAGTGTCTGAATAATGCCTCTAGAACTTTCTTTTAGTTGAGACTTATGTTCAGGTCCTCACCTTGTCAAGGGAACTGACAGTCTGCTCACCCCTTTTAATCTCCTATTTGCCCTTAGGCCTAGTCTTTACTTTTTATCCTTTCTATATTAATCTTACTGCACTACCTTCTCTTTGTTGGATACCACCTATGAGGAACCAGTCACTATTCTTTACACAGTAATTTCTAGTTATATTCAGAGGAACAAATTCAGGGTTTATTTAGTGCATGTGTTTAACTCAGAATTTTCCATATATTAAAATACATTCCTTCATTTGTTAACCTATGCACTTATTAATTGAATAAGTGCTTACTAAATGCTTAGTACATACCAGGTCTTATTTGAAGTGCCAGTAACACAAGAGAAAATAAGATGAAGTCCAAGTGCTCAGGTGCTTATATTCTACTGGGAAAAACAGGCTATAAATAAATGGAATATTTAACACATTGTCAAAGAATGATAAATTTTTAAAGAAGAGTAAAACAGGTTAAGGGAAGAAGGCAATAGAAAAGTTACTTGGTAAAATGTGTTTAAATCTTATATAATTTTTATAAACATTCTAGCAAATGATACAGTTCTGAGAAATCAATTAGTCTGGTTTCAATTACAGGGCATTTGATATATTAATAGTAGATTTTTTTCAAAGAGTTGTTTTTCACTTGGCATAGAATTAGTTTATGAAAAGACTAATGCAATTGGTATTTGCAACATGAAGAATTGATATTTGCAGCATGAAGAAAAAAATGATTGATGGGAAATTTAGTGATTCTCAAGCTTTCCAGCATTGTTTTAAAGAGGAGGTGCCCAGATGTTCTTCATTTCTAAGAAAAGAATAAGTTGTAGCAAAGAATATTAAAATGAAGTATCAAGGGACTGTAACAGATTGAGCACATGTACTGGGAAGTTTGGGTTTTGTTTTCTGAAGTACAGCTGTTATGTCTTAAGAGCAGTTTAGGCATCAACTTGCCTGGAAGAGTGCTAAGATCAGCTGTCTGAGATCCTGAATGGTTTTGACCCATCTCAGGGAGGCAGAAGGATAGTCACACATCCCATAGTGCTTACCGAGCTCCTACTTCTGCTCTCAAAGGCAGGGTGGATCAGTGAGGACCTTGGCCTGTGAAATGTGATATCTAAGTTGGAATCCCATTCCCCCTGCCAGTTATGTGACCATGAACAAGATACTTAAAATCTCAAAGCTCAGTGTCTTCACTTACAAAAGAAAATAAAAACTGGTGCTTCCTGAAAGGGCTATTGTGAAGAGTAAATAAAGTTGTCTGTATAACGTGCCTAGACCTTGGAGGTTCTCCATGAATATTAGTGAATTGTTGTTGAGCATTAAAGATATGGCTGGAATGAGGTGCCATGATCCCTTCCTTCCTGCATATATGAAGCCAGCCTCCAGTCCTGATCCTTGTGGATATGCTCGCTTATCTCTTGGTTTTTAAGAGGCAGTTTCTCATTCCCCACCAGATAAGGTTATTGCTCTATAGACCTTTCATTCTGTGCCCCAGTTTGCTGTCCAGCTTAGTCTCAGACCCCAGCCCTACCCTCTAGCCATGCTTCTGTATGATATGTCATGGGGTTTATGGAAGTATTTCCTTCTGTCTAAAACAGTGTTAGAATTCCACCCCAACCCCCCCGCCATACTTGGTGAGCCCTTCCCCAGATTTGATCACATGGATAAATCCACAGCATTTTAGCATATGCATTGTCTATGTCTTAGGTGACTAACAAATACATGTTGAATTGGGTGAATGCTTATATTAATAACATTCCACTCAACATTAATGAGTGGATACTTATGGCCACTAGGTAGCATTCTGTGGAACTAAGTGTCTGAAAGTTGAATGATTTATTCACAATCACACTGGAAATAGTGGCAAAACCAAGGAAAGAATCTAAGTCGGTTGATAACTAATGGTAAACAGCTTATCTTCTAAATGTTTTCAGGTCAGACTCTTTTCTCAAAAACAAAAATGGACCATTGACAGGGATCTCAGTGAGTGGTTTCGCAAGTGCTAGTCCATACCATTGATGGTGAAACAGATGCATTAAAAAAAAAAAAAAGAATACTAGTTTTTCATGAAATGACATTTATTTGACCAAAGTAACCATCTTTTCCTTCTTTTCACTCATCCTTTCTTCTTTCTGTTCTTCTTCCCCTCCTTCTCTCTTTTCCTGTCTTTCTTTTCTTACCTCCTTTCTTATGTTAGTGAAGTTGCTCAGTCATGTCCAACTCTTTGTGACCGACCCCATGGACTGCAGCCCACCAGGCTCTTCTGTCCATGGGATTTTCCAGGCAAGAGTACTGGAATAGGGTGCCATTGCCTTCTCCAAATGGATGGTATTTTAACATTATGTCTGTGAAATGATGACATAATATGTGTATTACTTCTGTAGAATTTTTTAATAAGATGTGTTATTTTTAAACCTCCTCACTTGTCAGAATTGTTAGGAAATATCCCTAAACTATTCTTTTGAACTATTACTCTTCTATGGAATTGAAAAAGTCTGACATGCACTGATCTTGTCCTTTGCCCTGCCTTCAGAATAGAATACTTTCAACCCTCCAAACTTAATGAAGCACAATTAAATACAAATTTGTATCTTACTAACCCCAGGCTGCTTATATATCGAAAACAGCGTCTATAAAATTAGGGGTTCCTTGGGAATTCTTCTGAGTAGTTGGTAAAATTAAAGCAGTAATAACTGGTTTGGAAATTCTAAAAAGCGGAAAGCAAGACATATTTAACTGCTTTTTAATTGCAATACACCAGGCATTTTAAAGTATCATCACATAACTTATATGCCTCTCATTTTGAATCCAGACTTTTTAATTATATGAATAAAAAAGATCAACTCTAAAGTGAAAAATACTGTAATGGCGGGGGGGGGGAGGGAATAGAAAAAACTACTCTTGCTGGAGGCAACACATTCTGCAGCATAAAACTAGGTCATCACTGAACCAGCACCTACCTTCTCTCCAAATGAGAAGATTCTTCATGTAAAAGCAGGAAGTCTCTCTGATTTAATCAGAAGAACCAACTTGTCATGCAGGTCACTATCTATAAGCACAAAAACAAATGGATAACTGCTCTGAGGGTTCAAATTAAATTATGTTCTTCAGAAAAATGACTTTGTTTTGAAGTTTGTTCTGATATTGTGATGACTTCTTATATTTTCTGGGTCAGAAGATTATTTAAAGAAAATTATTCTGTTGTTGAGCTTCCTTGTTATACATGGAATCTGGACTTCCCTAAATGGACCTGAGATTTTCACAAATTTTAAAGACTGGCGCATATATAGAGGTAGGCTTCCCCAATGGTCAGTAGGTAAAGAACCTGCCTGCAAAAAAGCAGGAGACACAGGAGACCCAGGTTTGATCCCTGGGTCAGGAAGATCCTCTGGAGAAGAAAATGGCAACCCACTCCAGTATTCCTGCCTGAAAAATCCCATTGACAGAGGAGCCTGGTGGGTTATAGTCCAAAGGGTTGCAAAGAGACGTGTCTGAGTGACTAAGCACACACATACCCATATGTAGAAGTATCACGTTGCAATAGAATGGGCTCTTTCTACTAATATAGTGGAATTTGAAGATAGCTGAAAATCCAAGTTCAGTTTTTTGTTCACTTGTGGGATAAGCAGACCTCGGAATTATCCATCATATGAGAATCTGTGTCTGTGGGCATGTATGTGCTAGAGGGGAATTTGAATGGGTTTTTATTTAGTGTCATTTTAAAATTTCCATTTAAAGTCCGCTTTAAAACGTGAAGCCTAAGACAACTCACAGATGAAAACTCACTTTTCACTCTAGAATAAATATGAACACTTTATTTCTTTCAAGAGAAATCAGATTTCTTAACTAAACGTTTACACAATTTTAACTAAATTTACTAAGCGGTAGTAGGTATACTCAGAAAGAAGAAAAAGACATTTGTTTGATACTCCCTATAGATTGGGAATGTTCATAATATGCTATGGAAGCTCGCCAACTCTAGTTTACAAAGTTTCCCTCAAATTTTGTACATTCATCTTATGCTCTTTCCCCTAATTTTATTATTGTTCTCTGTCAGAAGTAATCAACCCAGGATCAAGGAACATAGTTTAATTATGGTGGTGATCAGTGGATTAAGAAATGTCAATGCCCCGAGGTTTCCCTGAGGTACTAGTGCTGGTTTGGTGTTTGAGTTGCAGCATAAATTATAACTTATTAAAAACAAATTATACCTGTCAATTCATTTAATGATTTCTAAGCAGCCTAATTAAAGCTATATTGGTTAAAATTGTGGAATAATTAAAATGGACATTATTTTGTGGTTCAGTTCAGTTCAGTCGCTCAGTCGTGTCTGACTCTTTGCGACCCCATGAATCGCAGCACGCCAGGCCTCCTTGTCCATCACCAACTCCCGGAGTTCACTCAGAGTCGCGTCCATCGAGTCAGTGATGCCATCCAGCCATCTCATCCTCTGTCATCCCCTTCTCCTCCTGCCCCCAATCCCTCCCAGCATCAGAGTCTTTTCCAATGAGTCAACTCTTCGCATGAGGTGGCCAAACTACTAGAGTTTCAGCTTCAGCATAATTCCCTCCAAAGAAATCCCAGGGCTGATCTCCTTCAGAATGGACTGGTTGGATCTCCTTGCAGTCCAAGGGACTCTCAAGAGTCTTCTCCAACACCACCATTCAAAAGCATCAATTCTTCAGCGCTCAGCTTTCTTCACAGTCCAACTCTCACATCCATACATGACCACAGGAAAAATCATAGCCTTGACTAGATGGACCTTTGTTGGCAAAGTAATGTCTCTGCTTTTCAATATGCTATCTAGGTTGGTCATAACTTTTCTTCCAAGGAGTAAGCGTCTTTTAATTTCATGGCTGCAGTCACCATCTGCAGTGATTTTGGAGCCCAAAAAATAAAGTCTGATACTGTTTCCCCATCTATTTCCCATGAAGTGATGGGACCGGATGTCATGATCTTCGTTTTCTGAATGTTGAGCTTTAGGCCAACTTTTTCACTCTCCTCTTTCACTTTCATCAAGAGGCTTTTTAGCACCTCTTCACTTTCTGCCATAAGGGTGGTGTCATCTGCATGTCTGAGGTTATTGATATTTCTCCCAGCAATCTTGATTCCAGCTTGTGCTTCTTCCAGCCCAGCATTTCTCATGATGTACTCTGCATATATGTTAAATAAGTAGGGTGACAATATACAGCCTTGACGTACTCCTTTTCCTATTTGGAACCAGTCTGTTGTTCCATGTGCAGTTCTAACTGTTGCTTCCTGACCTGCATACAGATTTCTCAAGAGGCAAGTCAGGTCTGGTATTCCCATCTCTTGAAGAATTTTCCACAGTTTATTATGATCCACACAGTCAAAGTCTTTGGCATAGTCAATAAAGCAGAAATAGATGTTTTTCTGAAACTCTCTTGCTTTTTCCATGACCCAGCGGATGTTGGCAATTTGATCTCTGGTTCCTCTGCCTTTTCTAAAACCAGCTTGAACATCTGGAAGTTCACGGTTCACGTATTGCTGAAGCCTGTCTTGGAGAATTTTGAGCATTACTTACTGGCATGTGAGATGAGTGCAATTGTGCGGTAGTTTGAGCATTCTTTGGCATTGCCTTTCTTTGGGATTGGAATGAAAACTGACCTTGAGAAATATAATCATGATCCTATTTGAAATTTGCTGAATTCCTATGAAAATAAGTCTTTCGCAGTCCCAGCCATTAAAATGTCCCCTTTACACCCACCAATTCTTGTAGGGACTTTCGCATTTCACCATGGCTGGGGGAAGAAAATGACAGATTATTAAGAAATATCTACCTTATTTTAAATATTCAGGGACAGCAGTAATGGCAATTTAAATAGTGAATTCTTGCCTGGAGAATCCTAGGAATAGGGGAGCCTGGTGGGCTGCCATCTAAGGGGTCGCACAGAGTCGGACACGACTGAAGCGACTTAGCAGCAGCAGCAACAGCAAACAGTGAATTGATATGTTCAGCTTTCCCAAGTATTTCCATTTTTAAAAAATGATCAATTTAAAGCATTTCTGCTAAGTTGCTTCAGTCACGTCCAACTCTGTGTGACCCCATAGATGGCAGCCCACCAGGCTCCCCCGTCCCTGGGATTCTCCAGGCAAGAACACTGGAGTGGGTTACCATTTCCTTCTTCAATGCATGAAAGTGAAAAGTGAAAGTGAAGTCGCTCAGTCATGTCTGACTCTTCGTGACCCCATGGACTGCAGCCCACCAGGCTCCTCCATCCATGGGAGCTTCCAAGCAAGAGTACTGGAGTGGGGTGCCATCGCCTTCTCCATAAAGCATTTCTAGGATCTTACAAACATTCAGAAATCGGACTATTGATATCGTCTCGTTATGTCGCACACTTGAAACTAATAAATGCCTATGTCAACTATATCTCAATGTAAAATATATTTAAAGGAACAGTGCATATCATGTGATCTTTTTAAGATGTGGCTTTTCTTCATACTTCATATCTAAAGACATTTTTACACATTAAAAAAATGAAAAATTCATACTCCTCAATAAAATTTTGACCATGTTCATTCACAACTCTGCCCAAAAGAATATTACTTCAAAGGATGTGAAAATAGTTAAAGTGAGGCACAACTGAGGGTTTTCTGTTTCTGCTAGAGGTTTTGAAAGGATGCTGACTACAGTTAATTACTTTGAATAACCCAGTTATAAATGTCTCAGTGACCATTCCTAATAGAGTCAGTGTAAATCATGTGCACAGCTACATGCGAGTAAGCTTTTAGTGAGCTATTTTAAAACTTTACTAATTCAGATGTTGAATCATCTAGACAAGCTATGAGATAGAAAGCCTTTGTGTCAGAATAATCTGTGAGTAAAAAGCTATGTGAGTTTTTAATGGAAACATGATTTCACAATGCAGAAAATATTATGTTCAGCAAATTAGTTTAATAACTTTTTAGTAGGTAAAAATACCTGCTAAGAGAAATTCATATGATGGTTTGAAAACAATGTTAAACATTACTTAATCTCACATTACCATGTATGTTTAAAGAAAACAAAGTTAATAAATGCCTTCAAAATATTATCTGACTAAGTCTTTATCTGGAGAAGGCAATGGCAACCCACTCCAGCACTCTTGCCTGGAAAATCCCATGGACGGAGGAGCCTGGTGGGCTGCAGTCCATGGGGTCACTAAAAGTCGGACACGACTGAGCGACTTCACTCTCACGTTTCACTTTCCTGCATTGGAGAAGGAAATGGCAACCCACTCCAGTGTTCTTGCCTGGAGAATCCCAGGGACGGGGGAGCCTCGTAGGCTGCTGCCTATGGGGTCGCACAGAGTCGGACACGACTGAAGCGACTTAGCAGCCAGTCTTTATCAATTTATATGGATGTTCCCTAGAGTAGAAAGCCTATACTGTTTGCATCAACGTGGCCAACACATGTTAGCATTCCATTTCAACTCCATTCTGTTGGTCGTTTATTCGGTCAGCCTGTTTCCTGAGTTGGAATCGTAAGTCTTCCAATACGTCCTGTCTTGTGGACATTAAATAGTAAGACGTTACACATTAAGTATGTGGAGGATAGTCCAGCAAAGAGGAATCGGCAAGACTTTAAACAGTGCCTGCCTACTGGCAGCATCACGATGTTTTTTATTCGCTAGGATTTGCACTCAAGGATCCTTGGACCTTGTTGCTTAAATTTTAATACATTGATAGAGAGGACATTGATTTCCTCTCCTAGTTCTCTGAGCCAAAAGAGACAAAAATTAGCCTCAATAATATATTGGAGATAAAATATCACAGGTGCCCACAGAGTTGAACCTTGCAACTCTATTTATTGAGTGTCTCATAGACCAGTTCAAAACAATTTCCTTTTCAATTCGGTAATTTTAGTGTCTTTGAGGTCTTTTTCAAGTATTATTTCAAGTGAGTCAACGTGTAACAAAACAGCAGAATAATGTTTAAAGGAACAGAGTATCTGGTATGCTATTTAAGGCTACAAAGTTTCACTTTCTGCTTTAAATAAATAATTCTCTTGAATTACAGATTTTTTTGTGATATGAGAAACATTCTTGGAAACAAACATAGGGTGAGTGGGATGGGATGAGGATAGCCAAAAAGAGGCATTAAAATTAGAAAAAGTGGAATATAAACAGTAATTCTCTCTCCATGCTCTGATTTACTTTTCACCTCTCCCCTAATGTAAGCCTATCTAAATCTCAATTTAGTGGGCAGTTTTAAGAATGCTTACTCATGCATTTAATAAATGAGTGACTAGTGTTGGCAACTGGCAATAAGAGATGAGACTTGAGAAAGATGAGAGGCCAGATAATGAGGGGTGTTGTGCACTACAGAATTTGGACTAATTGTGACAGTTTGGGGATTGTTAAAGGCCTTTTGCTAGTGGAGTACCTTGATAAAGGTACTTTATAGAGAAATGTTTTATAGAGAAAACTTTATAGAGAAATGTTTTATAGAGAAACTTTCTAGAGAAATGTTTTGAGCATCATATGGAGAATGGGTTGGCTACCCACTCCAGTATTCTTGCCTGGAGAATCCCCATGGACAGAAGAGCCTGGTGGGCTACAGTCCATGGGGTCACACTGGGTGGCACATGACTGAGTGATTAAGCATAGGATATATGCCTAGAGACAAAATAATTTTTTAGATATTATGATTTACTGTTTAAGAGCTTTGGCTCTGGGATTATATCAACCTAGTTTTGAATACCCACACAGCCATCCTAAGTAGCTCTGTGACCTTGGAAAAGTCACTTAACCTCTCTGAACTTCTAATTTTCCTTTGGTAAGTAAAAATATTACCCTGTACCACTCAGCTTTGTAAGAAGGTTTACATGAGGTAATGCATACAAATTGATTAATAGATCCTGGTGCAGAGTAAGTGCACAGTAGAAGTTAAATAAAAAGTAAAGTATCAAAATAATATTAATAGAGAATGACAAGGTCCTAATCTAAGGCAGAGGCAATATGAAAGGAGAATTACAGAGCGGTGATGAACCTAAGTTAAGAGGAATTGGCAACCAGCTGGAAATGAAAAAGAGGAAGATTTTCCAATTGGTTATGACTTCAAGTTTTGAATGCTTGAAGCAAAGGTAGTGGACATTTTCCAATTAAGATATGTCTTCTTTACTAAACTAAGCAGATATCTCTGTGGGCCAGAAAAGAAGTAAAAACACATAGAAATAAAGGAGCATGGAACGCAAGGGCCTTTGGATTCTAGTCCAGAAATAATTAGGGGCAGCCAAGACCTCAGCTCTAGCAGGGTGGCTGGGATTAGAAGAACCCCAGGAGCTGTCACAGTCAAGCACATCTTAAGAGGACATGACACCTAAATGTAAAGCGATGTCCTGGATGAGATCCTGGAACAGAAAAGGAACTTTAGGTAAAATGTCAGGAAATCTGGATAAAGCATGGACTTTAGTTCCTAGTAATGTGTTCATTAATTACAACAAATGTAACTAATTAATATCAGAAGTTAATAATGGGGGAAACTGGATATGGGTATATGAGAACTCTGTGCTATTTTAGCAATTTTTTGGTAAATGTAGAAACTGTTCCCAAATAGAAAATTTTCTTTAAAACAAAAAAGATGCTATGCACACTAGGAGAACAGAGTCCCATTTACTTCTTCGAATATAGCACCTGAGCAGGGACTCCCAGGTGGCTCAGTGGTAAGGAATCCTCCTGATGCAGGAGACACGGGACACGTGGGTAGGATCCCTGGGTTGGGAAGATCCCCTGGAGGAGGAAATGGCAACCCACTCCAGGCGACTGAGCGAGCATACACAAGGGATTCCCAACCGGGAAAGAAGGAAGGAAAAAATCCCTGATTACAGCCCACCCCAGGTTATGGCTTAGCATAAGCTTCAGAGGCCAGAGGAAGCAGAGAAAGGCTTGGAGACTGGACCTAGATATCAGAATCTGTTTTTCCCCCACTGGCAGCATGCAACCTGAACCACCAATCTCATGTCTTGTTCTGGAATGGAGATCTCAGGGGCAAGTAGAGCGAGAGTTGAAATGGCTAGAGGAGAGTGAACGTACTGGAAAGAGAGAAACGTGAAACGCAAAACATTCAACATTTCACAAGAGGGAAATGTTGAAAGAGTTAATCGCTCAGTCATGTCTGACTGTTTGCAATCCCATGAACTGTATCCTCTCTGTCCTTGGGATTCTCCAAGCAAGAATACTGGAATGGGTTGCCATTTCCTTCTCCACGGGATCTTCCCAACTCAGGGATTGAACCTGGGTTTTCCTGTATTTCAGGCAGATTCTTTACCAAGGAAGCAGTCTGAAACTAAAATGCAAGTACATGAGAAAAGCAAAATCTGAGGAAGTCAACAAAAGCAAAAATTGGGTGAGGAATTCAGTAGATAAAATGAAAAAAAAAAAAAGACAATGATTTGTGTGAGGCTTCTGGGATAACTATTGAGTCTCTAATTTGAATGTCTAGGTGCACCAGTTTGGCATTTACCAAGATGGGAAATGCTCAAGGGGTCACTTCTAAAATGGGATTTTGGTTCAGTGGTGGGGCCATTGGGCTTTGAGGTACCTGGGGAGATAGGCAGTTGGATCTGCGGTTCTGGAGCTCAGGAGGTAGGTTTAGGATGAAGATGTCACTCCAAATCAGCCTGCACGTATAGAAGAGTTTCTTAACAGGAGTGAATAAAGTGGTAAAGAAGAATTACTGTTCTTCAGTTGCTAAGTCATCTTTGACTTTTTGGGACCCCATGGACTATAGCTTGCCAGGCTCCCCTGCCCTCCACAATCTCCCAGACCTTGCTCAAATTCATGTCCGTTGAGTCCATCTAACCATCTCATGCTCTGCACTCCCTTCTCCTTTTGCCTTCAAACTTTCCCAACATCAGGGTCTTTTCCAATAAGTCAGTTTTTTCAAAGAGGGAGGCAGCAGTAACTTCTCTTCAGTTCCCTTCTGTGGTCATCACCTGTGATTTAAGTCCATTGGAGTAATAAAACCTGTCAAAAAATGAGATGAACTAGCATTGTTGTCTTAAGTATCACATCAGAAACCTTTTGATATTAAAAGCAAAATGGTTTTTATCTGATTTAGAGGAAAGTCAAGGCATCTGAAAACATCTCTCCTTCCAGTATTGAATTAGTATTCATGAGGCTGTCCTCTTAGTATAAATCACACTTGTGATTCATTCTGTTTAAACACTCTATTTATTGCAGAGTCATGCCACATCACACAGTCTGAGAACTTTCTCCTACTTTATTTTGGGACTTGTAGAAAAGTTCAGGATAAGCAGCGGATAGCAAATGACTCAGGGTCTCAAGGCACTTCAGTGATATACCACCTGATGGGGGTAAATCCCTGAATGGGGGAAATGCTTGGTCTTTTCATCAGCGGAACTCAGAAGGAAAGCTTGATTTTTTAAATCTATATTACTTTATTTCTTTTCAGACTTTAAACATTTTATTTTGTATTAGAGTACAGCTGATTAACACTTCTGTGCTAGTTTCAGGTGAAAGCAAAGAGACTCAGCCATATATACACACACACACACATACATACGTGTGTCCATTCTCCCCCCAAACCCCTCCCATCCAGACTGGCACATAACATTGAGCAGAATTCCCTGTTCTATGCAGTAGGTCCTTGTTGGTTATCCGTTTTGAATATAGCAGTGTGTACATGACCTTCCCAAACTCCCTAATTACTCCTTCCTCCTGCAACCATAAGTTCATTTTTGAAGTCTGTGAGTTTCTTTCTGTTTTGTAACGAAGTTCATTTGTATTATTTCTTTTTAGAGTCCACCTATAAGGGATGTCACTTGATATTTCTTCTTCTCTATATGACTTATTTGATTCAGTGTAACACTCTCTAGGCCCATCCATGTTGTTGCAAATGGCATTATTTCATTCTTTTTAATGGCTGAGTAATATTCGTTTGTATATATGTACCACATCTTTCTCCGTTCCTCTGCTGATGGACATTTAGGTGGCTTCCATGTCCTGGCTGTTGTAAACAGTGCTGCAATAACATTGGCATGCATGTAATCCCACTGGATTGTGTTTTTCTCTGGCTACATGCTTAGGAGTGGGATTGCAAGGTCATATGACAACTCTCGGGCTTCCCAGGTGACACTAGTGGTAAAGAACCTGCCTGCCAGTGCAGGAGATATAAGAGGCAAGGGTTCGATTCCTGGGTCAGGAAGATTCCCTGGAGGAGGGCATGGTAATCCTCTCCAGTATTCTTACCTGGAGAATCCCATGGATGGAGGAGCCTGGCAGGCTACAATCCATAGGGTCAAGAAGAGTCGGACATAACTGAAGCGACTTAGCTTGCACACATGCATGGTAACTCTATTTTTAGTTTTTAAGGAACCTCAATACTGTTCTCCAAGATCAGTTCAGTTCAGTCGCTCAGTCATATCCGACTCTTTGCAGCCCCTTGTACTGCAGCACACCAAGCTTCCCTGTCCATCACCAACTTCTGGAGCTTACCCCAACTCATGTCCATCGAGTCAGTGATGCCATCCAACCATCTCATCCTCTGTCATCCCCGTCTCCTCCCACCTTCTATCTTTCCCAGCATCAGGGTCTTTTCAAATAAGTCAGTTCTTTTCATCAGCTGACCAGAGTATTGGAGTTTCAGCTTCAGCATCAGTCCTTCCAATTAATACTCAGGATTGATTTCCTTTAGGATAGACTGGTTTGATCTCCTTGCAGTCCAAGGGACAAGGACTCTCAAGAGTCTTCTCCAACACCACAGTTCAAAAGCATCAATTCTTCAGTGCTCAGCTTTCTTTATAGACCAACTCTCGTATCCATACATGACTACTGGAAAAACCACAGCTTTGACTAGACAGACGTTTGCTGGCAAAGTAATGTCTCTGCTTTTTAATAAACTGTCTAGGTTAGTCATAGCTTTTCTTTCAAAGAGCAGGCCTCTTTTAATTTCATGGCTGCAGTCACTGTCTGTAGTGATTTTGGAGGCCCCAAAAATAAAGTTTCTCTCTGTTTCCACTGTTTCCCCATCTATTTGCCATGAAGGGATGGGACCAGATGCCATGATCTTCGTTTTCTGAATATTGAGTTTTAAGCCAACTTTTTCACTCTCCTCTTTCACTGTCATCAAAAGGCTTTTTAGTTCCTCTTTACTTTCCGTCATAAGGGTGGTATCATCTCATATCTGAGGTTATTGATATTTCTCCCAGCAGTCTTGATTCAAGCTTATGCTTCTTCCAGCCAGGCATTTCACATGATGTACTCTGCATAGATGTTAAACAAGCAGGGTGACAGTATACAGCCTTGACATACTCTTTCCCAGTTTGGAACCAGGCTGTTGTTCCATGTCCAGTTCTAACTGTTGCTTTCTGACCTGCATACAGATTTCTCAGGAGGCAGGTCAGGTGGTCTGGTATTCCCATCTCTTTCAGAATTTTCCACAGTTTATGGTGATCCACACAGTCAAAGGCTTTGATGTAGTCAATAAAGTAGAAGTAGATGTTTTTCTGGAACACTCTTGCTTTTTGATGATCCAACAGATGTTGGCAATTTGATCTCTGGTTCCTTTGCCTTTTCTAAATCCACCTTGAACACCTGAAAGTTCATGGTTCACATACTGTTGAAGCCTGGCTTGGAGAATTTTGAGCATTACTTTGCTAGCGTGTGAGATAAATGCAATTGTGCAGTAGTTTGAGCATTCTATGGCATTGCCTTTCTTTGGGATTAAAATGAAAACTGACCTTTTCCAGTCCTGTGGCCACTGCTGAATTTTCCATATTTGCTGACATATTGAGTGCAGCACTTTTCAGCATCATCTTTTAGAATTTGAAAAAGCTCAACTGGAATTCCATCACCTCCACTAGCTTTGTTCGTAGTGACGTTTCTCCTAAGGCCCACTTGACTTCGCATTCCAGGATGTCTGGCTCTAGTGGGTGATCACACCATTGTGGTTATCTGGTTCATGAAGATCTTTTTTGTACAGTTCTTCTGTGTATTCTTTCCCCCTCTTAATATCTTTCGCTTCTGTTAGGTCCATACCATTTCTGTCCTTTATTGTGCCCACCTTTGCATGAAATGTTCCCTTGGTATCGATAATTTTCTTTAAGGGATCTCTAGTCTTTCCCATTCTATTGTTTTCCTTTATTTCTTGGCATTGATCTCTAAGGAGGGCTTTCTTATCTCTCCTTGCTATTCTTTGGAACTCTGCATTCAGATGGGTATATCTTTCCTTTTCTCCTTTGCCTTTAGCTTCTCTTCTTCTCTCAGCTATTTGTAAGACCTCCTCAGACAACCATTTTGCCTTTTTGCAGTTCTTTTTTGCGGGGAGATGGTTCTTGAAGTGGCTGTACCAATATACATGCCCACCAACAGTGTAGGAGGTTCCAAAAGGAAAGCTTTAAAGCCTTGAGACTGTTCTAAAGAATCTCTTAAGTTTTAATATACATTGCAGAACCTTAAATGCAGATGCTGACTCAGTAGGCCTGGGTTTGGGCCCACCAGTTTGCATTTATAACAACACTGCAGGTGATGCTGTTCTGTGACTAGCAAGGCTGAAGAGCCTGAAGGCTTCTTCACTTGGTAGCACATATAAACTATGTTTCAGAATTTGGACCCAACTTATCATCCTGGATTAAAAATTTAGCGTTCACACATTTGTTCCTGTCTTGAAACAAACTACTTGACTCCAAGCCCTTGACACCTATCATACTAGAAAATTTCTGAGTAAGAATAAGAATGTAGATACGTTCACACATATATACACATGGTTTTCATACTATCAGATACAGAAATTTCCCTAAGGTAGTAATAGATAAAATTGCTTTGTTAAGATCAGAGCGTTTGAAACATCTTAGCGGTCTCTGCATTTGATTAGTCAGGGGTTTTATCTGGAACACTATCATGTAGTTTAGTGCAGAGCAGGAGAAATGATGTGGCTTCTGACACTAGAAGACTGTTGTGCTGCAGTCCAGGGGGCCACAAAGAGTTGGACACAACTAAGCAACTGAACAATAGCAATGCAGAGCTCTTAGTATTGCATCTGACTAGTAAATTCTTAACAAATAGTGGCTCTCATTAAAAAAGGAGAGTGAAAATGGAAAGACGTCAATGGGGAAGTCATAACTGATCAGTAATAATCAGTAATAAGTATTCTTAGCTCAGGGGAGGTACATGATTGATATATTTAATGTCTGTAGTACCAATTGTGCCCTGAAAGCAAGCATGAGGCTTCCGCATCAGACTTAAGATTACCGACAGCATTAACAGCACTGGTCCCCCTTCCCTCCAGCCCTGGCAGCAGCTCGAGGAAGGCCAGTGTCAACTCTGCTTACAGGGGTTTGGACGGCAGGAAACCTGGCGTGATCAGTCTGGACGTTTATACAAGAGCTGGACAGCTGCCCTGCCCCTCTCTGGAAAGGGGAGAGAAATCTTTGTTTCTGATATAAAGGAATCTTATATGGTCCCTAAATCTTTATAATCCTTGGCAAAACAAACAAAATAGCTCAGAGTTTTAGCCTCCTTTGAAATATAAATACAGAGCTCCAGGGAGATAAATCTCTGTCTGTCTCCAGAGCTCTTTATTTATTCAGCCATCCTTTAACCCAGATGCCAATTTTCTTTGCTAATACTGGGCCTTCCAATGCTCCCTCCTCCCATCTCCTTCCCATGACTCCTGAACTTTCAGCAAAGTTTACACAAATCAAGACATTTTGTCTGTGATAGGATTTCCTGTGGAAAATGATGGAAAGACGAAGTTCCTTGTCTTGGCTGAATTGGCAGAAGTAGTACAGTTGACTGACCCATGGGATAAACCCATACCTGACATTAGGGTCAGACAGATAATCACTAACACTGGGAAGAGGGGAGTCAAAAATCAGATGGCTTTGAAACTGTTCCCACATTTATTCCTAAATCAAATGTGTGGTCTTGGAGCTGGGTCACTTATCCTCCTGGAATTGTAACTCCTACTTGAGAAACTAGGGAATTTGATATCCTCCTCATCAAGAAAACCCCTTTGAGCCTCTAAGCCTTGGATTCTAATATCTTTAACTGCATTTCATTAGTGTTCTATTCAGATGAAATTATTTTGAGCGTTGATTTTTGGTATAACACATATCTAAATATAGGTCAAAATAACATTTGTCTGTTAAAAACATCTTCCATTACTTATACCATGTCCTTTCTGCCATTTTTAGTATTCTTTCATTAAATTTGGTTGTTCAGAAACTAAGCTGGCTCTTTTACAAAAGTGTGCAAGTTTTAGGCTGGATCTGATTGCTGTTCATGATTAGAACTGTTCATCACAATTTGTCTTTTTGAAGTCTCCTAAACTCCTTTTATTTAATGTAATTGTTTTGCTGTGTTAAAAGGAGCACCCTTTATAATAATTTATTACATCCTTTATAGAAAGGATGTAATTTCTCAGTGGCTATGTTCTTTGTTTTGGTTTCATGACCCCAGGTAGTTCTGACAAATTCAGCAATTCTGAATAGCGTAGACAATGGGTATTTTGAGTGTAATAAAAATAGTTAAAGTTAAGCATGTAAAAATGTATGTGGAGCTAGATTCTTCAAAGCGGGGAAGAAAAAGGAGAAAAACCCCAATAGTTATGAGCACATATCTTTGCTGGATGCTGTGCATTATCATTCCATTTAATCATCATAAAAATCTCGTAATAGTAGATTTTTTTTTTTTTGGTCTTACATGTACACATTTATGTGAGGTTCATGGTTTTCCCAAGGTTATCCACCTCATAAAGAGTAGAACAAAGATTTAAATCTACATTGGACTCCAAAAAACCTATCTTCTTTCCAATAAATTTCACTTTCTCCCAAGAGTCCTAAATAAGTTGTTAACTTATCATATGAGATCTTGCTTCTATAATGAGCTCTGTATAAACTGTAAAATCCTGTACAACTGGAACTCATTGCTACGATAATTGATAAAATTCGAGGAATCATTTTAGATTCCTAGGGAATAATAATAAATAGGTGATCAGCACAATTACGCACTGTCTTGTTCATGTAATATTATGTCTCATGTATATTAGAAATAGCACTCTATAATTAATGCATTGTTCCCCCTGAAGCACTAAAACTACCCTTTTCATATTTTTTCCATGAAAGCAAAACACTGGCAGTGTTTGAACATTGTCTAATTCAGCTTGAGGTTTGTTACGGAGTGTGTGTATGTGTAGATTCAAACTCAGCTTCTGTCATTTGTGTGTTTTCATGTGCTAGTAAATTGCAAAGTGATAAAATTACAATAATTTTTTGATAGGAATCAAAATTAGTTCATTCAACATACTGCTAGAAAACATTAAGTTAATTTCAAATGTCATGAAATGGAATTGGGTATGTGTTCTTCAGAAATGACTCATGTTAAACCTTTTCTTTCTAAATAGATTTAAGGATTAGGGACATGTCTTAGAGAAAATATCTTGATTCCAGCATAACCGTCTGACAGATTCCTTGTGATGGTCAGTTAAACAAAGAGGGAACTAAGCATGACGCAATTCTGAGGATAGCTTTGAGGGTAACTAGTAATGAAAAGTCAGCTTGGAGAATGGTTTTCTAGTACTGAGTCGCAAGGCCTGAATTTAGGACTTTGTCTCATTCACGTTTCCCCATTGTCTTCACCTATACAGAAAAGCTGTAAATTGCCACAATGCTGACTGAGATCAAAATATGACAAAATAAGTTCACTATAAATGATTGACCCAGGTTGAAAAGTTAACATTTAATAAACTAATGAGCTAAAATTAACTTATTAAATGTCAACTTTTCTCTGCTTGAAAAAGTCAATTGTACATTTCAGAAAACCTGATTTAACAACAATTTGGATAAAAAAAGAGATGCATGGATTTTAGTTTTCGAAGTAGATTGGCAGCAGTGTGACACTGCAAGCTAAAAAGAGAATATGATCTTGAATGATCAGCATCTCAGGGAAACCTTGTAGCTGTTTTCTACCCTAAGGATCAGTCATCATTTGCATAGCCCCCAAGGTAGCTGTAAAACCAGTGGGCAGAAGTTCCGCTACAACTTTTTAGCTTAATATAAGGACTATATGGTCTTCCCAGTGGTCATGTACGGTTGTGAGAGCTGGAACATAAAGAAAGCAGAATGCCAGAGAATTGATGCATCTGAACTGTGGTGCTGGAGAAGACTCTTGAAAGTCCCTTGGACAGCAAGGGTATCAAACCTGTCAATCTTAAGGGAGATCAACCCTGAATATTCACTGGAAGGACTGATGTTGAAGCTGAAGCTCCAGTATTTTGGTCATCTGATGCAAACAAATGACTCATTGGAAAAGTCTCTGAAGCTGGAAAAGATTGAGGGCAGAAGGAGAAGAGGGCATCAGAAGATGAGATGGCTGGATGGCATCACTGGTGCAATGAATGTGAACGTGGGCAAAATCTGGGAGATGGTAAGGGACAGGGAGGCCTAGCATGTTGCAGTTCATGGGGTTGCAAAGAGTTAGACACAATTGAGTGACTGAACAGCAACAATAACAAGGACTATATAAAATTATGACTGCAAAAGGAAGGGATCCTAAGAGAACTCTGCCCAACAGTTAATCTATTTTTTTCAATAATAATTTCATATTTTATTTTTGCATAAAATGTTGATAATTCTATACTGTTCCATTTTTTAGAGTATGCAATGCCACAGTCAAATCTTGTTTGCATTTTAATTGACTTCTGAATGATTTCCTTTTCTTTTACTTCTTAAGCGTTACTGCCCTCAATTAGGAAGTTCCCTCATTAAGAGGCAGTGAGAAGAGGGGAAAAGCCTTGGCTAAAAGCCAAACATAATCTGATTTACATCTCGGCTCTACTACTTATTAATACTATGTGCTTAATTTCTCTGAACCTCTGTTTCTACATCTCTAAAAAGATGTTGTCTGCATCAATAGGCTGACCTTCTAAGGATTAAATGTAGAGAATGTGTTTTTTTTTTTAAAAAATTAGTAATTTCCAATGAAATACAATAAGTATTTAACAAGTACCCTTTAATAGTCACTCACAAGAGTATGATAATTCATGTTTTTAAAACAGAAACATATCAGACATACAGCAAGTAGTGGATCAATGAATGATGATTATGTTGGTGTAAAACAAATTGGTACAATAGTGCTCCTGGGATGCAGCACAAATCATTTATTCCCAATCCTTGTACCTCTAAAACAAGCAGAAACTCACACATACTATATGCTGTCCTTGATTTCCTACAGGAAATACAAGTTCATATCACCATTTTCTTCACATTAATCCCTACCAAAGGAGATACAGCAGGAAAGAAATGACGAAACCAAGGTTCGCTGATTGTTGCCAAGGCAAGCTGCTTGATTAGAGGGCTATCATAAAGCCTTATCTGTGCCCCAGTATTTTCTGTTTTGGTTTCACTCCAAAGCCCCCTCCCCATGAAAATCACCCACAAGTTATAAAACAAAGAGAAAACATTTTCCGGGGAATCACTTATCCACGTGTGAAGAAGAAAAGGGGGTACTTTTGATTTTTGCTATCAGCACTTTGACCAAACTGAATTTAGCAGATTGGTGGTTTCCTGAGGTGTGATGAGCTATGGAGACGGTTAATTTCAGGGAGTTAGAGAAGCAGGGCAAAAACTAACACTGAGTGGTTGAAATAGAGAGCCGTCTAAGAGGGATCCTTGGGAATGAATAGATCTCAAAGGCAGAGAAGAGACACACAATACAAAGTGGGACTAAGGTTCCAACATTTTATCTCGGCCCAGTGCTTATTACTGTATTGCCTCTTGGCTCTTACATGTACCGTTCTGTATTATCTTGAGCATATACTATGAGCTGTGTATTTTTCATCTCCATTTAGCCAATGAGCAAGTTAAGGCTCAGATAGGTTAAGCAGCTTGCCTGAGATCCCCACACTTAGTAACCAATAAACCAAGGGTTTGAGTCTGTCCTGTACAAAAGCAATAACCTATATTCTGTCATTTCCTTCAATAAATAAAACAATCCTCTCTTTTACAAACACAGCAAAATTATTTCACCATTTTAATAAGTACACAGGGGATCTTCTTAAGCCATCTGGAGAGAATTATTTAGCTTGAGATAGACTGTTTAGCAGCTAAGATTATACTTGGAGATTACTATGAAAATTACCCAGCCTGAAGTCCTAGTGAAATAAGTTCACAAGAATACCAGCAAACTATAAGTTGGCTAAAACAAACGTTTAGTAAACAGGTGGAGCACCCAATGGGGGAAATATATACTCCCCTCCCCCTCCCTGAGATAAGTTTATGTTAATCTTCATAAAGCAATTCTGGGAAGTTTTGGAGGCAAAGCTTCCCAAACATGTAATTCATGTTCAGAACTTTAAAAGATCACAAAAACAGCTTATTTCTTCTTCCCAATCTATAGTTCTGCCAAAGTTTATTGAGAAAATGATACATATTCATATATTCACACATATACAATCATAAAATTATTTTTCTTAGTAAATTTCCACTGTGAGTTAGACTGTAAAAGTTTTTTTTTTTCCGTTCCCTTCAATATAACTGTGGTAACATTACTGTATATAAATAGATTCAGTTTAAATAAATGTTTCCAATATAATCATGCTGTTAGCAATAGCCAGAAAGTAATAGCACTATAAAAAACTAAATTTCACACTGGCTTCAAGTCTTAGGTCATGAGAAAAAAATTAATGGAACTATGTGTAACTTACTTCTAGTATCTCAGAGAATGTGCCCCCCCTTTTTTTTTTTAGCAAACCATCAAGCTCTGGTTTGTGCTCTTTTTCATAAGTGAAAACAGGTTATGTCAACAGTCTTCCCATAAGTGTTGAAGATATGGGATGGTAAATTCTTTTCTCCCTGTAATTGATTTCAGATATGGCTGGTAAGTCTGCTGGCTTTTGACTTAAGACTCACAAATCTGAAGTCCCTTATGACTATGATGGTGAACGTGCTACACCTGCAGAAATTTGCAGCTTCTTTTTTACCATAAGCATAAAGAAGAGGTTTCCTACATGTCTGTGCTATTTGGCAATGTCCTCAGTGATTGGCTCTAAATATAGACATTGGAGGATTCTTCAGAGCACGATGGGGGAAGGGAGAAGGATGCAGTCTAATGAGCGTGCACTCATCATTCACAGAACTTCTCAAATGGCTTATGGATCAAGTGCCCTACCTGGAAATTAATTTGATGTAATTAGTTTAAGCTGTGTCATCCTATCCCATTCATATGGTCATTCCTTTGTTTTTATACCCACCCCCCTTTTTTTTTTAACATCCCCACCTGAGATACAATCGGTTTATCTTTGTTTTTCTTCAGGGTTATGTTGATAGATTATTTCTTTTTTGAGGACCCACATGTGGGTCAGAGATTGATTGATTCCCATAAGAGAAGATATTGAACATTATATACACTTGAAACAAAAGACAAAAAAAAACTGTAGAAATTATGTAATTTTTAGCCATAAACAATTTCTTTAAAAATGTATGAGAAGCTACTGCCTTTCTTAGACAGATGATTTGATTTCCTCAGACATAAGTAGGTACATTTTTCCCTGTGGATACTCATTGGTCAGCTGATACTACAGAGTACTGGCTGAGGTTTGCTTAGGAAAACAAAGACCACGCTAGGTATTTGAAAAAGATAGAACTGCCTACAAAGCCTATGGAAAAGGCTGGGAGTGAAGGTCAGAGAGAACTATTTCTGATTTTGAATAAAGCCTGGAAGTGCCAGTTTGACAGGAAGCAAACTCTCAGCTATCTGCAGCACTGAAATGGTTTTAGAAACATGGGAGAAACCTCTGAAAACCTCACATTGCCATCCACCCATAAATCTACCTTTGCCACTAAGGAAGAAAAGTAAAGTCTTCTTATCTTCTCCTTTTCAAGTCTATGAATACCTCTCGTTGATGGAATCTAAATGGAAAGCTTACCAACAGGAGAATATAGAAAAATCTAGTTTTTAGTCTTCAAGCCCCTTGGGTCATTGTATCTAAAAGGTCAGGGATGGGACTGCATTGATATCTCTATAATATATGAACCGACCAGGGTTCTCTTTAAGTCTTAGATGGAATTGTGTATTCTCTTGTAAGGGCTAGCTTGAGTAATGTTGAGTCAGCATTCTGAATGCTTCCATATCCTTTCTTATCCTGACTCTTAGTTGCAGAGAGGACAATTTTTTTTACTTCCATTTACAAGATTGTCAAAGTGTATAATCCAACGGGAGACAGATATGTGTAATAAGGACGTTACCTAGCAACCAACAATATTGGCAAAATCAACTTTCCTTTGCTGCCTTTTCTGAGCATTTTTGTTAGCAAATCTGATCACATTAAAAGGTGAAATGAACAGGAACCTATTTTGATATTTTCAGTTATATCTTGTTCTAGAAGGTAACTCCATGATGGAAGTGTTCCTTCAGATGTATCTGACTTTTTTCACTTGATGAGAACAGTTAAGCACATGTTGATACATTTATTGGTAGAAGGAGCCTCTGACAAAAGAAAGCTGCTTTTCCTGGGGTGTCAGAGTCTTTTTGACTAGCGTGAAAGAATGTAAAAGTGTTCTGTATTCCCCTGCAAATAAAAATTATGGAGGGAAAGTCTGATTTACCAGCACCCCTAGCCTCTGCTCACTAGAAACTAGTAACACAGCCCCCAGTGAGACAACCAAAAATGTCATCAGACACTGTCAGAAGTTCCCTGGGAAGTAAGTCCTCTCTGGTTGAGAAGCACTCATCTAGACAATTCAGTATACTGCAAAATAGAAGTTAGAAACAGCTACCGAAAGGGAGGAAACATTATTATTTTAGATAATTTGTTTACCTGATAAAATCAAGACATTCAACTGAGAAGTTATTTGAACAAAAGACTTCATTTTAACTAGCAAAACAATGTATTTAAACAAAAATTGATAACCATCAGAAACAAGCTAGGAAATGCAGTTTTGAGGTTCCTTTTGTGGTGGCAGCAAAAACCCATGGAAAATGCAAGCAAGAAATGCATGGACATTGTAAAAAGAAAGGAATGAAAATAATGGTGTCCTGCCTGATACTAAGGCATCCCTTAAACCTATAATAATCGGGACAGTGGTACACCAACATATTTATCTAACAAACAGGCCAGTAGGAACAGGGTAAATGGCCTCACACTGACTGAATTTACATTAAAAATTTTAGTTTTGAAAGGTAGCATCACAAAGCAGGACATAAAGGAAGGAAATTTTATTGAATGATGCTGGTACAGTTGTTTATGTGAAAGAAAAATGTTAAATCCATCACACTTTACATTTCAGCAGGATAAGTATTGAGTCTTTTGTGTCATTTTTGTGGGTTATCCTTCTACCCAAAGGCCTGTACATGTCTTCACCAGCGCACTGAACACTCACCCCTGACTTAGCAAAGCCATTTCCCTTCTGCTTTCTGCTGTTTCTGGTAATCCCCCTCTTACATATTTCCACAGCAGGACAGGCTTAGCTTTTATTGTGAACGTCTATTTACTTAGCACTCTTCCCTGTTAAACAGTTCCCTTTTTGAGACTTTTATCATTGCATTCCCAGGCTCTCGCACAGTGGTTGTAAAGTATACTTATTAAAAAAAAAAATTGTGGTAAAATACCCATAACAAAAAAATTATCATTTTAATCATTTTTAAATGTACAACTCAGTGACATTAAGTACATCCTAGAATGTGCTACCATCACACCATTCATCTCCAGAACACTTTTCATATTGAAAAACTATAACTCTGCACTAATTAAACAATAACTCCCTGTTCCCAGCTTGCCCCAGCCCCTAACAGCCATCATTCATTCGATTTTCTGTCTCTGAATTTGACAACTCTAGGTGCCTCATGTAAGTACCTTTCATGACTGGCTTACTTCATTTAGCGTGACATCTTCAAGGTTTAGCCATGCTGCAAAATTTGTCACAATCTCCTTCCTTTTAAGGACTGAATGATATTTTAATGTATGCATTTACCGCTTTTTGTTCATCCATTCATCCATCGATGGACAGTGGGTTGCTTCCACCGTTTAGCTATTGGGAATAATGCTGCTATAATCACATATTATAACTGTCTTTGTTCCTGTCTTCAGTTCTTTTAAGTATGTACTCAGCAGTGAACTTGCTGGGTTGTATGATAATTCTATTTTTAATTGTTTGAGGAAACACCATACTGTTTTTTCATAGCAAGTATACAGTCTTATATTCCTGCCACCAGTGCACGAGTTCCAATTTCTCTGCATTGTCTGCGAACACTTGTTTTCATCTGTTGTTTTGTTTTTAATAATAGGCATCTTCATAGTAGATATGAAGTGGTATGAATCATTCACTTTTATATCTTAGCAGTTCTGGGATTTGACTCACTCATTTTGCCATAAGCAAACCTGAGTCAGAGAACTCACGGGACTCACCCCAGATTAAGTGGCTACTTATGTTTCCAGACTCCTGGTCCACTGCTTCTCTCCCCAAGCCATCGTGTCCCTCTGGCTACACAAGTGGACACAAACAGGGACTGACCAGCAACTTTCCATTTTAATTTCAATTTTGTCTCTCTCTTGCTTATGGCTAAACATCTTCTAATCTCTCATATAAAAAAGAGAGAGCAGGAAAATGACAAGACTGTGGAGGAAATAACTATAAAAAATGTGCCTGTAGGTAACAGTACTATATAGTGCACTTGAAGTTTTGCTAAGAGAGTAGATGCCCTGTTAAGTGTTTACCACAATAAAATTTTGTATATAAAAAACTGAATGAGAAACATGAACAAATAATACTTTCCCCACAAACCAGCAAAGAATGGTGAATTAAAAAGTAATATACACTGTGGTCTCAACAATGAATCGATAACCAGCTAAAGGTTTTTAATTTATTAATGTACTGGGTATTTGGGGCCTCAAAGTAGTGTTCAGGAAATTGCTACGTGTAAAAGAGAGCTGAATATATTTGTGGGATGTGTACTGCCTATTGCTTTGTCATCTTCTATTAATATGGAGAGAGTTGGTCGTGATTTTTAGAGTTCTCAAAATATTTGGGGATTCAGAGGTGATGTAGTCTGTGAATGTTTTTTAAGATGCACCATTTTCTGGCAGCCTAAAACCAGCTGCAGAAAAAAGAACTATTTGTCTAAACATCCAATCACAGAATCCTTCCCCCTCGCTAGAATCACAACATAAAAATAACCCCAGCACATTCATGAATATATTAAAGCAACAGTGAAGAATACACCTGCCTCAGTCACGGGTGCTGCTGAAGAACACACCTGCCTCAAAGGTGCCATCCCTGGAAAAACAACGCAGCCGCGATGTAAACTCAGCCATGGGCATCCATCTCCTCCGGAAACTGGAGCCGCGGCACGGAACCCATGCTCCACGAAGCGGGGTGATGTCATGGACCAGACTGCAGAACCCCCGGGGCATGCTGGATTTTTCCACTATAAAACCCATCAGAAGTTTTGAAGTGACTTTCATCCTTCTCTAGACCATAATCCTCAGAAAGTCAGGAGTCAAAGCTGCTTAGTTCATCATCATCTCCCCTGCCCTTTGCTCAGGGCTGGACGCATAGGAAATACTCAATGAGTATTTGCTGACTTTGTGAATAAATGAATGTTAAGAAACATGTGTGAGCATGATTGGGAAAGTTCTGATTTTTTTAAACTCCGGAGTTTCTTTCTGCACATGACCCCAAGGGTTCTTTCTTATGAATGCCATGTTTGTAAAATGTTTCAGTTCAGTTCAGTCACTCAGGCGCGTCTGACTCTTTGCGACCCCATGGACTGCAGCACCTCAGGCCTCCCTGTCCATCACCAACTCCCAGAGCTTGCTCAAACTCATCTCCATCGAGTCAGTGATGCATCCAACCATCTCACCCTCTGTCGTCCCCTTCTCCTCCTGTCTTCAATCTTTCCCAGCATCAGGGCTTTTCTAATGAGTCAGCCCTTTGCATCTAGTGGTCAAAGTGCTGGAGCTTCAGCTTCAGCATCCAGTGAATATTCAGAATTGAGTTCCTTTAGGATTAACTGGTTAAGTGTTTACTGTCTGTCAAATGGTATGATTACTCAGATAAGCACTGAAGATATAAATAAATGAAAAAGGGTCAACTGCTCACTGTCTCCATGGGAGATCCTGTGTTCTGTTACCCCTGCTTTGTTTTGAATAACGTAGTTTAGTGTGGTCATCCTGAATAAAAAATAACTGGTGGTTCTGAATCCTTCCTATTTGCCTGGCACCATGTTACTAAGGAGAAGGCAATGGCACCCCACTCCAGTACTCTTGCCTGGAAAATCCCATGGACAGAGGAGGGCTGCAGTCCATGGGGTCGCTAAGAGTCGGGCACGACTGAAGTGACTTAGCAGCAGCAGCAGCAGCATGCTACTAAACTTTCCCTAGATATCTAATTTAATTCTTATAACAACACTGTACAATGAGGGTGAGGTTGCCATTATCCCTGTACTATGTATGAGAAAACCATGGCTTAAATTGCTTAAATATCTACCAAAAGTCACAATGCTGCTAAGGGAATGGGACTTGGAAACCTGTGCTGTTAGTCCTGGGTTCCACTGCTCATATGGGAGATTCAGACTGCTCTCTTTCTGTCTCTCTCTCTCTCTAAGGAAAGAATTCCAGTGCAGAAAGCTACTGCAGTCACAGCTCTCAAAACACTCAGGTTCCTCTGTAGATAGAGAACAAAGCCAGAATGTATATACCATGACAGCAGTCCATATTCTTGTTAGAAAGACTTAGGAAGTCTCATCCATTCACCCATGAAGAATGAATGGAATCCAACTGCCTACCATATTTGATAAGCCAAAGAAAGTGACATGGCCCAAGCAGAGCAGCAAACAGCTATCGCTACATTTAAACACTCAGTTGTTTCTTTATCCTAGAATGATCCTCTCTTTTAACCCTCAGGTAAGTTAGTCACCTATTAATGCTCTCAAACTTAATTCAAATGCTACCTCTCCTGTGAAACCTTCTCCCAGTCCCCAAATGAAGCTTTTCTTTTTCTGTGGCCACATTCTGTTGTAACTTTGTTTACTTGGGCTCTTAATTGGAGTAATAGAATTCAAATAGTTTACCATCAGGAGCAATTACATTTTAAAATACATTTGTAAATTATCCAAAAAATTCACACATCCCAAAGTACTATACTTATTTTAGGAAATAGTTAAATATAAAATCCAACCAACAACCAGCTATGTCATATTCAATAACTGCTGCCATTAGAGAATATTTCTTGTTGAACTAGGCAAAATTTAATGAAAGCATAATGATTAAGAAAAGAAATGAGCCCTAGGAAAACCACTCTAAAGTCCTCTTCTCTTCAAACATGTTTGGGTACAAAGGATTTTTGTATTTTTTGAGTGCATTTTAAATGTATTTTTAAGTACAAAAATATAAGACTTTCATTTAGTTATTTTCTTAGCATCAGTTTTACTTTGGGACCCTTAGAGGCCAAAATGAAATACCCACCAGCTACTTGAATTCTGGTCTGCGTTTCTGATAACAGCTCAGTTTATTAATAGAATGCTGAAGCCACATCTGAGTTCAGTGTCTTAGAGATGGAGAGGGATTTCTTTGTTCTAGGGGAAACCTTTGTACTAGGGGAATCCTTGTGTTCAGAAACCTGGGAGGATTTATACATCATTTGAGATGCTGATGTAGAGTTGGACTGTGAAGAAGGCTGAGTGCCAAAGAATTGATGCTTTTGAAATGTGGTGTTGGAGAAGACTCTTGAGAGTCCCTTGGACTGCAAGGAGATCTAACCAGTCCACTCTGAAGGAGATCAACCCTGGAATTTCTTTGGAAGGACTGATGCTAAAGCTGAAACTCCAGTACTTTGGCCACCTCATGTGAAGAGTTGACTCATTGGAAAAGACTTTGATGCTGGGAGGGATTGGGGGCAGGAAAAGAAGGGGATGACAGAGGATGAGATGGCTGGATGGCATCACCAACTCGATGGATGCGAGTCTGAGTGAACTCCAGGAGTTGGTGATGGACAGGGAGGCCTGGCGTGCTGCGATTCATGGGGTCGCAAAAAGCTGGACACGACTGAGCGACTGAACTGAACGGAACTGAACTGAGATGCTGAAGCTTTACTTTCAGCTGCCCACTTTTGGTGCTTGTTTGTAGGGAGAATGCATGGCTGAACCATGCCGGAGGAGCTGCCACTGAAATAAGGAACCGCATGGTGCTTTCTTTCATGAATCTCTTCTGAAAAGTCCCATTTCTGTTTATCAAGCAAATACATTTTGATTATGTCCCCCAAGTTCCATAGGAATATACTCTTTGGGCAGCTCTGTTCTCTATTCTGAGGCAGTGTATATATGTGGACTTCAGGCCTAAACTGTTGCTACATTTAAAAATCAAAGTTGAGTCAGTGTATTCAGGCCTCCTAAAAATCCATAGGGACTTCAGAGAGAGTCACTATTAAGCCTTCTTGATACATGTTGTTGTTTAGCTGCCAAGTTGTGTCAAACTCTTCTTGTGATTCTATACACTGTGGCCCACCATATTTCTTTGTCCTTGGGATTTCCCTGGCAAGAATACTGGAGTTGGTTGCCATTTCCTTTTCCAGGGGATCTTCCTGACCCAGGGATCAAACCCAAGTCTCCAGAATTGGCAGGTGGATTCTTTACCACTCAGCCGATAGTATTCTGTCAACTTAGGGGCTAACTGGCCAGATATATCTGTGAAAAACCAGAAGGTAAAAGTGCATTGTAACTCCGCTTATTCTCTGTATCTTCCTG
Organism: Oryx dammah; assembly: GCF_014754425.2. Classification (NCBI taxonomy): domain Eukaryota; kingdom Metazoa; phylum Chordata; class Mammalia; order Artiodactyla; family Bovidae; genus Oryx; species Oryx dammah. The sequence continues at coordinate 69,831,030 of NW_024070203.1, read as the reverse complement.
AGAGGATTCAGTGACTCTTGCATTTGTGAAAAATAGAATATATCATTTTTCCAGGGGATGAAGATAACAGAGACTATATTTAACCTTAGGTTTTCAGATGTGAAATTCATTTGAAATGTGCTAAAAGTTCATTGTATGAATATTGCATATCTCTTAACAGTAGTGACATTGATGGGTTCTCAGTTTTTTTAGTTCCACATGGTTTCTGTAAACCTGACTGTGGACATGGGTGGTGGATCATTTGAACTTGTCTCTCCAAATAAATGGTAGCCACCTGGGTATCAAAGACTCCATTTTATTCTCCTCTTAATTGTCTCTTGGCACCAATCAGGATATTGGGAGTGTAGTTAGTGTTTTATAAAGATTTACTGGCATCTTAGGAAAGAAAATGTTTCTAAACCCAAGGGGAGAAAAACTGTTTATAAGCATAATTAAAAATGGATTCTTATTTAGAGGAAAATAACCCTAAAGTCTTACATATTAAAAGACACAATCCAAGCTAAACTTGTAATGCTATTTTGTTCTGCTGCAATTTTTCTTATTTTATTTTTCTTATATCTTACATAAATATATATATCTCTTCTTTTTCTTATATATATATCTTATTTTTCTTATATATTCTTTTCATATATATATGTTTAAATTAAACTATATAAAGGGTAAAATGTATATAGTCCACTCCACCCCCAACCTATGTAATTTGCTGTTCTTGCCTGCAATTCTTTATTCATAAAGTTCCTCATTTGCCTAAAGGCTGTTATCCTCACTTTTCTTCACTTAACTTTTACTCTTAAGATTCGGTTAAGGTAACATCACTTCCAGAAAGCCATCATAATACCTCTGTATTAGCATTTGATGTTTCATTATAAAAATATTTTCTTCCCCATTACCTTAAGTTCCCTGAGGGCAAAGTTTATGCCCTATATATTTTTGTGTCCCAATGCCTGATGTGTAGGGAATACTCAATAAAAAATTTTAGGCCTAGGTGTCAGTTATTCATATTTATAATATTTATATTTCCATTTATATTCTATCATCAATTTTCATTATCCCAGAATGATTTTTCTTATTTTCCTCTCTGTAATATTCAAATCCCAGAATCTATCAACTTACCATAGATTCTGGAGACACTATGATCTCTTCTCTGTTAATGGGTCTCAAACTCGAGTGCATATTGGAATCACCTGGGGAGTTTTTAAATGTACTCATATTCATAGTAAGTCATGTTAATAGCCCGTACACCCGGTATGATGTATTAAGATGAGCTACAGTATCACCTGTGTGGTATGCTTCCAGAAAGGGTATAACCCAGTCAAATCATGAGAAAACCCCAGGCAGATCCAGTTGAGCGGCATTCTGTGAGATGCTTGGCCGGCGTGCTTCATATAGTTAATTTTAGGTTACATGAATGTCACCTTTTAGAGGCTTGTTTGAGTGTCTATTTTTGGCTGTGCTAGTCTTGGTGGCTGCACAGACTCTTCTCTAGGTGTGGCGAGCCGGGGCTGCTCTCTAGCTGTGGTGCGTGGGCTTTCCATTGCGCTGGCGTCTCTTGTTCCAGAGCACGGTCTCTAGGGTGCATGGACTTCAGTAGCCGTGGCACGTGGGCTCGGCAGTTGAGACTCAGTGCTTGTGGTGCACAGGCTCAGTTGCTCCCTGGGCCAGTGGAATCTGCCTGGATTAGGGATTGAGCCCATCCATGTCCCCTGCACTGGTGGTGGATTCTTCACCACTGAGCCACCAGGGAACCCTGAATTTCACCTTTATTTCATGACCTAATGCAGAGTCCTCTGAACCAGGCTGGTAATATTTGCAAAAGACAGAGATTAGCTAAAATATTCTATCGGTGTTAATTTTCTGATCTTGATAATTATACTGTGATTATAGAAGATGTTAATATTAGAGACAGCTGGGTGAAGGCTATATGGTAATCTTTTGTATCATTGTCACAACTGAATTGTAAATCTACAATTACTTAAAAGTCAAAAGCTTTCTAAACAACTTTTTAAAAATGTCACTTATGTCACTCCCAGGTTTTCTGATTTAACTTGTTTGGGTCGAGACCTTGGATACTCAGGACTTAAAACATTTCCCCAGGTGATGCCAGAGAACAGACAAGCTGAGAACCAGTGCTCTAAACCAGCGGTACTTGAATTTGCCTGTCCGTTAGAACCTCTTGGGAAGATTGTTTTAAATCCCAGTGCTCAGCCTTTCCCCCAGATTGAATTAGAATATCTAGGGTTTGGACCAAGGCATTGATACTTTTTAAAAGCTCTTCACGTAATTCTATGCAAAATGTGTTTGAAAATTGCTGCTGTAAACTGATATTCCCAAATGGGCATGATCATAAGCATATCCTGGAACGTTCCATGGTCATGACAATGGCCGTAAGCATTCTAATATAGACTTAGGTGCTCCAAACCTACTGAATCAATATTCAGAGGAGAAGAGTATTTTTAATATTCAACCAGGTGAATTTTATGATCAGAAAAGTTTGGGAAGCATTACAAATTATCTAAATATACTGAGGTTGGTATAGATTCTGGCAGTGAAGGCTGAAGCTCTACAGAGAGAGACTATTCCTTATTGTACCAGCAGGAAAAGAAAGGGTATAAATGACGGGCTACAGAGGAAATCCATGGACTATAAATCCCCCAACTTGGATAGAATGTAAGTTTGGCCATTATTTATTCAATATTGATTTACTGGGGAAAGAATAATGAATGGGCAAGTCCCTGACCTCACAGAACTTGCATCCCAGTGGTAGAGGGATACAAATGATAAGCAAATTCATGAGTGAGAGTGATAATTTCAGATAAATTACACTTAAAAATAATTTTAAAACAACCCAGATGTCCATCAGCAGATGCTTGGATTTACAAACTGTGGTATACACATACAATGGAATATTCAGTACAGTTCAGTTCAGTCACTCAGTCATGTCTGACTCTTTGCAACCCCATGAATTGCAGCATTCCAGGCCTCCCTGTTCATCACCGAAACCCAGAGTTCACTCAGACTCACATTCGTCGAGTCAGTGATGCCATCTAGCCATCTCATCCTCTGTCATCCCCTTCTCCTTCTGCCCCCAATCCCTCCCAGCATCAGAGTCTTTTCCAATGAGTCAACTCTTCGCATGAGGTGGCCACAGTATTGGAGTTTCAGCTTTAGCATCATTCCTTCCAAAGAAATCCCAGGGCTGATCTCCTTCAGAATGGACTGGTTGGATCTCCTTGCAGTCCAAGGGACTCTCAGGAGTCTTCTCCAACACCACAGTTCAAAAGCATCAATTCTTCGGCGCTCAGCTTTCTTCACAGTCCAACTCTCACATCCATACATGATCACTGGGAAAACAATAGCCTTGACTAGATGGACCTTTGTTGGCAAAGTAATATCTCTGCTTTTGAATATGCTATCCAGGTTGGTCACAACTTTTCTTCCAAGGAGAAAGTGTCTTTTAATTTCATGGCTGCAGTCACCATCTGCAGTGATTTTGGAGCCCAGAAAAATAAAGTCTGACACTGTTTCCACTGTGTCCCCATCTATTTCCCATGAAGTGATGGGACCGGATGCCATGATCTTCGTTTTCTGAATGTTGAGCTTTAAGCCAACTTTTTCACTCCCCACTTTCACTTTCATCAAGAGGCTTTTTAGTTCCTCTTCACTTTCTGCCATAAGGGTGGTGTCATCTGCATATCTGAGGTGATTGATATTTCTCCTGTCAACCTTAATTCCAGCTTGTGCTTCTTCCAGCCCAGCATTTCTCATGATGTACTCTGCACAGAAGTTAAATAAGCAGGGTGACAGTATATAATAGCCTTGACGTACTCCTTTTCCTATTTGGAACCAGTCTGTTGTTCCATGTCCAGTTCTAACTGTTGCTTCCTGACCTACACATGGTATGTGTATACCACAGTTTGTTAATCCATGCATCTGCTGATGGACATCTGGGTTGTTTTAAAATGTTTATCATGCATATGGGTTTCTCAAGAGGCAGGTCAGGTGGTCTGGTATTCCCATCTCTTTCAGAATTTTCCACAGTTTATTGTGATCCACACAGTCAAAGGCTTTGCATTGTCAATAAAGCAGAAATAGATGGTTTTCTGGAACTCTCTTGCTTTTTCGAAGATCCAGCAGATGTTGGCAATATGATCTCTGGTTCCTCTGCCTTTTCTAAAACCAGCTTGAATATCTGGAAGTTAACAGTTCACGTATTGCTGAAGCCTGGCTTGGATAATTTTGAGCATTAATTTACTAGTGTGTGAGGTGAGTGCAAGTGTGTGGTAGTTTGAGCATTCTTTGGCATTTCCTTTCTTTGGGATTGGAATGAAAACTGACCTTTTCCAGTCCTGTGGCCACTGCTGAGTTTTCCAAATTTGCTGGAATATTGCAGCATCATCTTTCAGGATTTGAAATAGCTCAACTGGAATTCCATCACCTCCACTAGCTTTGTTCGTAGTGATGCTTTCTAAGGCCCACTTGACTTCACATTCCAGGATGTCTGGCTCTAGGTAAGTGAACACACCATCGTGATTATCTTGGTCTTGAAGATCTTTTTTGTACTGTTCTTCTGTGTATTCTTGCCACCTCTTCTTAATATCTTCTGCTTCTGTTAGGTCCATACCATTTCTGTCCTTTATCGAGCCCATCTTTGCATGAAATGTTCCCTTGGTATCTCTAATTGTCTTGAAGAGATCTCTAGTCTTTCCCATTCTGTTGTTTTCCTCTATTTCTTTGCATTGATTGCTGAAGAAGGCTTTCTTATCTCTTCTTGCTATTCTTTGGAACTCTGCATTCAGATGCTTATATCTTTCCTTTTCTCCTTGGCTTTTCACTTCTCTTCTTTTCACAGTTATTTGTAAGGCCTCCCCAGACAGCCATTTTGCTCTTTTGCATTTCTTTTTCATGGGGATGGTCTTGATCCCTGTCTCCTGTACAATGTCAGGAACCTCAGTCCATAGTTCATCAGGCACTCTGTCTATCAGATCTCGTCCCTTAAATCTATTTCTCACTTCCACTGTATAATCATAAGGGATTTGATTTAGGTCATACCTGAATGGTCTAGTGATTTTCCCTCCTTTCTTCAATTTAATTCTGAATTTGGCAATAAGGAGTTCATGATCTGAGCCACAGTCAGCTCCTGGTCTTGTTTTTGCTTACTGTATAGAGCTTCTCCATCTTTGGCTGCAAAGAATATAATCAATCTGATTTCTGTGTTGACCAGTCTTCTCTTGTGTTGTTGGAAGAGGGTGTTTGCTATGACCAGTGCATTTTCTTGGCAAAACTCTATTAGTCTTTGCCCTGCTTCATTCCATGTTCCAAGGCCAAATTTGCCTGTTACTCCAGGTATTTCTTGACTTCCTCCTTTTGCATTCCAGTCCCCTATAATGAAAAGGATATCTTTTTTGGGTGTTAGTTCTAAAAGGTCTTGTAGGTCTTCATAGAACCATTCAACTTCAGCTTCTTCAGTGTTACTGGTTGGGGCATAGACTTGAATTACTGTGATATTGAATGGTTTGCCTTGGAGACGAACAGAGATCATTCTGTCATTTTTGAGATTGCATCCAAGTACTGCATTTTTGACTCTTTTGTTGACCTGATGGCTACTCCATTTCTTCTGGGGGATTCCTGCCTGCAGTAGTAGATATAATGGTCATCTGAGTTAAATACACCCATTCCAATCCATTTTAGTTCGCTGATTCCTAGAATGTTGATGTTCACTCTTGCCATCTCTTGTTTGACCACTTCCAATTTGCCTTGATTCATGGACCTGACATTCCAGGTTCCTATGCAATATTGCTCTTTACGGCATTGGGCCCTCCTTCTATCACCGGTCACATCCACGGCTGGGTATTGTTTTTGCTTTGGCTCCATCCCGTCTTTCTTTCTGGAGTTATTTCTCCACTCATCTCCAGTAGCATATTGGGCACCTACTGACCTGGGGAGTTCCTCTTTCAATATCCTATTATTTTGGCTTTTCATACTGTTTAGCCATAAATGAATGAAATATTGATACATGCTACAGTGTAGATGAACTTTGAAAATCTTAATATTAAGTAATATAAACCAAACACAGTAAGTCACATATTATATGACTCATATTAAATGTGTAGGAAACGTCAGTCCATAGAAATCGAACATACCTTATTGATCGCCAGGGACTGGGGCAGGTGAAATGGTGAGCTATTTCTTCATACATGTGGCATTTCCTTTTGGAGCTATGAAAATATTTGGAAGTAGTTAGAAGTTAGGAGCACAACCTTTCAAATGCACTAAATGCTACTGAATTGTTCACTTTATAATAATTTTATGTTATGTGAACTATAGTTCATAAAAATAGTAATAATTTTTTTAATTTAATATGACAACATCATAGAGAAAAGTAGATGGCGGATGGATTCTCCAGATTGGGCCACCAAGGAAAGCATTGATCCCAAGGAGTTACTTTTAAATTAAGACCTAAATGATAGAAGAAGCCAGTCATGTAAACTTCAAGGGGTAGAGAATCCCAAATGCAGGGAATAGCAAATGCCGAGGTCCTGAGGAGGGAATGAGCTACACATATAGGAGGAAAGGAAAAAGGCCAGCATGGTGAGGGAAGGGAGAGCGGATGAAGTTACCAGGGACAGTTGAGGTAGGCCATAACGGAACTTATAGACCATAGTAAAGAGTTTTAGCAGCCACCATTTGAACCTAATTATATATACTGTGTGTATGTGAATACATGTATATATAGTTAGTGTATATAAAACATGGATTGTTGGAGACAAGGTTGGAAGCAGAAACACCAGCTAAGATGCTGTTTCAGTGTAGCAGGGATGTAGTAACTTGGAGTAGAATGATAGTCAGAGAGAGAGATATAAGTGAATGGATTCAGAATCTTTTTGAAGAGTGTATTGATGGAACAGATATAGAGATGTGAGAGTTGGAAAGAGGAACAGGTGGGAGGTTCGAGGTATCTGAGTATGTTTGTTTCCATATTTCAGATAGGGTGGAATTTTCAGATAGGAGGAGAATTTTATGAATATGTTTAATGCCTTTCAAGTCCCAAAGTATCCTTGTGACCCTAGAGAATTCTGCCTTATCTTGATCCATGTCAGGAGTATCTAGACATTGAATTATTAAATGCTAAAGATGAGTACCTGTTTCAGTTATTAGTCATAACTGGCTTTGTTCAAAGAAGTGAGATAGGTGTCTTTCTTTAATCACAACAGGGATTTTTTGGTTGGTGTTTTCTGTGTTACATGTATCCCTAGAGCCATTTGGGAATAGAATCAAGCTGAATTTCACAGCAGAGATTCTTTATGTGTGTTCAGTTCTTAATGCACAAATGCATGGAGTTACCGTAGAAATGAATAACCGCTGAGAGAAACGTCAGTGCTTTTCTGTAGACATCACTCAGACCTGCACCGCTGGTGGCCGTCTTCCTGCTGCTTGCAGACCCTGTGAGTATCCGGTTGTGAACTTCGTGTTTCTTCATCGAGAGCTCATTTGATAACACTCCTGCCTTCCTTGGCATCACCCACGCCTTCCTTGAACCACAGGTTCTTTTTTTCTCTCTCTCACCACTGAACTTCAGTGATTAAGGGCCAAGGAAAGCCTGGCAGTTCCTAGAAGAGGAAGGGCCATGTGCTGCCCACTACATTTCCTCCCTTTTCTTTTACCCCAGTACTTGCATTGAGGAGGTGGTATCCTAATGTTGCCCTTCTAAGAATGCCTCCTCCAAGCCAACCTGATTACTAACAGCTTTTAGGAAGAAGCACAGCTGTAACTGCACTTCTCTAAGTTGTCACTTTGTAACAACTGCAGATCTGATCAGGAATCTTTACAAAGGAGGGGCCTAGCATCTCCATCCTTATTTGAATTTATTTGTTCTTACATTGGTGTTTAAAATGAAAAAATGTGTGAAAACAAATTTGGCATGTTATTTGAGGGAATTCATGATTTCCATATTCAGTAGAAATAATTTTCCAATCTCTTTCCTGTGAAAAACCACCAGCACCATGCTGATAAATATGGAATAGTAAGTATCCTTGTCAGAAAGCGGGCTTATCCAATACTTTTCTACTTATCTGATTGTCTTCTTATCTGATACTTTCTACACTTTTGGTGTAGAAAAATAAACTCTGCTTATACAAACTATTTATTAAATTAATATATTATGTCTAGATTCGTCCCTGTATCTATTAGAAACAATTTGCCAATATGTATTATTTAATATCTCCATAACTTGAGAAAATAATTTATATCTATATCTATATTTTTTCTGCATTTATCTATTTATCACCTATATCCATGTTTGGCTTATGCAGTAATATACAACATAAATAAAATAAACTGAGAACTAAATACACTGAGTAAATTTCCTTTTCTAGAACAGCGGCTTCTGCCATATCATGCTCAAGAACTGGAAATTTGCCTCAGAGTAGCTAATGCCCTGAAAAAAGCCTCAGTTGCCCACAATAAAGTATTTTATTTCAAATACACATTTTACTAAAGCAGCTTTATTGATAGCATCAGGTTTAATGCTGATAGCTTAAGGTGAAGGATGCCGGATTCATGATCGCCAAAGAAGATTTAGCTTTGGGACCAGGGACCAGGCTTGATCACTCAAGAACTTTTAGTATCAGAGTTTTATCAAAGTAAGAAAAGGGTCAGGGAAAGCTTCTGACATAGACCTCAGAAGGGGAGCAGACAATGTCTCCCTAGCTAGTTTTATCCAGGCCTTACATACCTTTTTCTGCCTGGTGGCTCAGATGGTAAAGTGTCTGTCTACAGTGTGAGAGACCCGGGTTCAATCCCTGGGTTAGGAAGATCCCCTGGAGAAGGAAATGGCAATCCACTCCAGTATATTGCCTGGAAAATCCCATGGACGGAGGAGCCTGGAAGGCTACAGTCTATGGGGTCACAAAGAGTCGGACACAACTGAGCAATTTCACTTCACTATATACTTTTTTCAGACCCACTCCCATAACATACATCTTAAATTAACAAGATTAAAACTAACAATAGAAAGATCTTACCAGACCCACTCCCATAATATCCCTTATGATTATACAGTGAAAGTGAGAAATAGATTTAAGGGCCTAGATCTGATAGATAGATGAACTATGGAATGAGGTTTGTGACATTGTACAGGAGACAGGGATCAAGACTATCCCCATGGAAAAGAAATGCAAAAAAAGCAAAATGGCTGTCTGGGGAGGCCTTACAAATAGCTGTGAAAAGAAGAGAGGTGAAAAGCAAAGGAGAAAAGGAAAGATATAAGCATCTGAATGCAGAGTTCCAAAGAATAGCAAGAAGAGATAAGAAAGCCTTCTTCAGCAATCAATGCAAAGAAATAGAGGAAAACAACAGAATGGGAAAGACTAGAGATCTCTT
>NW_024070203.1:69454812-69816652 GCF_014754425.2 Oryx dammah | reverse complement strand
GATGGACGTGAACCTGAGTGAACTCCGGGGGTTGGTGATGGACAGGGAGGCCTGGCGTGCTGTGATTCATGGGGTCGCAAAGAGTTGGACATGACTGAGCCACTGAACTGAACTGAACTGAAGATGACAGGATTAGTCAGAAGGTTCTTGTTAAGGAGAAACATGTCCTTGAGCAAGATACATTGTTACATTGACTAAGACAAAGAAATGTAGAAAAATGTCCTTTTCTCCCTGAGAGCCCCTACCCCTTTAATCCTTTTTGAGGGCTCCAGACCCCTTTTCCTCCTTCAGCACCCTGGACTTCTTATCAACCTAGCTAGGAACTGACTCTCTCAGTGCCAATGTACTTATTCATGTGATGCATACAATGAATATGCTGGTCATAATAAGTGAGTCTTAGGCTCAGTTTTCTCAAATGATGCTAAGGTTTTTTCCCAAGGTCTCAAGTGTGAACTGAAGACTTTCTAGCCTCTGCTTATGATCAGCTTAATAAAATAACTTAGGACAAATTCTGAGCTTAACTATATGTTCTGGTTTGAAATGAAACATTGTCATAGAGTAAGAGGTGACTATGGCAATACTGAGGAAATTGGAGATTAGTAGGATGCTATAGACATAATATTGGAGAAAGAAATGGCAAACCACTTCAGTATTCTTCCCTTGGAGAATCCCATGGACATAGGAGCCTATAGTCCATGGGGTCACAAGAGTTGCACTCGACTGAGTGACTAAACCTAAACCTATAGGCATAATATATTTAAATGTTACATTTGCTCATCTAACAGGATATTGAATAGAGACCACCATAGTATAATTTTCTCTTCTACTTAAGGCAGTTCTAAATTATTATTTATTTTGGCATAAGTTCTACAAGTCCTTCAGCTTACTGGTTTTCTGGTATGGTTCATGTATGTATGAGTCTTTTCTTTTGGGGATATATATACACATTGATGTGTACATGAGATATAGATCAGTGTATCATTCCTAAGACTGGATGACTATCCATGGAAAGGAAATCAGTTTTCTATGATCTGGGGAGTTCCCTCAGACTAGGATTCAAGCCACATTGCTATGTTGGAAAAGTACATGAGCAGAATCTTCTAGGAAGAAGATGAAATTAGCTAGAGTGTGAAGTTATCCACACATCTATTTAAGCCAAGACTTTGCCTCTGAGGAAAATTTACAGTGTCCATTTGGAAAGTAAGTTCTATTCAGCTGTAGGTTTAATAAAGAACAGAAGCAGACCAGTGGAAGTTCTCTAAGCTTGGCTGGAGATTAAAATGAGGAAAAAATGTTTGTGGAAATGTTAACAGATGCAGGGTGGAAGACATAAACTGACATTTCTCCAAAGAAGACACACAGATGACCAAGAAACACATGAAAAGATGCTCAGCATCACTAATTATTAAAGAAATGCAAATCAAAACTGTCACACCAGTCTGAATGGCCATTATCAATAACTCTAAAAACAATAAATGCTGGAGAGGGTGTGGAGAAAAGGGAACCTTCTTACACTGTTGGTGAGGATGTAAACTGATACAGCCACTATGGAGAACAGTATGGAGTTTCCTTAAAAAACTAAAAATAGAACTACCATATGACCTGGAAATCCCACTCCTGGGCATATACCCGGAGAAAACCGTTAATTCAAAAACATGCATGCACCCCAATGTTCATTACGGTACTATTTACATTAGCCAGAACATGGAAGCAACCAAAATGTCCATCAGCAGAGGAGCAGCTAAAGATGTGGTACGTATATACAGTGGAATATTACTTAGCCATAAAATGGGTTGAAATTGTGCCGTTTGCAGAGAAACGTTGCTGTTTTTGTTCAGTTGTTCGGTCATGTCTGACTCTTTGCAACCCCATGGACTGCAGCATACCAGGCTTCCCTGTCCTTCACTGTCTCCCTGAGTTTGCTCAATCACATATCTATTGAGTCAATGATGCCATCCAACCATCTCATCCTCTGTGAGCCTTTTCTTCTCCTGCCCTCAATTTTTCCCAAAATCAGGGTCTTTTCCAGTGAGTCAGCTCTTCATATCAGGTGGCCAAAGAATTGGATTACAGCTTTGTGTAATTTAATGAAACGATGAGCTATGCCATGTAGGGCCCCCCAAGACAGACGGGTCATGATGAAGAGTTCTGACAAAATGTGATCCACTGGAGAAGGGAAGGGCAAAGCACCTCAGCATTCTTGTTTTGAGAACCCCATGAACAGTATGAAGAGACAGAGATATGGATGAACCTAGAGATTGTCACACAGTGAAGTCAGAAAGAGAAAAACAAATATCGTATCATATGTCTTATATGTGGAATCTAGAAAAATGGTTCAGATAAACTTCTTTGCAAAGCAGAAATGCAGACACATATATAGAATAGACACATGGATACCAAGGGGAGAAGGAGGGTGGGATAAATTGGGAGATTGGGATGACATTTATACACTGCTGTGTATAAAATAGATGACTAATGAGAACCTATTGTCTTGCACAGGCAACTTCTCAATGCTCTGTGATGACCTAAATGGGAAGGAAATGCGAAAAAGAGGAGGTATACATATACATATAGCTGATTGACTTTGCTGTGCAGCAGACACTTGTAAAGCAACTGTACTCCAATAAAAATTAATTTTAAAATTCCCCAAAGATGCCAAGTGCCTGAGCCTTACTGCAGAATGCATATTCTTGTTAGCACCAGCAGTATCTGAGAACTCTATGAAGGCGTTAGGCATGACCCTTGCCTAGTAGAGCTCTCTTGATAATAATAGCATTTGTAAAGTCCAGAAAAGAGTAAAAGTAGACTGGGGACATGAGAAGAAGCCTATTGAAATCCCAACATTCCATGCCCTTGTTACTTGCCTGTGGGTACAACTTGTTGGGTTGGCAAAAAAGTTAATTCGGGTTCCCGTAATATCTATGGAAAATCTGAATGAACTTTTGGCCAACCCAATAGAAAGCTAGAAAGTAATGAGGCTGCACAAACCTGTTTTGTATTGTGCTTTCATTTAAGACTCTGGATTTAGGCAGAGAGTGTTCTGTAGTGTTGAAAAATACACATTTTTATGTTTAAAAGTGTGTTATCATCTTTAAGATCAGAATCTGTAGAACTCAGTGGTAAGCATAAGCTTTGATATCAAATGACCGAATCTGTGTTCACATCCTGGGTCTGCCTTTAGAATCTGCGTGACCTCAGCTGAATACTTCTCTCTCCATTTATTTCCTCTGTAAAGCAGAGTCATTCCTAACTCGTAGATTCTCATCTTTAACTGAGATCATGCATCAACAGCTGAGTGTAGTAGGACAGCTAATTATCCTTAAAAAGCAAGAGACACAAAAAAGTGACTTCAGCAAAAGCTGCCCAGAAGCCCCTTGTTATGCAAGATGACCATGTAATGCCAGGCCCGTGTTTTATATAATCTTTCCTCACTGATTATGCAATGTCTTTGCTGGTGTTGCCTCACAGCTGCTTGGCTGTGTGTATGCTTCACTGCTAAATGTTCTTTCTAACTCACTATGTTTCCTAACAGCTATTTGAGCTTTCCTGCCATAGCTTCAGGCTACAGCTTCCTGTTCTCTCATCTGAAACTGAGCAATTCCCTTCCCTTATTAATTTTGTAACCTTGAAGCTATTGAAGCAGTCTGAGCAAATACCCACCTGCGGTTTTCTTTTTTATCTAAATTCCTATGAATTGGAATTCTTTCCTGTCTTCATACATACATACACATACACACACAGAGAGAGAGAAACTCAAATTCCTTTTTCTTTTAGTGTTGACTCTAATTGTTGTTAATGAAGCATTTTCTATATTGAGCCCTTCCAATTAATTAATTTTTTTTCTTCTTCTAAGGAAAGAGACATAACCCATTACCTGAAAAGCTGATCAGTAGAATTTAAAGAAACTTTCCCCTCTATAGTATTTGAAACCATTTAAATTAGTGCTCAGTTTAAAATCCAATTTTAAGTATATAAAGCATATAGTTAAGTGTTATGTTACCCTCAGAGGCTCTTGTTCTGAGCTAGGTTTCTTCTAAATGATGACCACTTGGTACTGACAGCAAAGTCAAATGATTAATATTTCCTGGACATGTTTATCTGAGGCTCAGAAGTAGCAGATAATGGATCTCAATAAAACTATGGTTTGTGAAATTCTGCTTATTTATTGGTAACTGTCATATTACAAATAGCTCCTAGGAAGAGAAAGAAGCAAATATTTTGCTGCTGCTGCTGCTGCTAAGTCACTTCAGTCATGTCCGACTCTGTGTGACTCCATAGACGGCAACCCGCCAGGCTCCGCTGTCCATGGAATTTTCCAGGCAAGAACACTGGAGTGGGATGCCATTGCCTTCTCTGTGTTTTCCTCTAGATTCCAATTATTGAGTTTATCACATAGGATACTTTGGGACTCAACATATATTCTCCATCTCTGCAAGCAACCAAGCTGAGCTAAGCTAAAATGCGGCAAGGGTCAACGCTTACAGTCCCCTGTGCACCAGTCAAGCCCAGTGTCACTCACGTTGGTAAGAGACCCTCCTATCTGAAATGGGATGTTTGTTGTGACAGTTCTTATTTGTTTTAGGAGAAAATGCTCCATAGTAATAAAGAAGGAAAAATTCAAGGAGTAACTTAAACTTAACTAAGAAACTGAAGACACATCAGCAAACTAAAGTATATTATATGTTACTACAGATGTTCACATCAGTGATTTGAAGTCAGATATAACTGACTTTGAATTCTGGCTTTATCACTGATTAGATTTTGTAACTGCTGAAGAAGTCATCTCAGGTCTCTAAATCCTGTTTTCTCACATTCAGAGTGGGAATAACAGTCACTTCAGAGAGTTACTATGAAAAGTATATGAGAGATGAGCTCCCATTTCTAGGACATGTGCTTGGAAAAGCTAGCTTCCTTCTTGAAGCTTCCCACTTCCTCCTCTGGGAAGTAAAAGTTCATAGCTCTCTTGTAAGAGTTAGCTTCTGATGCACAACAAACCAATCCCAAAGCCAGTAGCTTAAAACAACTGTTTATCGAGTTCACAGTTCTTACAGTTGGAAATTTAGGTAACACCGAGCTGGGTGGTTTATTCAGGCTTCATCTGGGCTCTCCTGCTTCTCATGCTCAATCAAAATAATTGATTTTTATGAGAATTTATGTATTTTAGCCCCATTCAGAATAGTGATATTTAAAATATTTAACAGCCACTTTGGCAGAATCTCAGACCAATCAAATTCAATTGCAGGGCTGGATGCCCCCTGCAAGGAGACTGTTAATTCTTTAGTTCCTGGGTCATCAGTTGGCCAGAGGGGCCAAAGTGGACTGTGAGGGAGAGGGCTGGCTCAGGGAGGGGTGCAGTAGCTATAGATTGGCCAATACAAAAGTTTCTGATACAAACTGGCTGAATGTTAGCCCTGTCCCATCCATATGATAATCTTCTTCCTGTCTAAGTTGTCCCAACTCTTCTTGATATCTTATCACTAATGTACTATACCTTGCAATTAGCACTGGTGCCCCCTACATCTTAATACCAAGGATACTGCTTACATCCTTGTGTCTCTCCATCTCACCTCTACAAATTCCAATAAACCCACATCAATAACAAGCACAGATTATACACATGCTTCTTTGAAACAGGGCGATGATTCTTCATTGGGGAAAAGGTGGCAATGGTTGGCTTAGGAAAAAACATATTAAACATTCTAATATTTTACCAGTCCTGTTTGTCAGGTGGGACAGAAAAAATCCCAATTATTTTTCATCATAATAGATAATAAAACTAAAGATGGTAGAGATTTGCTCAATTCTCAAAATCGGAAGAGATCCACCCCATTTCAAAAGGCATCATGGATTAAAAACATTGAGAAACATAAAAATGAAGCTAATGTGGAAAAGCCAGAATCTCTGGGGTGGAACGCGGGAGTCTGTATTTCAAACAATTAATTCTTACTGGCACTGAAGTTGAAAAATCATTGGGCCCAGATGGTCCACAGTATTGAGGAGGGGCAGTTATGAAGAGTCGGACACGACTGAGCGACTGAACTGAACTGAACTGAACTGGAGTTGTGAAAGGGCACTAACCTAAGTAAAAAAACAAGGATGTCAGCAGGTTTGAGCTATACACTGGAGACAGAAGTCTGTCCCATAAACTGGGCAGGGTCTTTCCTTGAACCCTTTTTGCAAAGGCCCTCCTGATAAGCCTGTTCTGATAGCACTGATGCTCCTAAGTGATTTGTTTTACCTCTTTGGGAATTGTATGCAGCTGACCAAGATTCCTTGTAGCAGGCATCCAGAGGTAGTTTCTGCCCCAAACCTTGACAGGTAACCTATTAGGACTCTGTTGAAGTCCCTGCATGCCCTGGAGTTCCCATCTGCTGAGGAGGGAATCTGCCTGAATGTCTTGGGCTTCAGACTCGGTACAGCTCACTTGCCAAGTACCATGACAAGTACATGCCACCCTCTAATTAGGTTATCTCATTTTTATTCAATTGGCTACAACAGACTTGACTTAAGAACTTGAATGTCTCCCGCAATTATTTTGTTTTCACACTCTGTATCTCATAAGGTGTAGGAAGAAGAGGCAAGGGTATGTCTTTTATAAATGCATGCTGTGCATAGAGAGATAGCTGGGATGTTGAATTTATTTAGATTCAAGACAGGTGGGACAAAGACTTCAGGTAAGTTCTCAGGTTTTAAAAAGACTACTCATGGCTTCACCAGATGCTCTGCAATTTCATCAGCACTGTGTGCTTTATAAAGATTCTGCCTCAGGAAGAGACACTTGTTTGATGCCATGGCTTTTGTTTTGAGCTTACCTCAGTGAGGAAAGGGTTCAGATACATTTTTTAGCCTCATCTGTCTGCGGTGTTTTCTATAAACTGATTTTCAGATAATTTCCCAAATAAGGAGTTACTTCTCTGAAGTTGGCCTGCAGAAATTCATTGTAATACTAAATATAAATGCTGTTAAATGGGGTAACATTTAGAAACTCTTGTTGGTCTGTCAGAATAGTAAATAAATTACATAATTGGAAATTGTGCATTTCTTCAAAACACAGAGTATTCAGAAAGAGTCAATAAAGGCAATGAAAACTAAGTAAGGGTAATGAAAGCAAAATAATTTTTAAAAATAATTTTTGTGACTTTCCATTCCAGTCGCTAATAAACACAGTATATCTTCAATTAAAATGTAAATGAAATTCACTGCATAAAATGTATCTGGATGATATGTTATCACTGAATAATTTGCAAACAGCCACTGAATAATGACCAAAAGAAGTAGAATTATTGCCTAATGACTCACACTATGATCTTTTATGATCATTTCTCCCCAGTGCAAGGGGAATGTGAGGCTGCACAAGTTGCTTAGCCTCCCAGAGTCTCTGCCTTCCCATCTCTAATATGAGGAAATTGAAACCCATGATGTACAGGATCTTTTCCTGATCTAAACTTTTGTGGCTTTTTAGGTCATTGGTTTTATTATACCTTGTTTTCTTCTGCCCTGCCGACCAAGGTAATGAAAGGAGGACAGATTTTGGACCCAGATATGATATCAGATCGTGTCTCCTCACTTTGTAGCTGTGTGAACATGAACAATACCTTTTCCATGATTGCTGATGTGTAACAAATGGAGATCACCTACCTGGTAGAATTATGAATAAGGAAGTTAAAAACTCCAAGTACAGAATCTCTCACTTATGACTCATCAGGTCCACCATAAACTGTACTCCTTTTCTTACCCTGCATCATTTTGGAAATCTCAAATCTGCTTTTTCCATGACCTCTGACCCCTACAGAACAAGTTAGAGTTCCGGAGACTGAAGTAGAAGGATGATAAAATATAGAACAGTGACAGATGGAACCTAAAGATAATTTTGTCTTTCTCCTAAGTTGTCTTGGTGAAAAGAGTAATGGCAGCTATTGAAATCAATTATCCAGTCTGACATTTCTTTTTCTCTTTATCTACGAGGTCGTAATGGCTTTATTTTTGTAAGTGAAATGTACCTGAATCATGAGAAAGTGACATGCTTCCTAAATACTAGACAACCTTTTCTTTTTTCAAATGTTTATTATTGAAGTATAATTGATTTACAATGTTGTATTAATTTTTGCTGTATAGCAAAGTGATTCAGATATATATATACATATAGGTGTATATATATATATACACACACATATATATGTCCATGCACATACATCTTTTCCACATTCTTTTCCACTATGGTTTATATAGTTCCCTGTGCTATATAGCAGGACCTTGTTGTTTATCCATCCTGTACCTACTAGTTTGCATCTGCTAATCCCAGACTCCCA
The DNA here is from genome assembly GCF_014754425.2 of Oryx dammah. Classification (NCBI taxonomy): domain Eukaryota; kingdom Metazoa; phylum Chordata; class Mammalia; order Artiodactyla; family Bovidae; genus Oryx; species Oryx dammah. The sequence goes on along the minus strand of NW_024070203.1, from coordinate 69,808,343 downwards.
ATCCATCCGTTCCCCATCCCTACTTGGCAATTGCAAGTCTGTTCTCTATATCTGTGAGACTGTTTCTGTTTCATAGATAGGTTCATTGGTGTCATATTTGGATTCCAATTATAAGTGATGAAAGTGTTAGTCACTGAGTCATGTCTGACTCTTTGTGACCCCATGGACCATAGTCCCCCAGGCTCCTCTGTCCATGCGATTATGCAGGTAAGAATACTGGAGTGGGTAGCCATGCCCTTCTCCAGGGAATCTTCCTGACTCAGGAGTTGAACCTGAGTCTTCAGCATTGCAAGTAGACACTGAACTACCAGGGAGACCCCAATTATAAGTGATATCGTGTTATTTGTCTTTCATTTAGTATGTAATCTCTAGCTCCACCCATGTTGCTGTAGATAACCTTTTCTCATCACTCCTTTTCACCAATTTTTTGTTATTGCTGGCTGTCGTATATCCCAGTTTTTTCATGAAAAATAACATGATTATATGTTCATTATACAAAGTACCAGAAAATATAAACAAATAGAAGAAATGAAGCATAACACACTCTCCAGAGAGAACTACTTTATATAATTTGCCAGATTTTCTAACTACATGTAATCTGTGTATGAAAGTGAAAGTAAAAGTCACTCAATTGTGTCCAACTCTTTGTGACCCCATGGACTATACAGTCCATGGAGTTCTTCAGGCCACAACACTGGAGTGGGTAGCCTTTCCCTTCTCCAAGGGATCGTCCCAACCCAGGGATTGGACCCAGGTCTCCTGTACTGCAGACGGATTCTTTACCAGCTGAGCCATCAGAGAAACCCAAGAATACTGGAAGGAGTAGCCTATCCCTTCTCCAGCAGATCTTCCTGACCCAGAAATGGAACCAGGGTCTCCTGCACTGCAGGCAGATTCTTTACCAGCTGAGCCACAACACTCTAACAGAATTGGTTGGTGTTGTAAGATTCTAAGATGAGCAGCAGTATGCATGCTCTGCAGGACTGGGATGTGCTTAGATTTGTTCACTACTATTGCTACAGCATCTGGAACATGCCAATCACAGAGTATATACACAATAATAACTACTATATTCTATATATAAAGTAGTTAACTACTTTAACTACTATATTCCTATATATGTTTTTTGTACTAATAAATATGATTCTGTAACATCATTTTCAATATTATGTAGTATCATATAGTATAGATATATTGCAACTTAATTGATCCTCTGTTATTGGACTTCAAAGATTTTGTTCATTCATGTTTACCTACAACAGTATTTTAAGCAGAATCCATGCAATTAAACCTATGCATTTCTCCTTCTTTATGACTTTGTTAGGATAAATATATCCTTTGTTAGGATAAATTCATTGAGGTGGGAATCACCAAGTTCAAGTAACCCACTCACAATTTTAGAAACTTATTACATATTTCCAGATTACTTTTCAAAAGACTATGTTGATTCGCAATCCAGTCAACAGAGATTGACTGTTTCCCTGTCATCTCACAGATTATTAGGCGTTGTATGCTCAGTCATAGCTGATTCTTTGTGGCCCCATGGACTGTAGTTCACCAGACTCCTCTGTCCATGGAATTTTCCAGACAAGAATGCTGGAGTGGGTTACCATTTCCTACTTCAAGGAATCTTCCCAACCCAGAGATCATCTCTTGCGTCTCCTGTATTGACAGTCATGTTATTTACCACGAGCACCACTATTAGGTGTTATCTTGAAAAAAATTAAAAACTAATTTTAAAAGTTGATCACTAAATACTAAATGTTTAAAACACTTATTTTTATATGCTACCTAACCAGCCTGGGACATCTTTCCAAACACTTTTTATGAGACATAAGATCATATAACCCAGAAAGGATAAAACCCTGCTAAAACAGTGTCTAGAGAGTTGTTTTGTTTGTTTCACTGATTTGGTTAATTTTGGAGAAATGACAAGAAAGTCCCCATACATATTCCATTGATATTCACATCAATACTCTCACTTTGACGTCCTACCCTTCTACTTTAAAATCATTTTCAATAAACCATGTTTCACATTTGTGTAGTTTGACAGTGCCCATTTAAATCAATCCCAAACTGTTATGAAATCCAGAAACACTATAAAACTTTGTGAAATGTTTGTAAGCCTGTTTGATGTTTTCCTCTTAAAGAATCAAATGTGAAATATCTGTGTGGGAGCTGTTTTACCAAGGTAAATATTATTTATATCTCTAGTTGCGAATGCTTTAAAATAACCAGAACACATTGCAGTTGAATGCGGCCTTACATAATTTTCACAGCTACTACGTTCTTGTTAATATGCTGTCATGTTGCAGCTCTGATGGTGTGACCCCTGACCATGATTGCAACTCATATTTTTATTATCCACCCTCCCTTATGTAAACAACGTATATGAGAATATCCAGTTCTTCTTGTGTGCTCTGACTTTGACATTCAGGAAAACCATTAATGCTACTTCTACTGTGTCTGTCTTGAGATTTCAGATTTCCACCCCACCGCCCCTTGAAGATATTTCTAGGCTACATAGTGTTGGAAGTACAAAGTCAGTGGCATTGTATTGGGTTCACCAAAATGAATTTTTCCATAGGATGTTACAGAAAAACCCGTACAAACTTTTTGGCCAACCCAGTACTTTCTGTGGGCTTCCCAGGTGGCTCAGTGGTAAAGAATCCACCTGCCAAGCAGAAGACACAGGTTTGATCCTTGGGTTGGAAGATCCCCTGGAGAAGGAAGTAGCAACCCACTCCAGTATTCTTGTCTGGGAAATCCCATGGACAGAGGAGCCTGGCAGGCCACAGTCCATGGGGTCACAAAGAGTCAGACACGACTTAGTGACTGAGCAATAACACCAAAATACTTTCTGTATTGCATAGAGCTCAGCTTGAAGTGATCAGTTTATGATTACCAAGAGCTTTAGGGAAGACTTGGCTATTTAAGAAGCAGCTCAAAGAGAGCTAGTTGACAACATGAATAATCAAGAAAGAGGTTGGGTAATATTGTGAACGTTTAGAGAAGGGAGGAGCAAGAGCATTTAAAAAGAAGAGTTAAACAGGAAGCTGAGAGGAAAAAACGGGAAAGTTGAACTTTATTGCCTCCTAGAAAATGAAGATATAAAAGTCAGCAAAGAAGCTGGCCTCTATCTGCAGGGAAAGAAGGTTATTATGGAAAAGAAAGTTGCCAAGAAATCAAGGGAAAAATTACAGTAAGAAAGCAGAAGAATGGCCAAGAATTTTGCTTTAACAATAGAGATAGATTTGAACTCTGAGACCCTGGCTAGCTTAAAGGGAATGAGGAAAAACTCTGAAAACAGCTCTTTGATAAAGAATCATTTGAGACATGAGCCTACTGAGGATAAAGATTGAGGAAAAATAGTTACTAGTTGTCAGACTGTTCAGATTTAGCACATTCATGTTTTTTTTTTCCTTTTTAAAAGTCAGTGCTGTCTGCCTTGTTTTGACATTGAAGTTATTTCTGAGTGGTCTGAAAAATTCTGTTTTTCAAAAACAAAACTTTAAGTCTTCAAGTTTTATAGAAATGTAAAGAGGTAGGTGTTGGCTAATGTTTCAAAAACTTACATATGAAATGATATCTCAATGTTTTTATTTGTTTGGAATTTATCAGTATTACTTATCTAAAGCAACCTAGTAAAACAGAAAGAAACTGAGCTTTGGAGATTCAGTTCCCAGCACCGGGATTCACAGCTGTGTGACTGTGGGGATGTTCTCTGAACTTCATTTTCTATGTCTGTTAATGGAGAACCCGACCTTCTCAGTTTTGAGTATTAAACAAAACAGTATACACTGAATGCCTGACTCAAAGTAGACAGAGAATTAATGAAGATTTCTTTGCCACCACTTTCCCATGCAGTATGGAGAGGTTTATTGCAGAGGTTTATGAGAATGGTGTATGTAACTAGTTAAAAAACCAAGGACCACCTTTAAGAGAGGAGATTGGTGATATCCATGAATGTAAGGTGAAATTAGTGTTGGAGGTTAGCCATGAATTTGTCTCAATTTCTTGCTGTCTTTATTAGGCCTGATCTGTCTGTTTAAATGACAGCAGAAGGACCCACTTTTATGCCCTCTGTATTGCTTGTTTCTGCTGCTTTAGTGCTAACCCATTCTTTGTGAGCTTCCCACCTCAGCCCCAGTATGGCTACTTTAGTCCACATTCAGGTTTCTTTACGATTAAGATGTCAGATCTGCATTAGCTAACAGTCTGTTGTGAATGGTTGTGAACTTGAGCTTGAATCTCATATATGCTATATAATTTAGCAAAAAAAAAGCGTACAGCTTTCCTACTCTCAAAAATCCTGAGCTTTGGCCTAAGTTAATCAGCTAGGGCAGTTGCCCACCCTTATCTCCATAAATGTATTGTGGTTGGATCTGGGTTAGGCCAGTTAGTTTAGGTGGGAGCCATTGATTCTTTAATTTGGAGGTCAAGCCAGTTACCCTCAAAGCACAGGGTTGTGTTGGAGAGGACTGGAACCAGTACAAGAATGGGAGTGCTTTTACCAAGGATCGAAGGAATATATGCTAGTAGGCTAAAGGACAGATGGGAAACTTTGGGTTTTATGTATGTATGTATGAAAAAATAATAAATATATATATTTGAAAAAAGAAAACTTGAAGTTCATCTTATACTTCTAGAGATTAAATTGGGAAAAGAGATTATTGAATTGAATTTTGTCTAAAGATAACTAACGGAGACAATGTATTCAGTAATAATTCTGCTGCAGTAAGTAAGAAACACCAAATACTAACTTTACATATATATTTTTAGTTTGTTTGTTTTCTCATGTTTTAATAATGATTTAGAGTCTAGAATAGATTTCTAGTATATCCATTAGTCTTTCAAAGAAAGCCATTTTAAATGCTTGAGCAGCATTCAATTGCAGTCCGTTTGTGGTTCAGTTCTCTGTGGGACAGCATCTAAGATACAAAGTAAAGCAAGATTTCTGTATACTTAAGATGTCAGATCTGAAATGCTTGACATTCTATTGTAAATAGTTGAGAAACTGATTTTCATTTCAGCACTGGTGTCAAAAGTCATGTCACCTGAAAGTGCTCCCAATATTATCCTAATAAATACTTTGAATTTTCTTCAGCAACTGAGTCTTAACCATATGTCATATGGGTGATATTTAATTTGAGAGAAAAAAAGGCATTCATTCACTGAAGGACCTTAGATGGCTTCCAGGACATCTGGTTTCAAGTAGCATGGCACTCTGTACCCTCAAATAGCTGTATTAATTGGCCTACAGAATGGGTTATTTAAGATTAGCTCTTTAAATGTTGAGAAATTGCTACTAAATATAGTGATTTTAGTTTTGGTGTAATTAATGGTGAACTAATCTTCTAAAAGTAATCAACTAAATCCAGCTGCTTCTGCCAGACCGAAGCAGCACGAGTTAAGAAACTAATTTGACTGTTGCTATAATAAAGGCCATGATCTCGTTTTCTGAATGTTGAGCTTTAAGCCAACTTTTTCACTCTCCTCTTTCACTTTCATCAAGAGGCTTTTTAGTTCCTCTTCACTTTCTGCCATAAGGATGGTGTCGTCTGCATATCTGAGGTTACTGATATTTCTCCCTGCAATCTTGATTCCAGCTTGTGCTTCGTCCAGTCCAGCGTTTCTCATGATGTACTCTGATTATAAGTTAAATAAGCAGGGTGACAATATACAGCCTTGACGTACTCCTTTTCTTATTTGGAATTAGTCTGTTGTTCCATGTCCAGTTCTAACTGTTGGTTCCTGACCTGCATACAGGTTTCTCAAGAGGCAGGTCAGGTGGTCTGGTATTCCCATCTCTTTCAGAATTTTCCACAGTTTATTGTGATCCACACAGTCAAAGGCTTTGGCATAGTCGATAAAGCAGAAATAGATGTTTTTCTGGAACTCTTTTGCTTTTTCGAAGATCCAGCAGATGTTGGCAATGTGATCTCTGGTTCTTCTGCCTTTTCTAAAACCAGCTTGAACATCTGGTTAGATGGGGAAACAGTGGAAACAGTGTCAGACTTTATTTTTCTGGGCCCCAAAATCACTGCAGATGGTGATTGCAGCCATGAAATTAAAAGACGCTTACTCCTTGGAAAGAAAGTTATGACCAACCTAGATAGCATATTGAAAAGCAGAGACATTACTTTGCCAACAAAGGTCCGTCTAGTCAAGGCTATGGTTTTTCCAGTAGTCATGTGTAGATGTGAGAGTTGGACTGTGAAGAAGGCTGAGTGCCGAAGAATTGATGTTTTTGAACTGTGGCATTGGAGAAGACTCTTAAGAGTCCCTTGGACTGCAAAGAGATCCAACCAGTCCATCCTAAAGGAAGTCAGTCCTGGGTGTTCATTGGAAGGACTGATGTTGAAGCTGAAACTCCAATACTTTGCCCTCCCTGTTCGAAGAGTTGATTCATTGGAAAAGACTCTGATGCTGGGGGGATTGGGGGCAGGAGGAGAAGGGGACAACAGAGGATGAGACGGCTGAATGGCATCACTGACTCAACACACATGAGTTTGTAAACTCCGGGAGTTGGTGATGGACAGGGAGGCCTGGTGTGCTGTGATTCATGGGGTTGCAAAGAGTTGGACACAACTAAGCAACTGAACTGAACTGAACTGATAATAAAGGCCAAATGAGTTTATTTTTGTCCTATATAACAGTCTGAGGGTAAGGAATCCTGGGCAGGTTTCTTAGTATCAAGAGTAGAGACTCCTAGTTCCTCTGGCATCTTAATATTCATCTTCCATCTCTTGATCTAAAAAGACTTCTCCAGTGTCCACTGCAGTATCTGCATTTCAGCCAGTGAAGAGATGAAATGGAGAGATGGGACAGACCTTTCCTTGTAGGATTATGACCCAAAAGTTGCCGCATTGCTGCTTTTATTCATTTCTCCCCGGGCAGAAACTAGTTACGTGGCCATCCCCTTGACCCAAGGAAGGCTGGAAGACAAAGTCTTCAGTTGAACAGTCTTGTGCCTGGTTAAACCAAGTTTCTCTATAGGAGGTGACTATAGATATTAGGGAGAAAACTAGCAGACTCTAGCACAGCGTCTCTGAAGAAAGGAGGCTGCATGACTGCCTGTCCACCCAAGCTAAGTTACATCTGGCCAATTCTAACGGTTAGTACACCAACTTGTCCAAATATAAACTATCATGGACAGAATATAAGATTTTATTTTTGCACACAAAAATAACGTTCTACCTCAGTTACCATGGGTTACAGAATCCAGCCTTTAAAATAATTATAACATGTACTGTTTGTTTCTGATTCTTCATAATGTATATTTTTGGACGCTTGGAAAGTACAGACAAATATAAAGAAGGTCACAACCATAATTCCATTAGCCAGTGATAACCATTGTGAAGATTTTGGCACATTTACTTTATAGCTTTTCTCCATGAGACTTTCTCATCATGGAGATAATTGGACAGAGTTTTGCATTTTTTTAAACCAGTGATATACATTATTATCATGTCCTTGAAATAGTGTACTAAATATTTTTTATGTATGCATTTACTTAACCTGTAGAAATACCAGAATTTATTCAACATGTTACCAGTATCAAGTGCTTAGAAGTTCAGGTCTTTGTTGCTATTAAGAATGTTGCTATGAACACCTTCATGCATTAACGTTGCCTGTATTTTGAATTATTAGATTAGGGTGTTAAAATTGAATCACAAGGTAAGAACATTTTAGAGACTCTAAATTTGTAATGCTGCATCACTTTCCACAAAAGGTCATGGATATTTCTCCCATTAGTTCTATTGATCTCTTTCATATCACTCTCACTAGCATTATTATAATTAAATAAATTTGTCTCACTTGATTCCATGGAAAAGGGCATTCTCAAATCCTCGACGCCTGATGAGCCTGCGGGTAGCTTCATGTACCAGTGAGGTTTTCATGTCCATGTTAAATTCGGTTATAGTGATCTTCATTCTTTGTTTTAATGCAAATATAAACTCTCATATCCCCAGCTGTTAGTCACTAAAGCAGGTGCAAAGTGAACATGTGATATCTCACTTAATGACACCTACCTAATCATACCAACCAACTTGATTCAATCAAGAATCCTGAAGACTGGATTTTAAAAAAAGAGGGAGAGCAGGTATTGAATTGCTAACATACGTGGCACCTCATTTATGTACCAAAGCTCATGCAGTTTTCTCAGAGCAGAGACTTAACATTCTCAGTTCAGAGTGCATTAACTCTGAAGTTAGATAAAATCCTGACACATTTGATTATATGATTTCTCCGTCAATGGCAAATTAAAAACAGAAAATTAGAAGAGAGTGACAGACATATTAACAACAAATAATAGGTTTGTAGGTAAGTAGCTTGGTAAGAGGTTGACAGAGAAAGAGAAAGATTTTGTGTTGTTTATAACACACACACAACAACAACCTGAAATTCTATTTTCTTAAAAACGTAGCTTTTTGTAAAAATAGTATTTAATTCAACTATAGCTCATCTATTGAAAGTATATATAAGAAGACCTTATAGATTACTTTTATAAGAAAATTAATATCACAGAAAATTACCATTTATAATAATTAAAAGCTGGATATAACTTTGAACATAGAATCTGACCACAATCATGATTTTAAAAATTGAAAAGAGACCTCTTGGAAGTAAAGCACTAAAATATTAGCTATGATTTTCTTGGGGTGGTAAGATAAGTTTTCCTACTTTTTCTGTATCTTCTAAATTTTCTAACATGTATATATATTACTCTAATAAAGAGAGTAAAGGTTATGTTATTTTGAAATCATATTCTGGAAAATCTAGAAATAGAAATTATTCCTTTGTAATTATTGCTGATATATGGAATTGTAAATCATTTGTACTTACAGTGGTAGCCAAGTTAGCAAAAAGAGATCCAAAGAGTCTACTGCTGAAGACCTGAAAAGTATAATCTGTTTTGAAAATATTTTTATTCAGAGTAAAAATAAACATGCAGTATTTGTAACATTTAAAATGGAAACTCGATGAGATGCAAAACACATAATTAGCACTGATGTAAAAAACATCAGTATTTAGGTAATAGTCTATTGGGGATATCTCTTGTATTCTATTTAAATTATTTGTTCTTTGAAGTAATGATCATAATGATTGATCATACATTCTAACATTAGAAAGGAAATTCCTAAATTAGATAAGTCAAGCATCATTATATTTTTAGACAGAGTACTTGTGCTATGTAAGTAATATTACAGACATTTGACAAATTAAAATTGTTTCAGACGTAATTAGAACATCAACAATTTAAACCAAAATGTATTTAAATTTTTTCATACATGTATGAAGGAGCTACATGCATGTAGGAGCTATATGTTTATTTAAATTGTTTTTGTAGCATTCTTCAGTGTAAATTATTTTTCTTTGTATTTTGGGAAAGTAACTTTTAACTACTTTTACTTAGAAGAATTCATAGTATTTTCTTGAAAATTACTAAATGTACAAAATATTTCCTTTAATAGCTTGTAATTCATCATCTGCAGATTCTCTAAACTAGTCACATGAACAGCTAAATTACATGATTTCCTTTATTAAATTAGAAGTTACACTGAACATATTTCTTCAAGTGACAATTTTTAAGTTATTGTCTCACATCCAAATCCACTCCCCGGCTTAGCTCTGTTACAGCTATGGGTGGATCGCTGTGAACCAACTTTATGCTCTGCCCATGGAACTGAAAGTGAAAGTCGCTCATCCTGTCCAACTCTTTGCTACCTCGTGGACTATAAAGTCCATGGAATTCTCCAGGCCAGAATACTGGAGTGGGTAGCCCTTCCCTTCTCCAGAGGATCTTCCCAACCCAGGGATCAAACCCAGGTCTCTCGTACTGCAGACGGATTCTTTACTGGCTCAGCCAACAGAGAAACCCAAGAATCTTGGAGTGGGTAGCCTATCCATTCTCCAGCAGATCTTCCCAACGCAGGAATCTAACAGGTGTCTCCTGCATTTCAGGCAGATTCTTTACCAGCTGAGCTACCAGGGAGCTCTGCCTATAGGGGGCGCAAAAGGGAGACACATTCTTTCCTGAGTGAAGGCTGGGGTCATAAGAGATGCCGGTTCAATCCGTGGATAGGAAGATCCCCTGGAGGAGGGCATGGCAATTCACTCCAGTATCTCGCCTGGAGAATCCCATGGATAGTGGAGCCTTTCGGGCTGCAGTCCATAGAGACACAGAGTCAGACACGACTTAAGTGACTTAACACACACACATGAGTAGCTGCCCAGTTCAGTTCAGTCACTCTGTCCTGCCCAACTCTTTGCGATGCCATGGACTGCAGCACGCCAGGTGTCCCTGTCTGTCAGCAACTCCTGGAGTTTACCCAAACTCATGTCCATCGAGTCAGTGATGCCATCCAGCAATCTGTCCTCTGTCATCACCTTCTCCTGTCCTCAATCTTTCCCAGCATCAGGGTCTTTTCAAATGAGTCAGTTCTTCGCATCAGGTGGCCAAAGTATTGGAGTTTCAGCTTCAGCATCAGTCCTTCCAAAGCATATTAAGGACTGATTTCCTTTAGGATGGACTGGGACTGTCCAAGGGACTCTCAAGAGTCTTCTCCAACACCACACTTCAAAAGCATCAGTTCTTCAGCACTTAGCTTTCTTTATGGTCCAACTCTCACATCCATACATGACTACTGGAAAAACAATAGCTTTGACTAGACGAACCTTTGTTGGTAAAGTAATGTATCTGCTTTTTAATATACTGTCTAGGTTTGTCATAGCTTTTCTTCCAAAGAGCAAGCGTCCTTTAATTCCATGGCTGCAGTCACCATCTGCAGTGATTTTGGAGCCCCCAAAAATAAACTATGTCACTGCTTGCATTGTTTCTCCATCTATTTCCCATGAAGTGATGGGACCAGATGCCATGATGTTAGTTTTCTGAATGTTGGGTTTTAAGCCAGCTTTTTCACTCTCCTCTTTCACTTTCATCAAGAGGCTCTTTAGTTCTTCATTTTCTGCCATAAGTGTGGTATCATTTGCATATTATCTGAGGTTATAAGCAGGGTGAAAATACACAGCCTTGACGTACTCCTTTCCCAGTTTGTAACCAGTCTGTTGCTCCATGTCCAGTTCTGACTGTTGCTTCCAGATTTCTCAGGAGGCAGGTCAGATGGTCTGGTAGTCCCGTCTCATGAAGAATTTTCCACAGTTTGTTGTGATCCTCACAGTCATTTGCTGTAGTCAATAAAGCCAGGCTTCATTCTAATATTTAAGTTCCTTTGTTTTGATAAATGCAACCACTTCCTTTGGTTCCAGTACTACTTTCTGCAATTGCTATCTTTGTGGTAATCTCTCATCTCACATGCTAGTAAAGTAATGCTCAAAATTCTCCAAGCCAGGCTTCAACAATACATGAATCATGAACTTCCAGATGTTCAAGATGGTTTTAGAAAAGGCAAAGGAACCGGAGATCAAATTGCCAATATCCGCTGGATCATTGAAAAAGCAAGAGAGTTCCAGAAAAACATCTATTTCTGCTTTCTTGACTATGCCAAAGCCTTTGACTGTGTGGATCACAATAAACTGTGGAAAATTCTGAAAGAGACCATCTGACCTGCCTCTTGAGAAATCTGTATGCAGGTCAGGAAGCAACAGTTAGAACTGGACAGGGAACAACAGACTGGTTCCAAATAGGAAAAGGAGTACATCAAGGCTGTATATTGTCACTCTGCTTATTTAACTTATATGCAGAGTACATCATGAGAAATGCTGGGCTGGAAGAAGCACAAGCTGGAATTAAGATTGCCGGGAGAAATATCAATAACCTCAGATATTCAGATGACACCACCCTTAATGGCAGAAAGTGAAGAGGAACTAAAAAGCCTCTTGATGAAAGTGAAAGAGGAGAGTGAAAAAGTTGGCTTAAAGCTCAACATTCAGAAAACGAAGATCATGGCATCTGGTCCCATCACTTCATAGCAAATAGGTGGGGAAACACTGGAAACAGTGTCAGACTTTATTTTGGGGGGCTCCAAAATCACTGCAGATGGTGACTGAAGCCATGAAATTAAAAGACGCTTACTCCTTGAAAGAAAAGTTATGACCAACCTAGATAGCATATTCAAAAGCAGAGACGTTACTTTGCCGACTAAGGTCCGTCTAGTCAAGGCTATGGTTTTTCCAGTAGTCATGTATGGATGTAAGAGTTGGACTGTGAAGAAAGCTGAGCACCGAAGAATTGATGCTTTTGAACTGTGGTGTTGGAGAAGACTCTTGAGAGTCCCTTGGACTGCAAGGAGATCCAACCAGTCCATCCTAAAGGAAATCAGTCCTGGGTGTTCATTGGAAGGACTGATGTTGAAGCTGAAACTCCAATACTTTGGCCACATGATGTGAAGAGTTGACTCACTGGAAAAGACCCTGATGCTGGGACAGATTGGGGGCAGGAGGAGAAGGGGACGACAGAGGATGAGATGGCTGGATGGCATCACCGACTTGATGGATATGAGTTTGGGTAAACTCCGGGAGTTGGTGATAGACGGGGAGGCCTGGCATGCTGCAATTCATGGGGTCCCAAAGAGTCAGACACGGCTGAGCGACTGAACCGAACTGAACTAAACTGAACTTTAAACTGTTCCTTATATTCTGTTCTGTCTCCTGGCTATACTAACTGAAACAGCATAATTTCCTAAAGCAGAAATACAAGGCTTGATAATTTTCCTCCTAGTTAAGTTAGCGTTGGATATATTATGGTTACTCTGATAGAAGTTACCAGAACTTGGTCTACTTCACAAAGAAATGATTTCATATATAGGATATATATAGTTCTGTATGGTTCACGAATACAAATCAGTCAGTTCTCATGTTCCAGCATAGCTTCCTTGTCAACATTTTAAGGAATTAAAAATTTACTATATATACTCTATGAGTGTATGTATATAATTGTATGTATGTGTATGTGTGTGTCTTTATGTACATTGAAAAATGTGACAGGAAGAAAAATTTTACATATTTAATGTGGTTGTAAAATAGGTCAGTTGTTAATTTGTAACACAGGTTAGTTCCATTGTCCTGCTTGCATCTGAGGTCTGGACTCTTGAGTACTCAGTTCATTAGTTAGCAAAATACTTAACTCATCTGTCTACTTATTCATTAGTTCAAAAGTATTTACATGGTGTTTGCATTGTTCTTGTCAACAAGGTTGTCCTTGACTTCCTGTTGACTCTCTTTCCTGTTTATGCCATCATCTGAACTCAACTACTCTTAATACTATAATTGGCACCTTTGACCTTAGTTACTACTTAGATAATCTTTTCAATATTTCTCTTGAATAGAAATATCCTCCTAAGATAAATGCTCCCTCTTTTTTATTGACTTGGACTGACCCCTCCTAGCTCTTGAAATTCTTGACTCCCTATTCCTTTGCCTGCCTCTAGCCATGGCTTTTTTGATTCCAGAATTTTTGAGCTGACTGGTTCCTGGCTTACTGCTTGGCTTTTGCTGTAATTCCCTATTTGTGGCTATGGTTGGTTACACAGTGACCACTTGGAACTTACCCTGTTCTGTCTGACATCTTGTAATGGCTTTTCCTTGACCCTGGAAACTCCTCACCTCCGATTTGCCTCACACTTCTGGCTCTTCTGTGTGTCCTTTCATCTTACTGAGGCCAGGGTTAGCCTTCATTTTGCAGATTCCTGGGCCTGCCAGCATCTAGCTAAATAAAATTAAGTAGGAAAACTAAGCCAAAGTGGGAGGGTGAGTGACTGTTTTTACATCTCTGCTTATCTCAGAATGTTGGAGGAAGGTTGCTGGAAAGCCATGTGGCTGACTTGCTGGGATTGAGCTCAAATTTTAGTTCAACCGTTACTAGTTGTGTGACTTTAGGTAAGTTTCTTTACTTCTGTATACCTCAGTTTCCTTATATATAGTATGAATAGAACATATCTGCCTCAAAATCATTGTAAAGATTAACTTAAATAAAGCAAGTAAATTGCTCAGAATGTCCAACACAGAAAAGCACTCAAATATTAGCCTTTGTTATGTTATCCCTCAATGATGATATTTGATAAATTTTTGTTGATGTCTAAAATTGAATATCTTGTCTAAATGACTACTTTCCAGACTTGTGAATCTTTATGAGAAGATGGTTAAGTACATATAGCTTCCCTTACACAATTATTGAATGCTCCCATTTTTATGTGGCATCTATTTCTGTAAATGAGAAGAGAGAAAATTCACTATTAATAAAATCTTTCTTCAGTCTGTGTTTGAAGGGCCCAAAGATTGTAGGAACCCGGAAGAAGCAGTGACTAGAATGGAAATCTTAGAGCAGGCTGTTCCAGCCAAGTTTCTGGGTTAAGCTGTTAGCCTAGCTGAGTCTGCACTTGAGTCCATGTACAAGACAAAGATACCATTTTCATCCGTCAAGGCAAACCTGCATGTAATTGGCTAACATTTTTTTGCCCTGTGCAATGACTCCACAATAAACAGTTACTAATAATATACATCCTATATATATTTGATTCTTAATCCATACATCTTAATTTTCAAATAACTCTAATAAACTTCTTACATTTGTACAATAGTAGTGTTTACAGCTGTTTTTGGTAAGTATGATTACAGTTGATCACATTTAATTTTCAAGCTTTTAAAAGAAATTAATTTAATTTTCCATATGAAGATATTGACACAAGATGTAACGTTTACTCAGTGTAACTTAGCTAGTAGTCAGCAGCATATGGTTACTTCCTACAAGTTTAGTATTCTTTCTATTACTACTTCAAAAGGAACTCTCTTACTACGTCAAAAGATCTCATAGAGTTCGAAAGTAGCAGTGGTAAAAATTAATACCATTAATATTTGACTATTTAATATCTTAGTATTTGAAGGAACCAGGTAATCTACAAAATCAAAGTAATGATAAAGCCTGATTTCAGAGACTCGTTAAAACAGTTTGATTCATTTTCCCACTCAGAATATTGAGAACAAAACTATAGCTTCAAATATCTCTTTCAAAAAAGAAAAAGTTGTAACAATAGCCAACATTTAAGTGTTATGTGACAGTACATATGTACTGTTACGTACAGTAAGCCTTTGCATGCTTCATTGCATGTACTGCTCATGAGAGCCACACAAAGTAATTACAACTTTTTTTTTTACCACTCAGATGAGAGAAAGCTTAAAGTTCAGAAAAGTTAAGAATTTCCAAAGTCATGCATATAGCTTCTAAGTAGGGAAGCCAGGATTCAGACTCAGAAAGGCTGAATTCTGAGCCCATATTCTTAATCATTATGCTATCTCTGTGCTTGATTTTGTGCAATTTAGCCTTCATGAGCTGTGCAGTTCTTTAAATCGGTGAAGTTTGGGGGTAGTGATGATTGGTCAAAAACCCAAGAATTTTCACAGCAGAAGTGTGTGTGTTTTGAATGACCACAGACTTCCAGCTGCTTGCATTATTGATGATTTAGCCTGGAAAACATATCCTAATGACCAGCATTTACTTGCTGTGTGTGACTGTGCTTTTAAACGCACAGAATGATAGGAAGAGAACGGTTTAAATAGGAAGCTTTTCAAACAATATATCCTTTTTCTTACCATCTTAACCACTTTTGCGTGTACAGTTCAGTAGCATTAACAATATTCACCTTGTTGTGAAACATCCTTTTTCATCTTGCATAAAACGTTTTTTCCATTTTCCCCTCCCTTTTAGCCCTTGTTAACCATCATTCTACTTTCTGTTTTTGTGAATATGACTACCTTAGATACCTCATGTAGGTGGAATCATAAAATATTTGTCTTTCTGTGACTGGCTTATTTCACTTAGCTTAAAGTGTTCTTAAGATCCCTCAATATTGTGGCATGTGACAGGATTTCCTTCCTTATTAGGACTGAGTGATATTGTGTTGTATGTATACACTGCATTCCATGTATCCATTCACCCTCTGATGCACATTTAGGTTGCCCCCAACTCTTAACCATTGTGAATAGTGCTGTTATGAACATGGGTATGAAAATATTTCTCTGAGACCCCGCTTTCCATTCTTTTGCATATACATATAGAAGTAGTATTCCTGGATCCTATCATAGTTCTACTTTTATTTTTCTTGAGAAACTTACATACTGGTTTTCATGGTAGCTGTACCATTTTATAGTTCTGATTCCTCTGCGTTCTCAACAGCACTTGTTATTTCCTGTTATCTTTTTCATTTTCTGATGAAGAAATATACTTTGTATTTCAGAAAATGTAGTATTACTAAAACTAATATTTCATGAGGAACAATTTGGGGCTAACATATTTAAATATTCTTCCCTCTGACTGTGTTTAAGTAACTAAATACTTTTCATAACATTTCTTGAGTAAATGAATAACTTGCTTTTTCGAACCTGAAACACATACTTGTTGCTTCATTCTTTTGGCTATCACTGTCTTACCCAGCTTTAAAATCTTCTTAAAATTAGTCAGAGGAAGACAAGTGGGAAGGTGTAGACTTCTCACTTCAGTAGTCTGCTAAAGATGGAGAAAAAATGGTGCTATTCAAAGACACTCTGTACTTGGATTTAGAATTTGGGATGGAAATAAACCCAATGAAATAGCAAGAGTGTTTGAAAGACAACTCGCCAGCCCACTACTGCAGAAGGCTGAATTCTAAAAAAAAAATATGCCCAATATCTGTGAAGCTGAGAAGTAAGTTTTTGAAATTATGCCTGTTTTTTATTTCTCATTTATTAATGCTTGAAATGTCAGTCATAGTTAGGGAAAGCAGAATCCTACTAGTGAAGCATTTGGTTAACCAAATGGTAGAATCTCATGCAAATAAGACTGAGTTTGGATATTTGTATAGTGTCCCTTCTATGGAATAAGCACCAGAAATTGCTAACCTTGAACTTTAAGAGCTGTCATTATAATAGCAGTCTGTAATATTTTGATGTTGTGATATGGGTTTTAAAATATTTAAAACATTTATCTTATTTCTATTAATATTTTTTTATTTTTCTTGTTTCCATTTCTCATTTTATTAGTAGAAATGTCTAGAAGCAAATACCTTTTGCACTATAAATATGAGAACAGATGAGTAAAATAAAATTATAATAATTTAATCTCATGTTTACTTGCTGTGAGATGACAATATTTAGATTCTCAAAAGCAGTGCTAGTATGGAAAAAAAAAAACAGAATATTGAACATTTTCCAGCCAGTGACTGATAAATTTTTTAATACTATCAGATAAGTGATAAAAAAAAAAACACAGCCAGACAACTAATTTTTTTTAATGTATTGAAAAACAAATATTGTTCAAAACTCAAGATAGCTTACTTCAGTTCAGTTCAGTAACTCAGTCGTGTCCGATCTTTGTGAGTCTGTAGCTTACTTGGAGAGAAATAAAAATAACAAAGACCTAGTGGATAAGACAAGATTATGTGGAAGTATAAACTTTAATAATAAGCCAAAAATAAGACACTTGTTCTGTATGGCAGCTAAGAATAGCAAAACTGCACAATGAAATTTTCTTTCACATTTATTCTGTGAATAAATGGTTATCTAGCATGTGGAACAAAACAGAAATGCCCTGTCATTACAGAGCTTACTGTATGTTTCTTCTCAAGGACAAGTGTTCAACAGTGGAAATCATTAAACAAAATTAAATAAGAAGTCTTCTACAACTCTTTAATTTTGGCTTTGCCAACCTTAAAAAGCCAAATTTCTTACTAAGTTTATGAGTAGAACTTAATAATAGTGAAGTTAAAGGGAAAGCATCCCATTTTATATAAAGTAGATACAATAACTTACAAAGCAACAGCAGTATTGTACTTCCTGTTTTTAGAAATTAACTGCTATAGCTTATCACTTGACAAGCAGGCTTAATTTAAGAAGGAATCACTAATATATTGAACAGGGAGAATTTGGAGAAGTCTATAGACTTAATCACAAAGCAGTCACAAAGCAAGTAGATTTCTTAGAGAAAACTGGGGTAGATTAGAAATAAAGACCTTTAACTTCTCTAGGGACCTTTTTAATAATAGTTGGAGATAGTAAATAATATCCAGATACAGTTATAATTTTTCTTTCTTTTCTATCAAAGTTCTTGCTGATGAAATATGTTATCAGTAGTGTAGTATAAACAACACAGCACCATTATCAAGTGGGTCCTAGTAACAGACTCAATAAGCTGTTCTGCCTTGTTATAGTATTCTTTCAGGTAATAGACATCTTATTCTCTGGAGTCCTAAATAAGTACACCAGAGAGTGTCTAACTACATGTAATTACTTCAAACCGCCAGCCCCTCAGACATTCCCTGAGGTTCCCTTTCCCTCCCTAGGTGTCCTGTTTGAGGGACATTTGTTGTTGTTTAGTTGCTCAGTTATGTCCAGCTCTTTGCAACACCATGAACTGCAGTACGCCAGGCTTCCCTGTCCTTCACCATCTCCCAGAGCTTGCTCAAATTCATGTCCATTGAGTCGGTGATGCCATCCAACCATCTCATCCTCTGTTGTCCCCTTCTCCTCCTGCCTTCTATCTTTCCCAGCATCAGGATTTTTTCCAATCATTCAGGTCTTCACATCAGACAACCTACATATTGTCAGCTTCAGCATCAGTCCTTCCAATGAATATTCAGGTCTGATTTCCTTTAGGATTGACTGGTTTGATCTCCTTGCGGTCCAAGGGACTCTCAAGAGTCTTCTCCAACACCACAATTCTAAAGCATCACTTCTTCAGCAGTCAGCTTTCTTTACGGTCCAACCCTCACATCCATACATGACTATGGGAAAAATCATCGCTTTAGGGACCTTTGTTGGCAAAGTAATGTCTCTGCTTTTTAATATACTGTCTAGGTTTGTCATAGCTTTTCTTCCAAGGAGCAAGCATCTTTTAATTTCATGGCTGCAGTCACCATCCACAGTGATTTTGGAGCCCACTCTTTCCATTATATAATATTGTAACTCAACTATATTTTAATTTTTTTAAATAGTATTGCTAAATGCTAAGTCACTTCAGTTGTGTCTGACTCTGTGTGACCCCACAGACTGCAGCCCACCAGCCTCCCCCGTCCCTGGGATTCTCCAGGCAAGAACACTGGAGTGGGTTGCCGTTTCCTTCTCCAACACATGAAAGTGAAAAGTGAAAGTGAAGTCACTCAGTCATATCCGACTCTTAGCGACCCCATGGACTACAGCCCACCAGGCTCCTCCGTCCATGGGATTTTCCAGGCAAGAGTACTGGAGTGGGGTGCCATTGCCTTCTCCAAAAATAGTATTAAGTTGGTGCAAAAGTAATTGAGGTTTTACATTGTTGAACTTTGCCATTTGATATTGGAATACATTATTAAATGTGGTTATGTTATACATCATTTTTAATGTACATTTCTTGCTTTATGTTTTTTTGCTAATGACTTATTACTTGCTGTGTATATTTATTTTAGACTAGGGAAAATGAGGTTAGATAAAAAGTAAATTCCAGCAATTTTCTTATTCAAGTTAAAAATGGGTCATAAAGCAGCAGAGACAACTCAAAATGTCAACAACATATTTGGCCTAGGAACAGGTGACAAACATATAGTACAAGTTTTGCAAAGGAGAAAAAAGCCTTGAAGATGAGGACCACAGTGGTCAGCCATCAGAAGTTAACAGTGACCCACTGAGAGCAACCATCGAAGCTGATCCTCTTACAACTACAGAAGTTTCTGAAGAACTCGACGTTGATGATTCTATATGGTCATTTGGCATTTGGAAGAAATTGGAAAGGTGAAAAAACTCACTAAGTGGGTGCCTCGTGAGCTGACAGCAAATCAAAAAATTGTTGTTTTGAAGTGTCTCTTCTCTTATTGTATGCAACAGTGAACCATTTCTCAATCGGATTGTGGGGTGCAAAACAAGTGGATTGTACATGACCACCAGCGATGCCCAGCTCAGTGGCTGGACTGAGAAGAAGCTCCAAAGCACTTCCCAAAGCCAAATGCACCACGAAAAAGGCTATGATCACTGCTTGGTGGTCTGCTGCTCATCTGATCCACTGCTGCTGCTGCTAAGTCGCTTCAGTCGCGTCTGACCCTGTGCGACCCCCTAGACGGCAGCCCACCAAGCTCCCCGTCCCTGGGATTCTCCAGGCAAGAACACTGGAGTGGGTTGCCATTTCCTTCTCCAATGCATGAAAGTGGAAAGTGAAAGTGAAGTCGCTCAGTCGTGTCCAACTCTTAGCAACCCCATGGACTGCAGCCTACCAGGCTCCTCCGTCCATGGGATTTTTTAGGCAAGAGTACTGGAGTGGGGTGCCACTGCCTTCTCCATCTGATCCACTACAGCTCTCTAAATCCTGGCAAAACCATTACACCTGAGAAGTATGCTCAGCAAATTGATGAGATACCTCGAAAACTGCCACACCTGCAGCCAGCACTGGTCAACAGGAAGGGCCTGATTCTTCTACATGACAAGGTCCAATTGCACGTCACACAACCAACATTTCAGAAGTGGAAGGAATAGGACTTCAGAAGTCTTGCCTCATCTGACCTCTTGCCAGCCAACTACCACATCTTCAAGCATCTCAACAACTTTTTGCAGTGGAAACGCTTCCACAACCAGCATGAGGCAGAAAATACTTTCTAAAAGTTCATCGAATACTGAAGCACAGATTTTTACACTAAAGAAATAAGCTTATTCCAGATTCCTACAGGAACCTGGAGTAGGCTTCCCTGGTTGCTCACATGGTAAAAAGTCTTCCTGTGATGCAGGAGACCTGGGTTTGATCCCTGGGTCAGGAAGATCTCCTAGCAGAGGAAATGGCAACCCACTCCAGTATTCTTGCCTGGAGAGTTCCATGGACAGAGGAGCCTGGCAGGCTACAGTCCATGGTGTTGCAAAGAGTCAGACATGACTGAACGATTAACACACACACACACACACACACACACAGGCAAAAATGTGTTGATTGTAATGGTTCCTATTTTGATTAATAAAGATATGTTTGAATCTATTTATAGTGACTTAAAATTCATGGTTTGAAATCACAATTATGTTTGCACCGACCTATTAACTTGCATTAAAAACCATAAGTCAGATGCTCCTAAGTATTTCAGACATCTTAAAAACATGACTTCCAGTTAAAATAGCAGACTAAACACAGCCATTAAGTTTGATTCCTTTTTGATGCTCAACTAAAATGACAGTAAAGTGACTTTTTTAGAAGGACTATATAGATTAAAGGAATACAGAGAGGAGATAACAGTTAAAATATCTTGGAAGTTGTAAAGCAGAGAGCTTGGCAGACCCAAGAAATCTAAGGCTAACATTGGGAAAAGCTGAGAAGCCCAAAACTTATAGTGCAGAACCCCTGAAATGTAGTTGGTGATACTGACTATTTCATGAAGTAGGAATAAAGGTAGAACCAAAATAATGTCTTTTTAAAAAGTACATTGACCCAGGAGAAAACATCTAATTATTCATGTTTAGAATTCTCCTAGGAATCGGCTCAACTAGAGGCTCTTAGACAACTGACAAGCTGCACTTCCAATCAGCATTTTTTAGTGTCCCACAGATATAGAAAAGCTGTTGAGTTGAGAACTTGGGAAAGCAAGAGTTAGAAATGGTGATTAAGGAGAAATTCAAGGAGTTTTTTTTTTTTTTTTTAATCCAGAATAGGGAGCAACAGAAGGGATTGCTCATCTATGGAGTAAATTGGGTCAAGAGAGGGCTTTTTTAAGATGGGTGAAATAACAGCATAATTTGAGAGTAATTCAGCAGAGAGGGAAATGATTGATAGTGTGGAGCAGAGTAGAGAGTTTCAGGTTTGTCTTCGAATAAGCTAATTTACTTCCCTCAAAGAATAGGCTAAATTTCTCATAGAAGTCCAAAGAGGTCAGTGTTTAACCATCAGTGAGTTTCTGTTTGACATGCACACGTGGCCGTGACTGCGCCTACACAAATATTGCAACCTGGCTTTTTCTCTTTCCTCTCTTCTTGAAACCTTTCTGTATCCCCTCTCCACATGTTTTCCCTTTCTTATTGGCATGTATTTCCTTTTCTTATCACATTTCTAGATAGCAAATGTTAATATTTGAACTGATGAGTATTATATTCTTTTTAAGAAGGTGAAAGAAAAAAAAAGCATGAAAGGTACTAGAATAGCTGAGAATAAAGAAGGAAAAGTTACAGATATAGGTAAGAAATTGCCCAGAAGAATAGGCCCATGAAGGTAAGGCCAGCTGAACTATGATCTAAATATTTAAAAAATAAAAAGCCAGATGAAGGTGCAGAAATTCAGCATCTCAAAAGGACTCTCAAATTGTCTTGAATTACTATTGGTAGGTCTTCCAGATACTGAGTTAACTGAATATTGAATCTCTTATTTGATGATCTAATTTCTCAAGCAAATGAAAAAAATTTTCTCACTTCTTCATTTTCATTTACTTGCAAGAGGTTCATATAGTCCCTTGTTTACTTTTAAACTAAGCAGATTCTTATAAATAGTTAATGGCTTCCTTTCAGGGCTTGTATATCTCAGCTGTGTGATTTTAGGCAGATGACTTATCTCTCACTCGTGTTCCAATATCTAATTCATAAGGGTGGCCTAAGAATTGAATAGTATTATTATAGATAAGTTATCATCAGCTACTTATTCTCAACACTCCTAAGGCCATAAGCTAGTAGAAGGGAGAGTGGAAATACCAGCACCACAATCCTTAAATCCAAATCTTATGGGTCCCAATATTAACTGCTTTCCTACATGGAAATAAAATCAGAAGGCAAGACTGACTTTTCTTTCATCCTTAAATTGAAAGCTATTTTTACAAAAAGAAAAGACAGTTTACATATCATTTCTCTGAAGATATCAATTCTTTCCTTATCTCACAGGACTTAATGACTTGATGGAATATTTAAATACAAGTTACCCGGCTCAAGGGAAAATGAAGACACCTGAGCTAGAGCTGCTGATGCATTTTTGGCATGCTGCTGCCCTCTGCTGCCTAATACATTATTGTACTTTTTCACACCTGCGTGCTGCCTGCTAAGTGGCTTCAGTCATGTCCACTCTTTGCAGCCCCATGGACTATAGCCTGCCAGGCTCTTCTGTCTGTGTCCAGGCAAGGACACTGGAGTGGGTTGCTATACCTTTCTCCAGGGGATCTTCCTGACCCAGGGATTGAACCGGTGTCTCTAATGTCTCCTGCTTTGGCAGGCAGGCTCTTTACCACTACAGCCACCTAGGAACTCCTTTTTACACTTGGGACCCTTATAAAATTGACAAAATTGAATCCCATATAGAATCTCACTAAGGAGGAAACTGACGCCTCCAAAGAGACCAAGATGACACAGATGGTGGAAAATTCATGTTTAGGCTACAGAAAAGTCAACCGTTTCTATTTTGCCGTATAGCCTCTCCCCCATTAAATTAAAAGTAAGCAAATTACTTCTTAGGTGCCCACTATGAGTCTGATACTGTCAGAAGCACTGAAGATGGAGAAGAGAAAAACCAAGATTTCTTCACTGAAAGAATTCGTATTGTTTCATGAGTAAATAGCCAAAAAATAAGGAAAATACCAATAAATAAAATAATTTAATGTTATGATAGATATATTAAACAACAATGATGATAATGAATATTTGGCATCTCTGTAAACACAGAAAGTTAAAGGTGCTGTTCACAGTGCTTTCTGTGATTTGATTCTGAAATCATTCTCAAATAGCTACTTCACAGGCAAGGCCAGAATGATCCGAAGAAGTGGAATCAGGATTTGAAACAAAAGCACTTCTGACTCTAGGAATGTGTAGGGCCAGCTTCTCTGGGGAGATGACTCTGAAATGAAGAGGACAGCTTTTGAAGATCTAGGGGAAAGCAGGCCAGGCGGAAGGTACAGTAGGTGCAGAAGCCTAGAGGTGGAAGTGAGTTCGGAGTGTCAGTTCAGGTCAGTTGCTCAGTCATGTCTGACTATTTGCGATCCCATGAACTGCAGCACGCCAGGCTTCCCTGTCCATCACCCAGTCCCAGAGCTTGCTCAAGCTCATGTCCATCGAGTTGGTGATGCCATCCAACCATCTCATTTTCTGTCGTCCCCTTCTCCTCCTGCCTTCAGTCCCTCCCAGCATCAGGGTCTTTTCCATGAGTCAGCTCTTCGCATCAGGTAGCCAAAGTATTGGAGTTTCAGCTTCAGCATCAGTCGTTCCAATGAATATTCAGGACTGATTTCCTTTTGGATTGACTGATTTGATCTCCTTGCAGTCCAAGGGTTTGGAGTGTCAAGGTACTAGGAAAAAAGACCCTGTTTTAGAGGAGACTGCAGAGAAAGTAACAGAGGCCAGTTCACGCTCAGGATCTTGGATTTTTATTCTAAAGTACAAGAAGGAGCCATTGGAGAATTGTCATCAGAGGAGGGACCTTATTCTTGGTTTTAGGCGCTCACTGTGGATATTGAAAGGACAGCAGACTATAAGAGAACAGGAGCTGGTAAAGGGCAATTCGTTGGAAGATTGATGACTTCTGTCGCCTCTGGGCCTCTTCTTCAGGAGACCTAGCATTCCTAGTTTCCCACCCTTCTCTCCAGGGCCTTCAGCCACATTGTTTTCTGATGTTCTCTAGTTTGCCAATGTTCCTTTACACCCAACCTGGGCAGGCTACTCCAAATCCATCAGACAAGGAAACGGTCGCCTCCCTTAATCACATGTCAGGTCATCAGATTCGAGTGGAAGCTCCCTCTGATTTCCTTCCTCATGTGACCCATTTGGGATTGAGCTTATGGCCAACTGAATCCCTTGCTCCTTATAAAAACTAGAATCCCACATCATGTAATTAGCAGCAGATTTCTTTTCATACTTCTTCTTAGAAAAATAGGAAGACCAACTCTCATGTTTCTATAAAATCTTTTTTTCCCCTAAGCTTTCTCCCCAGCAATACCATAGGATACTTTTATTTTTACATCTGATTTCCTGCTCATTTTTAAGAAAATTGTTTTCCTTGCCCAAACTTTGAGAAATGTTGTAAAACCCTTTGCCTACTTTTTATCAACTTTATCTGGATTAGTACCTTATGGGAGAACAAAACCCTTTAGCCCATGGATACAGCAGAATGACTCTAATGAAATGATAGAGAATCCTCAATCTTGTTTCCATAAGTTGTAGATATCATTGAAAACAGGGCATTTAGGACTAAAATTTTCATTATTTCAGTGAAAATGTAATACTTGCATTAAAGGAAAGTACATTTAGCTGGTCGTAACAGAGACACAACTATTGTATTTAGTCAAACTAAACCTTTATGCTCATGCAAAATGATCAGAGATAGGCATTGAAGGTTTCACAGTCATTGGACTCGGTCATCTTTCTGCTCTGCCTTCCTTAGCATGAGGCTTCTGTCTTTAACATGGCTACTAGCCTTCCAGCCATCATGCCTTGTTTATATAATCACCTGAACATCCCTCGGGTCCATCAAACTGAACTCTCCCTGGAAACCTGTTCCTACCTGTTTTCACACTTTTACCTGTAGCACTACCCTTCTTCTGAACCCCCAACTCTAAAACTTAAAATAGACAGTTTCGAAGTCTGAGATGTTCTTCCTCTGAAATGTCAGTCAAACAAGCTGTCTCATTTCCATTTATACTATCGCTTCAGGTCCTTATTGCCACTCACATGAACAATGCAATAGCCTTTCTATCCTTGCGTCCGTTTTCACTCATTTTACCCACTATTGCCAAAGCATAGCTCTGACTTGTCAAAAGGGGAAGAACACTTATGTTTAGGGACTTAGCGATCATAAAGGGGCTTGACTCCAGCTCTCCCATTCGTTAGCTGCTCAGACATGGGAACATTAACCTTTTGAAGCTCAGTTTTCTAATTTGTAAAATGAGAAATAATAACCGTACATATTCCATAGGATTTGTCGTAAGAGTTAAATGAGATAATGCATGCCAGGAGTTCAGCAAAATGCCTTATTTTCTTTATCACTATCTTTATTTTGCTGAAGAACACCTGAGGCAGTGTCTACTGAATTAAAACCAGAACCCTCAGGTTGTCCTTCAGCGCCTTCCCCATCATGGACCCAATGTATTAAAGCATTACCACCCATTTCCACCATTTACATAAACATTACAGAAATTCTAGAAACACTGAATCACATCATGTTTCCTAAATATTTGCCAGTATTCCCTCTTTCTATTCTTTTTTTTTTTGAATTTCAGAGTTTTTCCTACCTAGAATCCCTGCCTTGAACCCTCTCCTTTCCATTGCAGCCTGCAGGAGAGGGGAATGACTGATTGGAGTTTCTGGAACTGGAAGATGCTGCCTGGTCAAACAGCAGCTCCTGTTTAGCTCCCAGAGGCCATGGTTTTGCAGAAATGCCTGTCCCATTGCCGCCAGATTTTTTAAGTGAAGGTTGGCATTCTGGAATTTTATGAAAAATCTCCTGTTCTTGAAGTATTGGCAATTAATTAACAAATAGTTTTGAAACTTATATATATATAGGCTTCCCTGGTGGCTCACCATACTCTTCTGGAGGTGGGTGGGGGCAGGGCGCAGATGTGGCCTGCGGATCACCAGTTTGCAACCCTTCCTTAAAAATGATAGTAGGCTCCTGGCCCCTGGATTCTGAAAAAAGAGCATTCACAGAACTAGCTTTTTGAATTATTAACCACCAGTTGCATCATTCCATTATTTGTTCAAACAGAGGAAGAATACCAGCAGTATACCTCATGGGGGAAAGTAATTAAGAAAGACAGCATTTCTCTTGTTTATATGGTCGGTTAACGTATGTATTAATAATAATGGTGGAAGTGGCCTTTTCCTCCTTGCTTGGAGGAAACAGACATAATAGGAATAAGACATTCAGTAAAGGTTGCAACTAAAAGTCTTAGAGCGGTATTTGAATTCTCAATAACCTGCTGAAATCAGAATTCAATACATGCTTTGGAAATCCAAGACAGAGGAGACTAGTTAACAGAAACCTTCATAAGTTAGAGTGTTGAATCAGGCTTCAGATTTTTGAAAATGCATTCCAAAAGTTTCTTCTTAATGTTGTAAATTCTACTTACCATAATTACTTTGAAAATGTAAATTTTAGCAACTGTTTCTACTAAACTTCCCTTTCATCTAGTTTTTTATTTGATAAGTTCAATAAGTATTTGTTGAGCACCCGTTAGTGCTAGGCATCCATCAAGGTACAAGGGATCCATCATTTAACAAAAGAGATGAAGATACCTGCTCTCAAGATGTTTATATTTTAGAACTAATAAATAATAAATGTCCTGATATGTTAGAAGGAAATAAGTGCAGTGGAAAAAGTAAAAGTATATCAGGCTGATTCCACTGAAGCTGAATTTGGCACCCCAGCAATTCTGTTTCCCCAGCACCCCATGCTTATCTTTATAATACTAACTATTTCTTCTGTAATAGCTTGTCTGTGAGCTCCTAGAGGGCAGAGACTATGTCTTCTCCATTACTATATCCTCAGTTTAGTTTTTGGCCCACATGGGTCTTTCATCTGATGAATGAACAACATCATTAGTCAGTTGTTCAGACCACATAGGAAGCTGCAGTTCTGGAAACTCCCATACAAAATCTTGTAGGTTCAGGGCTTTTAATAGCTTTCTCCTGTTCATTGTCATTTGTCTCTACATTTCACCTTCAAAGCCCTACGCAGTGATCCTCAGCCTTCATCCAAACTTATTCCAGAGGTATCCTGCAGTTCGTGCAGATGTGGTGAAATCCATAATCTGACTAGAACAAACTTCTCTTTTCACATTTTTTCTCAACCTTCCAAGGTGATAGCCTCGTGGCTTTATGCATGCCTCCTCTGAGAGCACGATGCTTCCTTAGTATTCTCCTTCTGACTCCCTGCTTCTGCTAATAACTTCAGTTTCCTTCTGCCAGGTGATTCCTGTCCAGCTCAGTCACTATAGAAGAAAAGATAACTTTTTCCTCTAGGACTTCTCTAGTTTTTATAATTACTTACCAGAGTCTGGCACTTCCCCAGTCCTGCCCTAACTTTCCTTTTTTCACTCCTTGGAACTAAACTGATTGTGTTCACGAGTTTGATACCTATCTTTGGAGTTACTTGCTTCTTCATCTTCTCATTGCTAAGCACTTATCTTAAATATGGGTGGAAAATGTCCACAGTTGTCTTGTTTATCTGAATGGCTGAGACTCTCTTGATCACAACAATTAGAATTAGGCATCATTAACTCAAAGGGAGATTGTAAACATCATTGGCATCAGGGTCTGGTTCACCTGCCCTATGCGTTTGGCTCAGGATGTACCAGTATTTCCCAGTCATTTCCATTTCTCACTCACAGCAGAAATAGAACTTTGGGAACTTTGAAAGTTTGATGACCCCCTCTAGGTATAATAGTGGCAGTTTGCTGGCTACAGTTGAGGGAAAAATACACCAGAGTATTTTAATTTGAAAATTTGACTGTTAAGACATCAGATTTCCTTAAGAGCCTTCAAGTAGCCAAAGCCTTCTGACCCACATTGTCTCATTTCATTTCCACAGTACACATGAGGTGTTATTTTATAGATGAGGCATAAAAGGCTTGGAAAAGTCAAGTGATCTTTTAAGCCCAAAGTCACACAGAAGCAGCAGAACCAGGACATTAGCCCAGGTGCCTCCTGTGTTGAATCAGACCACTTCTCATTAGCTCTTGTTTATACACAGTCCATGTCCTTAGAGAACATATCCTCTTCTTAATGCCAGGGACATTGCATGGGACCAAAGCCTGTCCAGTAGCAAGTTCCTTCATCCATTGCTCTTGCTTAGTCTTTTTCTTCATTATGGGTTTTTAAAGTGATAACCATTCTCTTTTGGGCCCAAAGTACTTAAGTCCTCATAAATAATCTTAGGAAAACTCTTGATTAACCACAATGGACAGATAATTTTGCCTTACTGAATTTTCAGAACAACAGATGCAATTTGGAGAAGTATAATGTGAAGTGGGCTTCCCTGGTAGCTCAGGTGGTAAAGAATCTGTCTCCAATGCCTGAGTCCCCAGTTCTATTCCTGGTTTGGGAAGATCCCCTGAAGAAGGGATAGGTTACCCACCCCAGTATTCTTAGGCTTCTCTGATGGATTGGACAGTAAAGAATTGGCCTGCAATGCAGGAGATCTGGGTTCAATCCCTGGGTTGTGAAGATCCCCTGGAGGAGGGCATGGCAACCCACTCCAGTATTCTTGCCTGGAGAATTCCCATGGACAGAGAAGCCTGGCGGGCTACAGTCCATGCGATCTTGGAGAGTCAGACCTGGCTGTGCTGGGCCTTCTTTGCTATGCGTGAGCTTTCTCTAGTTGTCGTGAGTGAGGGCTACTCTTCATTGTGGTACTCGGACTTCTCATTGTGGTCGCTTCTCTTGGTCTAGAAATCTGGCTTCAGTCATTATGGCACATAGGGTTAGCTGCCCTGCAGCATGTGGAATCTTCCTGGACCAGAGATCGAACCTGTGTCCCCTGCATTGGCAGGAGGATTCTTAACCACTGGACTGCTAGGGAAGTCCTTGGTTTTCTTTTAGTAATTCTATTTATTTATTTTTGTCTGCACTAAGCCTTCGTTGCTGCGGGAGGGCTTTTCTAGTTGTGGCAAGCAGGGGCTACTGCCTCGTTGCAGTGCACGGGCTTCTTATCACAGTGGC
This sequence comes from Oryx dammah, assembly GCF_014754425.2. Taxonomy (NCBI): domain Eukaryota; kingdom Metazoa; phylum Chordata; class Mammalia; order Artiodactyla; family Bovidae; genus Oryx; species Oryx dammah. The sequence goes on along the minus strand of NW_024070203.1, from coordinate 69,778,787 downwards.
TTCTCTTGCTGCAGAGCGCAGGCTCCAGGGCACACGGCCTGCAGTAGCTGTGGCTCCTGGGCCCTAGAGCTCAGGCTTAGTAGTTGTGGTGTACAGGTTCAGTTCCTCTGCAGTGATCAGTTATAGATCACTAATTGACAGGCTTTTCATACTGTTCATGGGGTTCTAAAGGCAAGAACTCTGAAGTGGTTTGCCATTCCCTTCTCCAGGGGATCTTTCCAACCCAGGGATTGAACCCATAAATTAAAAGATGCTCTCTCCTTGGAAGAAAAGCTATGACCAACTTAGACAGCATATCAGAAAGCAGAGACATTACTTTACCAATAAAGATCCATCTAGTCAAAGCTATGGTTTTTCCAGTAGTCATGTATGGATGTGAGAGTTGGACTATAAAGAAAGCTGAGTGCTGAAGAATTGATGCTTTTGAACTGTGGTGTTGGAGAAGACTCTTGAGAGTCTCTTGGACTGCAAAGAGATTAAACTAGTCCATCCTAAAGGAAATCAGTCCTGAATATTTATTGGAAGGACTGATGTTGAAGCTGAAACTCCAATACTTTGGCCACTTGATGTGACGAATTGACTCATTGGAAAAGACCCTGAGGCTGGGAAAGATTGAAGGGAGGAGGAGAAGGGGTGGCAGAGGATGAGATGATTGGATGGCATCACGGACTCAAAGGACATGAATTTGAGCAAGCTCTGGGAGTTGGTGATGGACAGGGAAGTCTGGCATGCTGCAGTCCATGGGGTCCCAAACAGCTGGACATGACTGAGCGACTGAACTGAACTGAACTGACTAATTGACTGTAGTCATATTAGATCAAGTATATGATATGATTTTGGAAGTTCATTCATCCTTTAAGACTGCCACTAGTTTCAGCTGTTCTTCAACAGTTTTTGCCTGCAGCCTCTGTTCTTGTCCTCAACCTACTCATCTCCATGCAACCCAGGAAGGCACAAATGTGAACACTTCTATGCATGAGTACACAAAGGTCTGAAGGTAATACTTGCTGTCTTGTGAGGAGTCATGAGGGTAAGACAACTATGCGGACTGCAGAATCACAGGGCCCCGGTAGTGTGTCCTGAGGTGTCCCACTTGACCCTATACAGGGGAGAATCTAAGAATTATTAAAGGCAACTTCATGATGTCCCCTCCATGCCTGGGGCTTTGGAGTATTGTAAAGAAAGTGTCTATACTCATCACTTATAACTAATACTTAGCTGTAATTTAACTGAGAAAAGTTGATTTCCATCATCACAGATTGATGTTAGTGGGAGACCAAAGGTAACTCTGGACTTACTTAATTGGATGTGAAAAGTAACTTAATAGTACAACTAAAATAAAGACTTACCAACTATCCAAAATGAAAACCTATACCCTACTAGACCTCAGAGAAACTGGCATGAAAGACTACCATGTGCTTTGGTGTGTGTTCGGATGTGGTAAATTAAAGCCACAATTAGGTAACTGTTACAAAGTTTCACAACAACCTCCTGAAATATAAAGAAACCCAACTTATGGAAAAAATTTTATTATCACTTTGATTACTTACTCTGTAATCAAAATGTGGATGATGATGTATTCTTCTGGCTAAAATAGTTGACCAATACCACAAACATTTAAATAACATACTGTTGCCTAAATACCTTTTGCTGCTGCTGCTGCTGCTGCTGCTAAGTCGCCTCAGTTGTGTCCGACTGTGTGACCCCAGAGACGGCAGCCCACCAGGCTTCCCCGTCCCTGGGATTCTCCAGGCAAGAACACTGGAGTGGGTTGTCATTTCCACTCATTTTTATTTATTTTTTTTTGGCACAGCAATTTTTAAATTACTGAAAAACAGCATTTTATTTAACGTTTTATTTTATTTTACATAACATTAAATAAAATGCCATTAGTCAGTATTTTAAAAATTGTTGCTCCAGAAAAAATAAAAATGAGTCTAAATTTAATACCACTTATGCATTGGAGAAGGAAATGGCAACCCACTCCAGTGTTCTTGCCTGGAGAATCCCAGGGACAGGGGAGCCTGGTGGGCTGCCATCTATGGGGTAGCACAGAGTCGGACACGACTGAAATGACTTAGCAGCAGCAGCAGCAGCAGCAGCAGCAAAAGGTATTTAACCAATTAAAGACTGTGGAATTCTCCAGGCAAGAGTACTGGAGTGGGTTTCCTTCTCCAAGGGATCTTCCCTACCCAGGGATTGAACCTGGGACTCCTGCATTGCAGGCCAAATGACAGCATAGCTTTAAAAGAATAATGCCTTAGTAATTAAACTAAGTTTTTCAGTTGTTCACTGATTGCTCTTAGACTCATATCAATGAAATAAATGCCAAGTACATATTTATTAATCTGAGAGGGTAAGTGTAAAATTTATTGTACTAAAAATATTTTTTATTTCCTCAATTTAAAAAAATGTTTTTTCCAGTTTTCATATTTTTCCCAAGTTTTATCATTTGGGAAATTGCCATAAAAAATAGGGGTTTTTGTGAAGAAAATTACAAACACATGAGAAAGAGGGGACTCTGTAGCAAGTTCAGTGGCTTCTCTTGGTAGACCTTATTCAATTTAAGGAGGCAAGTTGACAGGTAGATTAGAGGATAGTGTTACCTCCTCACATACAATGAACACTTTGATTTCTTCCTAGCTGCTGTTTATTACTGAGTGGATAAAATGTCACCATTTTCTTTATCAGATACTAGTTCAGCATCTCAAAGAGTAAACAGTGGTGGTGGGTCACAGAGCTGGTCTACCACAGTAGTTTACGGTTACAGTGTGCGCTGATAAAACCACATACAGTTGTAACTCAATGGCTTAAATCAATGGAGAAGACAATGGCAACCCACTCTAGTTCTTTTGGCTGGAAAATCCCATGGACGAAGGAGTCTGGTAGGCTGCAGTCCATGGGGTCGGTGAGTCGGACACCACTGAGCAACTTCACTTTCACTTTTCACTTTCATGCACTGGAGAAGGAAATGGTAGCCCACTCCAGTGTTCTTGCCTGGAGAATCCCAGGGAAGGGGGAGTCCGGTGGGCTGCTGTCTATGAGGTCGCACAGAGTTGGACACAACTGAAGCGACTCAGCAGCTCAGCAGCAGCAGACTTAAATCAAAAAGAACATTGAGCCTGAATTCACTATTTACGTGGTTAGAGAGACTTGTTACATTCAGTATCTTCCTTCAAATATCTGAACTGGGTCATATTTATTCTTCAGCTGGGAATAAAAAGATTAATTTTCTTTTGATGTCCACAGATATGTTGAATTCTTATCAGGTTTCTTACTGGAAAAGGTTAAGTTAATATTTTGATAACAGACAAAATCTTCAAAGTGAGCCACAAGCTTATGTAATGAGAGTTGTATTTCATGTCCGGGCTAGAATGTCAAGGATAAAGAGTCAAGAAAGGATTTGCAAGTCCCAGAGTGATGATTATTCTTAGTGTAAAGTTTATATCCCTTCCTCCCAATAACTCTCTTAACACGTCACCTAGTCCTTGATAATCAAGTGTTGAAAGAGACCTTAGAAAATTCAAGAGCAGAAAACTCCTAGCTTGTTGGGGGTCAAGCAACTACTATAAATAAGCATATCTATCATTTGCAAATAAGAGTGATGGAAACCATGGGAATTTGAGAGCATATGCCCAATCTAAAGATATTCAAACCAATTTATTTATTTTTTATTGTAATCTTTATTAAAATAATGTCATTTTTTTAAATGTTGAATTTTATAAAATGCATATGGTTATGATTGCATGAATTATTGTATTAGTTTTCCTAATATTTAGCTATTCTTCTATTAGGGTGATACCTTATTAGCTTAATGCTAAATTTTATTTATAAAGTAATGCATCTCTAGTAGGCCCCTCTGCTAGAGATTGGTACATATGAGCATGTTGTGTTTCTCAGTTTTAAGAACAGAGTCAAACCAATTTAAAAATAAATATTGTTTGCCTTCCATACAAACCTGTCCACAAAACAAACATGGGCGGTGGATCTCCCATTTGCTACCCTTAAGATTTGGCCTGACCTAAACAGCACTTTCTTCCAACCTCCTACCCAAGGCTCAAATCCCATCTCAAACATTTTTGTCAATGGCCATTCACTTCTGTTGAAACAATTCCAGTGATGATAACTCATCAACTTTTGAAGCTGCCAAAGTTTTTTGTTGATTATATCAGTGATACTAGTCTGTCTTACGCTTTTGGATAATGACAGCGATTTGTGACCTTCAACAGTAGAGTGTTCTGAACATCAAGAGTCCAGTAGCTTCTCTGTTTTATGATTGTCACTTGAGAGTCTGTCACTACTGAGGATTTTAACTCTTGGCTTTGTGGATGATACATACCATCTGTTAACTGCAAAAAGGAACCTCATATTTTCTATATTATTCCAAGTTTTTTTTCTATGACCCGTATCATATAGGCTGATCTTAGAAAGGCCCATCTGCCATTAGCATTTGTTCATCCCGTCATATACTTACTGAGCAATTTCTTGGTGCCAGGCACTGAGCTAGGTACTGGTGTACAATGGAAAAAAAGACACAAAGGGCTTTGCTTTCCCTGAGCTAACAGTCTAATCAGAGAAATGGGCAAAAAGCAAGATGATGAATTTTCTCTGATATATTTCCTGAAATTATATCTGGAATCAGGCACTATCCTTATCCTCAATGAGCTTTCCTCTATAAAGTATAAAATACTTTTTATAGAATTTGTCAATATAAAAGAAAGAGGAAAAAAAAAGCCCTCAACATTTTTAATCCTGTTTTTCTACATTTTTAAATGGTATGTGGTCGATGATATTGTCATATTATCCTTCTGAACTAAAGCTATCAACTGAAACCTGTTCAGTATACCTCAAAGTCATTTAAAATGTATTCTGTGTGTGAGGGTGTATTTAATACACCATTACTTAATAGTGGTTCCCTATGAGTAATGGGATTATGATGGGTAGTTGTTTTATTTTTATTACTTTTCTATATTACCCAGATGTCTAAACATTGAACATGTAATTTTTCTCTAAAAATAAAGATTTGGATAGAATTTTAAATTTAAAAAAAGAAACACTTTAAGATGTCTTAGAAAGCAGTGCTTGAAACTGCTTTAAAAGTCAAGAATAAACAGAAGCAACCTAAAATTTGAAGGGACTAAGTGAAAAAACTCTTGAAAAAGTAGGCTTATACAGTGTAATTGTATGTTGTAACACTTGACCTCAAATCTACAATTATACTTTTGTAAAAACCTAAACCACCCTTTAAACATATATTTCAACCACCTTTTTAAAATGAATGGGGCGGAGGTGCATGGAATGCCAAAAGGGTAGAGCCCTGCTGGTGAAGGGATAAGCCAGGTTGCTGTGAAATCAGGAAGCTTGACTTTCAGAAGAAAAGACAGTCTTTCACAGCCCAGCGTCAAACATACATGTTATTAAATGGCATTTGCAAACCTCATGAAAAGGCCTACAGGCTTGTCTTTGTTAATGATGATAATATCTGTTGTTTGAGTTTTTTCTATGTACTGGGTAGAATGCTCTGTGCTTTACATGCATTCAATTTTTGACACCTTTACAGAATAGGTTTTTATACGTTGACTGATTGAGTGGGCTCCGGGAGCTGGTGATGGACAGGGAAGCCTGGCATGCTGCAGTCCCTGGGGTTGCAAAGAGTCGGACACAACTGAGTGACTGAACTGAACTGATTTTATAAATGAGGAAATCAGATTTAGAGAGATCACCCCTTGGAGCAGGGAGAGAGAGATTTCACGTCAGGATTGTCTTACTAGATCTTACTCTCAGCTATTACTTGCAATCCGTAATCTGCTGTCTATCTAAACTGTTTTTCTTTCAAGTACATAAGTGATTTAACCTCCACTGCTTTCAAGACTGGCTGTCATTGAATCAGACTGCGTGCAACGTGCTTCTCTGCCATTGTTGCCTCTACTCATTGCTTTTCACCGAGGCGCTTGGCGGGTGCAGAAGCTCACACCCTGCGCCCAGTTTGCTTCAAGCTGGCAAGCCACACCTTCTTCCTGTGACTTCCAAGACACAACTAAAACATTAAAAGTGTGACACACTTGATTGGAAGTGGGGAGAGAAGTGGTGAAGCAAAGAGCAGGAAACAACTCAAATTCAGTATCAGATACCACTGTCCCTAGGGATTTCTTTCTCAGACTTGGGCCTCTGGACACATTACTGGACCCTCTGCCTTTCTTCTGAAGTTGTTTGAATAACTCCCACCGGCTTCCTTCCACTACTCCCTGGTACTGGGAAGATCACACAGCTGTCCATGCTTCACCCCAGTCTAGGCTGTCATCCTGCATTTGTATTTTAATAACTCACTAAGACATTCTACTAAGTCAAGTGTCATCTGCTTGGGGTCTCTATGTCCACCTTTACAAAGAACTGCCTGTGGATTTTAAACTAGGGTCTTTTTCTGTATCATCTCCTGAGTTAAATTTTCCCACTGTCAACAACCTCAGCAAATCTTCGGTATTAGGGTTCTCCAGAGAAACAGAATTGAGGGGAAAGACACATACACATTTAAAAATATATAATCTATCCACCTATCTGTTGGGATATCTAGAATGATTTATCTAGAGGGATTTATTTTAAAGAAATTGCTCATGCTTTTGTGGAAACTGGCACTTCCAAAATCTGAGAGCAAGCTGGCAGTGTTGAAACTTATGTAAGAGTTGATGTTGCAGTCCTTAATCCTTATTAAGGACAGGATAGGCAGGCTGGAAACTCAGGCAGGGTTTCTGTTGTTGCAGCCCTGAGACCTAATTCTTTCTTTGGGAAACCTATTCTTTTTCAAAAACAATTTAAGTATAGTTGATTTATGATATTTTATAAGTTCCAAGTGTATAATACAGTGATTCACAATTTGTGAAGGTTATACTCCATTTATACTTATTGTAAAATATTGGCTAAATTCCCTGTGATGTACAGTATATCCTTGGAGCTTATTTTATGCATAGTAACTTGTACCTCTCAATGCCCTCCGCCTATGCTGCTCTTCTCCCTTAATCTCTTCCCGCTGGTAACCACTAGTTCTCTGTATCTGTGAGTCTGCTTCTTTTTTGTCCTATTCCCTAGTTTGTTGTTGTTCTTTTAGATACCACATATAAGGGATATCTCATAGGATTTCTTTCTCATACTTATTTCACTTAGCATAATATCCTCCAAGTCTGTCCATGTTGTTGCAAATGGAAATATTTCATTCACATGTGACTGAGTAGTATGCCAAAGTATATATGTACCACATCCTTTACCCATTCATCACGATAGACACTTAGATTGCTTCCATGTCTTGGCAATTATGAGTAATGCTATGAACACTGCGGTGCATGTATCTTTTCAAATTAGTGTTTTTATGTTTTGTTTTTTTTTTTTTCAAGATATATACCCAGGAGTTGGAACCGCTGGGTCATATGGTGGTTCTCTTTTTAAATTTTTGAGAAACCTCCATATTGTTTTACACAATGCGTGTGTGCTTGGTCATTTCAGTATGTCTGACTCTTTGTGACCCTATGACTGTAGCCCACCAGACTCTTCTGTCCATGGCATTCTGTAGGCAAGAATACTAGAGTGAATTGCCATGCCCTCCTCCAGGGGATCTTCGCAACCCAGGGATCCAACCTGAGTCTCCTGGGACTCCTGCATTGCAGATGGAGTCTCTACCACTGAGCCACTGAGGAAGTCCCATTTGACACAGTGACTGTACCAGTTTACATTCTTGTCAGCAGTGTAGAAGGGTGCCCTTTTTTCCACATCCTCACTAACATTTATTATTTTTGTTCTTTTGGATGACAACCATTCTGATAGGGGTGAAATGATATCTCATTGTGCTTTTGATTTGCATTTCTCTGATGATTAATAACATTGAGCATCTTTTCAAGTGCCTGTTGGCCATCTGCAAAACCTGTCTTTTCTTATAAGGCCTTCAACTGATAAGACATTACAAAGGTGCTTTACTTAAAGTCCATTAATTTAAATGGTAATAACCCTCAGTGTGGAGAAGGCAATAGTACCCGACTCCAGCACTCCTGCCTGGAAAATCCCATGGACGGAGGAGCCTGGTGGGCTGCAGTCCATGGGGTCGCTAAGAGTCGGACACAACTGAGTGACTTCACTTTCACTTTTCACTTTCATGCATTGGAGAAAGAAATGGCAACCCACTCCAGTGTTCTTGCCTTGAGAATCCCAGGGACGGGGGAGCCTGGTGGGCTGCTGTCTATGGGGTCGCACAGTTGGACACGACTGAAGTGACTTAGCAGCAGCAGCAACCCTCAGTGTACATAAAGATTAGTTGAAAAGCCTATGATTCTTAAAAATAGCCTGTACCTTCAGAATCTGCTTACTCATTATGCCCACCAACACCTATTTGCAGTACTATCAGATTTACTAAATTGGGGTAAGGGGTAAAACCTCCAATGACAAGTTTGGCACCATTGTGTTACAGGGGAGAGAGCTCTACCTTTCTACATGAATCCTGGGCATGTTGTCAGTTAGTAAGAAAATAAGGACATCTGTGATTATGGACAAATTTTGTTAGCTACTGGGAAGAAACTGGGCATAAAAGTGGTGGTTAGATGGAATAATGGAGATGGACAGTCCTGAGTTGGAAATCCCAGTTTTGGACAAAGCTCTACAGTGTATAACTGTACTCTCAATCTTCCTATTTCCTTTTTATTGCCCATATACTAAAAGTGGTATTTTTTCAGAGCTTTAGTAAAAGGGTCAAATGAGAAAAAAATATAATTTTTTCCATCAGAATGTTTCATACACTTTAAATGGTAGTGTTCTTTCTAGTCAAGGCTCTCTGAGTCACAAGAAGTTAAAACTGAGCCCATTATACTTGAAAACAATAGGGATGGTAATGATTGGGCAAGCAGTGACATCTGCAATTCAGGTTTGGTGAAGATAGGACCTGGTCCTGGAAAATCAGAAATCATGGTTTTCTCTCTCTTCCCGTGTTGCCCAAGGTCTTTTTTCTTTTTAAAAAAAATTTTAATTGGAGGATAATTGCTTTATAATATTGTGTCAGTTTCTGTTATACAACACCATGAATCAGATATAAGTATACATATATCCCCAAGGTCTTGGATTTCCATTTTTCTGTGCAAGTCTCTTCCATTCTCCTGTGTATAGACTAGTTTCTCTCCTTATCCATTAGCTTGTACATGGCTTTGGTCATTATGACCTGAACTAGACTCTAACAAGAAAGTCTCTGAGCTCCAGAATTCACCTCTCAGTTCCAAACTGAGTGTCTGATTACCCAGACATCTGCTCATAGAAGAGCAGTCCTCGAGTCAAGTGTCAGGTAAGACGTCATCATCCAGCCAGCTCAGGGAAAAGGTCATGGGCAACCATATGCCAACTCGTATCCACCTCTTCAACAAGAGGAAAGTGTAAAGTTTGGTGGTATTCCTAGACATGTCTACCACTTACAGCTGCACTGAAATTATACCACCTTGAAGTTATTCAAGGACTTCAGACCCAGAATACATATAAAGTCTAGAATGTGGCTCCATAATTGCCATCTAAACCTCATGATAAATAAATCTATTAAAATTGTAGAGCTTAATATGTATAATAGAACTACAAAGCAGTATACCAAAAAGCAAACAGAAATACTTTATGGTCCCCCATCTATACTCCATTCACCACCAGGGTTTCATAGTTTTCTTAAAGTCATGTAGTTTGAGTGTCCAAACAACTGTATATAGAATTTCCTTTTGTTCTTCCTTCAAACATGCTTTAGTATGTGTAAGAATTTCTATACATGTGGGATATACACAAAACATTGCATACTGTATATGTGGGTGATTTAATGATTTTTTTTTCAGTTATAAATTTGACAATACATCTTATTCAACTCTTCCCATTGACTTAAAGATTAACCCTCTGTAAGCTGACCTTCCATGTGGTACTGCTCTTAATGGTCATGTCAAATGGAATATAGGCATTTTGAGTTATAGATGGTGCTGATTAATATTTGATATCACTAGTTTAGTAAATTATAATACTAAATACTTGTCAGAACAGGAAGAGTTCTTACTAAGTTTCATTTTAAAGACTTCTCCAAGGTTTCTGCAACTGATTAGTTTTAGAGCCAAAATATGTGGACACCTATTCTTGCTCTTTCTCACTTCAGTTTATTTACCTATAAGGTTTGTTGTACTTCGTAGTCACGAACCACTGAGTTATCTGAAAACCATTGGCTATTAATAGCCAAGAACTGTGGAAGAAGGAAACATGGCTATATCAAGACAAGGCCATGGCTATTAATGGCAAAGCTTATTTCCTGTGTTCATGGTTTGGTATCATCTTTTAACAGGGAACAAACACAAAATGCATAATTTGCTGGACAATATGCATATTTATGTGAATTTTTAAAAGACTTAGATGCTGCCATCTTTCCCCGTTCTATCATATTGTTGATATCCTCTAAATTAGATACAATATTGTGTTTTAGATTTTTGTAAATTGCTATGGGTGTTGCTCTTATTAAGAAGACTTACAGCATTAATAATCATTGCTTTTTGACCTCATCCATTTGTTTTCTGTGGACAGATGTCAAAATTTATGCAGTAACAAAACTCAGTTGCTTTACTGAAGTGTTGGATTACATGTTTTTAAGCCAGGTGCAAAGAGAAAAGTGGAAGAGATTTACTGAATAAAACTGTTTACTGCCATTCCAGTACACAGCTGATGAACAAATGGTTGTACAGCTGTTTATAAATAACATAGAGGTGGTAGCTACCTTTTGATAATTGTTACATAAGCTTTTCTTGTTTATTCTCAGAGAGTAGTTTTCAAAAAGTTTATGTACTATACTATGCCTGATTTAAGCATTTCACAAATGATTTAGGCTACTCATGTTTATGTACAAGATGTGGGCGTATTTGTGTGCCCCGTGTACACATGTGTGCATGTAACTTGCACACCTCTTTGCACAAAGTTTTTGAGGTTGTACAGCATGTCATTCTGGGTAAAAAGCCAGTTAATAGACCAGATGCTGCCTAATGCTCTCTTCAGCTTAAATCTCTTGAAATCTTACAAGAAGAATGAGGTGAGATCCTGAGACTTTAAATCTGCAAATTTGCACTAGGGCAAAGTCATTCCTTTGTGCTACAGTGGGGTGAAGAAAAAGATTTCATGAAAAAGGCGAGCTTTTAGAAGCATTTACTGTGTAATTCATAAAGATAAAATTACATATAAATATATATATATATATGTACTATTTTACACTTGAAAACTAAAAGGAAATATTTATAAAAATTACAACTACAGGAATTAAATTAAAACACAAGGATAGGGTATGACTGGCTGTTGGCATTGCCTATCTGATTTCTGTCTAAAGTCTTTTTGTACAAGTCAGGTGTTCTTCCTTTTTCTCTAGCAAGACTCAGCCTAGGCTTACCTAATAGCCTGCTTTAATTGAACCAGCCATCTTCTTGAGGAAAGGAGCCAGGACAGAAAGAGTAAAATTTAATGTGAGTAAGGGCATTGCTAAAATAACCTCAAGTCAAATAGTTCCTACTTCTTATTTACATTGAAATGTAGACACTGAGTTTCAAGGAATGAAAATTATTTATTTATGACAAGGTCCTTTTTACATTCTTGGTTGAAAGCAAAGGATAAAAAGTCATCCTAACAAGAAAATAATTATACCGTTTTTATTAGGTGTGATTATAATCTGTTCTTGCCCCATTATACTACGATGTAGCTATCTTTAACTGAGTAGAACTATGTTGAGGCATTTTCTAGGAGAGCAAGTTGATGACATCAGACTCCTCTCTAGAGATTTTGGAGGAATTTAGAGGGGGAGAAGGTAGTGGCTAAGAGCATGGGCTTTGGTATCAGACCAAGGTATGACTTCTCATTTTAATTCTTTGTCAAATGGGGATAATAATAGGTCCTACCTCAAGTATGGCATGAAAACTATCAATATTTAGCAGATATATTAGTTTCCTGTTACACTTGTAACAAATTATCAAAAAGTGAGTGGCTTAAAACAACACAAATTTATTATCTTATAGTTCCAGTGGTCTGAAGTCCAAAATGCATCTCACTAGGCTACAGTCAGTATGTGAGCAGGGCTATATTCCTTTCTGAAGGCTCTAGGGGAAGAGCTATTGTCTTGCCTTTTCTAGAAGCTTCCAGAGATCTTTACAGGTTCCTGGCTTCAACCCCTGGCTGTTTGCCCACTGCTATCTCTGTACCAGCAATGACCAGTCATGTCTTTGTCACGTGAAATCACACAGGCACTGAGCCTTCTGTCTCTCACTTCCACTTAGGAGGACCCTTGTGATTACATTGGACCCATCAGGTTAATTTTCCATCTCAAGGCCAACTGAGTAGCAGCCTTAATTCATTTCACCCACATATCTATTCCATCTACAACCTTAAGCCCCTTTTGCTACTTATGGTAACATATTCACAGGTTCCGGGGATCAGCACAAGGGCACTTTTAGGAGTCAGTTATTCTGTCTACTACACAAGAGTACCTGCCACGAAGCAACACAGGGAATGTTAATTTTTGCTATTCTTTGTTGTTCAATCGCTCAGTCATGTTTGACTCTTTGTGACCCCATGGACTGCAGCACGCCAGGCTTCCCTGTCCTTCACCATCTTCCGGAGCTTGCTCAAATTCATGTCCATTGAGTCAGCGATGCCATCCAACCATCTCATCTTCTTTTGTCCCCTTCTCCACACATGTCCGTTGAGTCAGCGATGCTATCCAACCATCTTGTCCTCTGTCGTTCCCTTCTCCTCTTGCCTTCAATCTTTCCCAGCATCAGGGTCTATTCTAGTAAGTTGGTTCATTGCGTTAGGTAGCCAAAGTATTGGAGCTTCAGCTTCAGCAGCACTCTTTCCAATTAATATTCAGGATTGATTTCATTTAAGGTTGACTGGTTGGACCTCCTTGCAGTCCGAGGGACTCTCAAGAGTCTTCTCCAACACCACAGTTCAAAAGCATCAGTTCTTCAGCACTCAGTTTCTTTATGGTCCAACTCTCACATCCATACATGACCACTGGAAAAACCATATCTTTGACTAGATGGACCTTTGTTGGCCAGGTAATGTCTCTGCTTTTAAATATGCTGTCTAGGTTTATCATAGCTTTTCTTCCATTGCTATTCTTAATCCCCCATAAAGAAAGAAACTCTCTCTGAATGTTTTTTGCTGTTTAAATAATACATCAAATGACCAATGTCCCAGAAACCAGATGCATACGGAACCTCCCATACTGTGTTTCAACACCTTTTACAAACATACTTTTGGCATTCAGCCTTTAAAGATGAAAAACGTAGAACAGGATTGTTACCTCTGACCGAAACACACATGGTCAAAGCTTTCCTGTTCTCTTTTTTCTCTGCACTTCCTCCATTCTTAAGGGTATTTACAGCTGTCATATCAATTTACCTATAGGTAGCTAACTCCCCAAGGGAAACTTGGGTGCTGACCTTTCTGTTAAGCTTAAAGCAGCACACGTCCGTCTGAAGCTGGGCAACTGTTCCTAATAGTCTAAGGGTCTCTGAAAACGTATCCAGGATTCAGATGACCATTTTGGACTCAAGCCATCTCTTCCTCCCTGCTGGTTGCAAGGGCAGCATCATGCTGTCTGCCACGCAGATATGAACATGAGGCGTCACATGTCTTTTGCGCTTGGTAACACGCTCCCTAGCCCTCCGTCACTGGTGCTATCCAAGCTCAGGCTCGGCATGCCCTTGTCTGGACTGTAGGCACAGCCTGCTCTCTCCTGCTTTCCTTCATTCTCTGAGTTATATCACCACCTCCAAGAACTCTCTGTTCCCTGTCCTCCATCTCTTCTGCCTTAAATCAATCCTTCTGCCTCATATCGGTCCTTCTGCCTTGTGGTAAATCAGTCCTTGTCAGCATGCTGGAGGGCTCAGGGAATTTTTTGTAAGCACCTACCATATGGCAGATATTGTACTTAAACATGTTACATATGTTATCTTACTTAATCCCAATTTAATGCCCTGGCAGGTATGTTCTGTCTCTCGTTACCAGCAAGGCAACTGGGGGATAGAGAGTTGTGTGTAATTCAGCCAAAGCAGCACAGTAAGCAGCAGAGAGAAAATTCAAACTCAGATGTGTCTGATTTCAAAATCCCTAATTTTACAGGTTTACACTGGAGTCCCACCGTTTGATTTTGTATTTAAGGTTCTAAAACAGGTACCATATGAAGGTGCGCCCAAGTTCATGTACTTTAGGTGCAGATCTTCCAGTAGCCTACTGACAAACGTATCATTAGGGTTGATCATCTTGCCAGTGGTTTTCGTAGGCTGCTAAGGACTGTTGTGTGTACTAATTTTTATCAAAGGCTTAAGATGTATCAAACATTTGCCTTTGCTGTGGCTTGCAGATTAACTCGGGTCCATTTCTCACATCTAAAGAAAAGAGGGCTGGGAAAGAAGGAAGGAAGAAGAAGGTCATTTGCACAGATGTGGGTGGCTTTGAGCCATGTGAACTTAGGGTTCTTGTGGAGGTAAATAATTCTAATAAATCTGTTTCTTTTCCATTAGAGATCAGCTCTGAATGACAAGCCCAAACAGGCTTCTCTTCTTTGACCAAAACACCCACAAAGGAAACAGAAACCAGTTTAGCAACTTTGCAAGTGGGTGCAAAAGGATTCCTATAAACAATGGTTCCTATTGTACAGCTGGGTCCTGTTAGGTTTGGAATGCTGACGGTTTGTATCATCCTACTCTGAACTCTTACTGACCACCTACTGACTTAGCTCAAGCTGATTTTTTGATGTGTCATATTTGTTAGAATTATAATTTTGATATTTCTTAAAGGTGACTATAATCATAAAGCCTCCTTTACAGAATGAACTTTGTTCCCTTCTGCCACTATCCTTCACCCTTTCCTTACCAATTACTTTCTTGAAAGGAGAAAAAAGTAATATAACTCAAATCAGGTGATCTTAAGAACAGGAAGAATGCTCTCTGGAGTCTTAAGAAGCCTTATTGGTCATTAAAAAAGCATCATAACAAATACTATACAAAATAGTTCAGTTGGGCAACTCTTATTCAAATGACAGCTTTGTTCTTATGTAGATGATGGAACTTGTAGAATTTTCATAAAGCTGCAAGAGATGGACTTCACTAATATAAAGAAATATCCTTTCAAAGTTTATTACTTCTTTTGTAGGAAGGAAAATGCAAACAAGATCGAATGCTAAACATGGCTCTTAGATTTTTGTGTAATTGTAAAAGCTAAACATAGCAGAAGTAGACCTTAATTTGAGAATTAAAGATACTATCTGGTGTTAGTATTGGATCAGTAGTCAAAACTCGACTGTAGTCGACAGTCATACAAAAGTATTGTGTCAGTGTGAAACTGACTAAATTGAAAACTGCACTGCGATTCTATAAAAGAATATCCATATTCATAGGAAATATACATGTGCATATTTAGGGCTGCAAGCAGCTTACTCTCAAATGGTTCAACAAATATACACATTGTACATCTGTGCGTGTGCTCGTGTGTGTATGTGTGTCAGAGAGAGAGGAGGAAAACACAAATGTAAAACAAATGTGATGGATTATTAGCAGTAGCTGAATCTAGGTAAAGAACATATGAGAATGTTAGTCCTAAGCAATATTAATTCACACTGCTGAGTAAATGCTGTTCAAATCTAAATTTCCAACTGAGATTATCATAAACTCTAGATCTGTAAATTTAGCTGTTTACTAGACATCCGCTAGAGTATACCACAGGTATTTCAAAAGCAATATTTCCACAGTCGGTTTCATAATTGTTGTCATTGTTGTTTAGCTTGTAATTTGTGTCCAACTTTTTTGTGACCCCAGTGGAATGTAGCCTACCAGGCTCCTCTGTTCATGGGATTTCCCAGGAAAGAATACTGGAATAGGTTACCATTTCCTTCTCCAGGGATCAAACCCACGTCTGCTGCATTGGCAGGTGGATTCTTTACCACTGAACCGCCTGGAACCCCTGGTTTTATAATACCCCTCTTTAAACCTGAGTTTCTGTCTTTCTTCTCTAGTCCCCAAATCCGTTCTTTCCTCCGTCTCCCCAACCACATCTTCCCCATTAACACAGCTATAATCCCTCAAGAAATCCTAGCAATTCTAACCTGTGCAGTTTTTTCAATTGATTCACTTCTTTCAGCCCCTACTGTCATTATGCTTAGATAGCATCATTGACTCAATGTATATGAATTTGAGCAAACTCTGGGAATTAGTGAAGGACAGGGAAGCCTAGTGTGCTACAGTCCACTGGGTCTCAAAGAGTCAGACACGACTTAGCAACTGAACAGCAATACTGTCATTATTCAGCTTCGTATACCACATGGATTGTAATCATCACCTCCTAAAGTCACTCTTACATTCAGGCTATGTCTCCCTTCGATCTGTCTCCTGTATTTGGGCTAATTTTCAAAGTTCAAATTGGATCTTACTGATGCTCCCCTTATTGCCCTCTGATTAAAATCTTAATTCACAGTGTAATTTACAAGGCACATGAAGGCCCTGGTTCGTATTTCTCTAATCTCATATCTCTCCTCCCTCTGCGTGCTGTGATTTATCACATCATCTCCCTGCTTCTGTCACACTGGACTTTTTGTGGTTAAAGCTTCCTACTGAACCCAGTCTTTCCCCCTGTAGTCTATTTGCCTTGAATACTTTCCATTTCTCCTATTCCCAACTACTTTTTCAACACATGATCCTATGTACCTGATTTATTTCTCTCTTTAAATTTCAATGTAGACAACATATCTCTAGCAAAGACTCAT
Organism: Oryx dammah; assembly: GCF_014754425.2. Lineage (NCBI taxonomy): Eukaryota > Metazoa > Chordata > Mammalia > Artiodactyla > Bovidae > Oryx > Oryx dammah. Next base: position 69,762,007 of record NW_024070203.1, on the reverse strand, counting down.
GACACCCCAAGTCTGAGCAAATAAGTAATTAGAAGCAAATTTAAAATAAAATAACAACAGGATTATTATGAATACATTTTTAAGTCTAGCATAAGTTTATTGCTCTACCTAAAAAATGTACACATTCAATCAGTCGTTAAGGTTTTCCACAAATATTCACTGGACATCTGTTATCTGCCCAGCAACGTCTAGTTGGGCCATTGAACTGATGTTTCTTGGTCTCCTACAGTGTTCCAGACATCATTTCAGCTGTGGGGACTCTAGCAGTGAACATTCTTAGGGGACTATGCAAAAATTATAAAGTTATGGTATCAGTTAGTGATGTGTTATGAAGGAAAAAGCATGAACAGTGTGTTTCCCTGGATACTGGATACTGTGGTGAGAAAAGACCTCTCTAAGGAAGAGCTGTATGAACAGAGACCTAAATAAAATGATGGACCAAGTTCAGACCAGTGTCTGGGATGAGCATTCTAGGAAAAGAGGAACTGTGAGTATGAAAGCCTTAAGACAGGAGCATGCTTAGTGTGTTCAAACAACAGCAAAGAAGCCTGAGTGTATTAAATTCAGTAAACAGGAGGGGATGATGATGAAAGAGTGGTCTTAGGCCAGAAGGCGAGGAGAGTCCCATCTAGTTCAAAGATGTTGCCTTAAGAATTAAGGAACCAGAACTGGGCAAACTCTGGAGAACTGGAACGGTGATGTCAAAAGGTGTTTTGCTTAAAAGCCTAAGTATCTCCCTGTTACCCTCAGATTAAAATCCAAATCCTTAGTATAATTTACAAGGCACACAAAGGTTCTTTTTAGTTGGTAGAGCAAAGCCTTTGTCCCACATTAAAGTAGCACTGTTGGGCAGACAGCTTGGACATTCCAAATCTCTTCTTTTTGCCTTTTCCCATCCCTGTTCTTGCCTGACTGTCCCAAAATTAACCTAGTCAAATCTACGTTGTTTGTTTGTTTCCAGCCATTAAATGCTGATAGAGAGTACTTCTACTTTTGACCTATAGCAATGACTTTTGTCAGGAAGTGTAATAGATTGTTTTTAAAAATACAATAATAAATTCCAGCCACATGGTCTGATTAGATCATATACAGTAGGATTTCAATTTCTACGCTACATATGGTAGACATATATAAAAACAAAAACTAAAAGATCATTCTATTTTTCAAGAGAACTAACTTGTTTCTAAGACTAATCAGTAGGACTAAGATCTTGAGTTATCTTCTCATATGATATCTATTCCATTTCTTATCCACTAATCATTTCATCATTTTCCTCTTTTATTATCTTGTACTTGATCTTTGCTGTTTCCACTTCTCAAATGCCTGTAATCTTAAAAAAGTGTCTCCTTTTTGTTGAAAAAAAAGTTTTTTCCCTCATATACATAGTCTCTAAAATTTGTAGAAAAAATATAAATAAGTAAGGATAGAAGAGAAACTATAGAGGAAAAGCATAGGTAAATGAAATCAGTATGTGTATATATATGTATATATATAGGTATATAATTCATATACAGGGAAATTTTTAATCAGTAGTTATAGTAACTAATAAAGTAAAAAATTTTAATATATACTATTAGGCAGTGTCCACAGCACCACTGAATCAACCTTAACTTTTTAAGGTGTAGTTTGGGCCGAGGCAGAAAGAGGAAAGACGGACTTCAAAGGAAGTAGGTTACCTTTATTCAGGCAAGGAGGGGCGACAGTCAGCCTAACGACCAGGCTGAGCACTGAGAGGAATCAGGGAGACTCCATATTTATAGGGAGGTTTGTGTAAGCAATAAGGGAAACGTTAATCAGGTGGGATGTTTTGGGTATTCTTTAGTTGAAATGGCATTTGTAGTTGGACAGGGGGTGATAAGTCTTCCGGGCAGGTGTAGGGGGTGGAAGGTTTCTGGACAAGGGGTGATAAGTCTCAGATAGATGCAACTGGCCCACTGGAGCATCAGGGCGGGACCTAAAGTTCCCTTTTGTTTTCTCCGAAGTTAGATGATTTAGCAAGGGCCTTTGAAACTGTTGTTTTCTTTTCTAGACCCCAAAGACTCCTTTATTCCAGACCCTGAACATTAGAAAGATGGGAAAAGGGGTGCTGTATCTCTCTGGCTACTTCCTGCTGGATAGGGGCGACAATTTGGGATCTGGAATGGAGGATCGTCCTAGGGCCCAGGGTCTCCTTTTTCTGAGCTTGGGGTGAGGCTCTTGAGAAGAAGAATGGTCTTGACCTGATCTCGAGAGATGGCCCAAATCCGTTCTTGGAGAAAACTTTGAAAGAGATTGAAGAGACAGGGTCCAAATAAGAGGAATAGAATTATAAGTACCAGTGGTCCCAGGAAAGGGAGCAACCAAGGGAGGACATGTTGGAACAGGTTTGGGGGACTGTAAAGGTTTTGTAACTCTTTTCTTCGGCGTTCAATTCTGTCTCTAAGTTCTTTGACTCTGTCCTGGACTATGCCTGTTTCATTAACAAAATAGCAGCAGTCCTCTCCTAGGAAAAGGCGGGTCCCTCCCTTTTCTGTGGTGAGAAGGTCCAGGGCTTGCCTATTTTGTAGGGCCACAGAAGCTAATGAGTTAATTTGTCTTTGAATTGAAATGAAAGACTCCTCTACCTGCTCCATGTCTTCATTAAGTTTTGGGGACAGCTTGTAGTAGAAATGGGCAGAGGTCAATATGCCTTCAATCCCGGTGCTTAGGGCTGCTGCTATGCCAGTCCCAATTAGGAGGGGGGCTGTGACAGCTCGTCTTTTCCTGTGGGAAAGTTCCCTTTGGGGGTAGACTATTTGTTCTACCTCTTCTTCTTTGAGAAATGTTAGGCCCGGGGTCAGGAAGACCAAGATGCAAGGTACGGGGCGGGGGTGGTCCACGGGAGACATGAATATGCAGAGGTCCCCCAGAGAATGAAGATTCCCGGATTGGTGCAATTATCTGTGCTGTTCCAGAGAACCCAAGTGGAACAGAAGGAGGGAGCGGAGTTTGTAAGACCAGTGTAGTTGGGACTAGAGTAGTTAATACAGGTTGGGTTTGAAAAGGCTGAGAGTAGGACATTGTCAGAGACCGGCCCAGTGAGTTGTGTAATTTTTTGTTGGAAAGGGAAGGTACAGTTGCCCTGTGACAGCCAGGTTGAGGGTAAGGGAATTGCTGTGTGCGGTGAGGGAGACAGTGACATGCATATCCAACCCTGGGATGTGTGTTGGGTGTACTGGAAGAATTGGAAGGAAGAGTTGAAAAGGCGGGTAAGGTGTTGGTTGCCAGAGGGAGGTTTTAGGAGAGGCCGTAATTGGGAAAGAAGGTCCAGGCATTTATAAGGCTCAGGGGTCGCCTGTAACCGGGAAATTATGTTCTTTATGACTTGTTCTTGTTTCTTTTCCTGATTTTGATCTAGTACCCTGCCCCTGTCTGAGTACCCCCAGTGGGTAATGGGATAGAAACATGTTTCTTCCATTTGGCTTATGACAGGTACTCACGAAACTCCCTCTCTTTTGTACTTTAACAGTGAGTAGGGATTTGGGCTTCCCGCCCCTGAGGTTCATGGTGCATGGTTTTGGAGCTGTAGTATAACATGAGGAATGTACATAGGAATAAATGGCAGAGCAGGGGCAGGGAGTAGCCAGAAGGCTGGGGAGTGCAGCAAGGATAAGGAACAGAGGAGTCACGGGGCTGTTAGTTAGGCAGCACAGAGGAAATAGCACCCTAGGAGTAGAACCCAGCTAGCAACGTAGGCGATACCCACGGAAAGACAAAGGGTAGGTGGCCAGTCCTGAGGGGAGACAGTTACTAGGCCCATAGCAAGGATTAAGATTAAGAGTGCTATTATAGTTAGAGAGACAGGGAGAGGCCAGTCAGGGCAAGGGGCAAAAGGCCCCAAATTGGTGGTGGTTTGAATCAGAGGAGGAACAGTGTTCATTAGGATGTAGAATGATGTAGAGGATGAGAGTAAAGAAATCAAATTTGTCTGGAGTCAGCCTGTAGAAGGTTCCCTGTAGCCACAGGTGAGACACCAGTGTGGCCAGGTCTTTGAAGGAGGTTCCTGTCGGGGCGCTGGTCTTGTAGTAGTTGGGTCAGGAACAGCTGTAGGTTGAAGAGTGTCCAGGCCATTCAGTGACTTCTTGGATGGTTGACAGAGGTTGTCGCCGGGTGAATTTTAAGGAGGTGGGTCCTGTGAGGGAGACCTGATAGGGGTCAGTTAAGGAGGGCAGCGGAGGATCAGAGGTGACCCGTTTTAGGCGAGAGAGGTGTACCCAGGAAGTGACCTTCTCGAGTTTAGCTGTAGTTGGGATAAGGAGGATGATTTTGAATGGTCCCTGCCACTTTGGGGTTAGGTCACCCTGGGGATTATTAGACAGATAGACCATGTCCCCAGTTGGTAAAGGGGGCAGGGAGGCTTGGGGGTCAGGGGCAGGCAAGTTGTGGTTGAGGTATTTCCAGAGGGCATTGTGGAGTTCTGCCAGCAGAGAGGAGTGTAAGAAGCTTGGTATGGGAGGAGGTTCAGGGGGGCATCCGGGAGGGAGCGTGGGCCTTCCATACATCACCTCGAAGGGGCTCAGCCCCAGAGGCTTTCTGGGCAAAGCCCGTATTCTGAGGAGAACAATGGGCAAAAGTTTAGTCCAATCCAGATGTACTTCAAGGGTTCGTTTGGTAAGGGTTTCTTTGATTATTCTATTCATCCTTTCTACCTTTCCTGAGGACTGCGGATGCTATGGAATGTGAAATTTCCAGGGTATCTGTAAGAATTGGACAAGTTGTTGGGTGACCTTGGATGTAAATTCTGGGCCATTATCAGACTGTAGGGATGAAGGCAGGCGAAACCTGGAGATTATTTCTGTGAGGAGGATTTGGGCCACGGTGTGGGCTCTTTTGTTTGTAGTGGGAAATGCTGCTACCCATCCCGAAAAGGTTTTCACAAGGACCAGGAGGTATCTGATTCTCCGGACCGGGGGCATAAAGTCTATCTGTGCTGGGAGGCTGCCTCACACTTGGTGGGTTGGAAAGGATATCAGTTTAAGGTTGGAACTGGGATTAGAACGTTGACATGTTTGACAGGAGTGGGTAAGGTTATCTTAATGTTGTTGGCCAGCATTGGATATGGGGAAGTGGTTACGGAGGAACTGTTGGAGTGTCTTAGATGAGGAAAAAGTGAATGTAGATAAGAGAGGATTTCTCTGGTGGTGGGAGGCTCGGGAGGAGTCAGAGCTAAGATGACAGGGGACTGGAGGGAAGGATGGGACAGTGCTATCTCCTTTGCCTTCTGTCTGCAGCATTGTTGTAGGCTGATATGAGACTTCCCTTTTGATGTCCCCTACAGTGGAGGATGGCAGCTTTGTTTGGTAAGAGTGCTGCCTCTAGAAGTTTGTGGATCAGGTCTGAATTAATAATAGGGGATCCCTTTTGGGTTAGGAAACCTCTTTTTCTTCATATTAGGATGTTTGAGTGAAGTATGATATAGGCATATTTGGAGTCTGTATGGATGTTAACCCTTAGATTTTTAGCCAGAATTAAAGCTCTGGTGAGAGCTATCAGTTCTGCCTGTTGGGAGGTGGTGTGAGGTGGCAGAGGTGAAGCTTCAGTTGTGTGGGTTTCATGATTGTGACAAAAGTCCTCCTGGATGATGGCATATCCTGCTGCAAAGGGTGGGGATTTTTGAAAGCTGCCATCAATGGACCAGTGTGGGGTGTCTGGGTCTAGGATGGGCTGATGTGTTAAATGTTGGAAGGGGTTTTGGGTAAGATCTACTGTTAGGCTGCAGCTGTGTAGGAGGGGGTTGTTGTAGAGGACGTGGGTAATAAGCTGGCGGGGTTAAGGGGAGAGCAGGGGGAGAATGAGAGCTGAGGGTCGAGGAGAAAGGCATGTAGGACCTGTACCCTGGAAGGGGGAAGGGAGAGGAAAGCCCAATGTGATAGTAAGTCTCAGAAGGTGTGCGGAGAACAGACCGTTAAAGGGGCATGTCTAGAGAGTTGATTTGCTTCGGGTACGAGGGCTGCGATAGCAGCCATGGCCTGTATACAGGGAGGCCACCCTTGGTCACCATGTCAAGCTGTTTTGATAGGCTATGGCAGCTCAGGTGTCTCTGGCCCGCTGACACAGAAGTCCCAGGGCCTGTCCTTGGTTGGAATATGCAAAGAGAAAGAATAATCTGGTGTGATCTGGCAGGTGGAGAGTTGGCACTTGGAGGAGGCTCTGGGTGAGCTCGTGAAGAGGATTGGCCAGTGAGGAGGGATTAAAGAGGGGCTCACCCAGACATCCTTTAGTTGCCTCATAGAGAGGCTTTGCAAGGAGGGAGAAGTTAGGGATCCAGATACGGAAAAAGTTGAGGAGGCCCGAGGATAGACAGGAGCTCCCTTTTCATTTTTGGAAGTGGACAGTTAATCAAGGCCTGAATTCTATCTGAGGGAATAGTTCTTTGTTGGTGGGATATGGAGAGCCCCAAGTAGGTGACGTTTGTCTGGGCTATTTGGGCCTTAGATTGGGATACCTGATAACCCCAGGATCCCAGGACCCCAAGGAGTTTGGCAGTAGGTTGGAGGCTGAGTTTTCGGGTTGAGCTACAAAGGAGGAGGTCATCCACGTGTTGGAGGAGATGATTCGGGGTTAGGTCAAGTGTCTGTAGGTCCTTTTGTAAAGCCTGTCCAAAAAAGTGAGGACTGTCTCTGAACCCCTGGGGGAGAACTGTCCATGTTAGTTGTTGGGAAACGTGAGTCTCGGGGTCTTGCCAGGTGAAGCTGAAAAGGGGTTGGGAGAGAGGGTGGAGAGGGATGGTGAAAAAGGCATCTTTGAGATCTAATACCATGAAGTGGGTTGCAGTCGGGGGTATGGTAGACAGAAGGGTGTAAGGGTTAGGGGCTACTGGGAATGTCGATGTGATGGCCTTGTTGACTTTTCACAGATCCTGGACCAGTCTCCAAGAGTTAGGTCCCTTGCTTACTGCCAGAATAGGGGTGTTGTGTGGTGAATGGGTAGGAATTAGGATAGAGGCTTGAAGAAGATGGTCTATGACAGGCTTAAGTCCCCTGTGGGCCTCTGGGGTGAGAGAGTACTGTTGTTGGGTGATTATAGCCCAGGGGTCTTTTAGGGTAATGTGGACCGGGGGATGAGGCTTGGCTATGGATGGGTGATCAGTGTCCCAGACTTGGGGGACTAAGGTGGGTAGATCCAAGGGAAGGTCAGGGGTGAGGGATAGGGACCGTTCAGGTGCCATCTGAATGCAGAATATAGAGACTGTATCGAGGGGGGGGTATGGTAGACCCCCAATTTGGATAACAAATCTCTCCCTAGGAGTACCATCGGGCACTGAGGCATTATGAGGAATGAGTGTATGAGGGTCGATTTTCCAAATTGACAGAGTAATGGAGGGCTGATTTTTGGCCTTAGGGGAACTCCAGAGACCCCTGTGATTGTGAGTTCTGAGTCTTGAGTTGGGCCAGAGTAGGAAGTTAAGAGAAAGTGGCTCCAGTGTCTACTATAAAAGAGGTCTTTTGTCCGGCCACTATCCCATCTACCCTAAGTTCTGAGCTCGTGTTCAGGACATGGGCCCAGGGGCTGGAACCCAGGCCCTGTCATTGGAACAACTCTCGTAGGATTGGGCTGGGGTTTTGGGGAGAAGTGGGGATTTCCCCAGAGGTGCCAGGGCGTCCCTGTGGACATTCCACTCTCCAAGCCTGGGAGGTGGGGACCTCCCCAGGGGTGCCAGGGCATCCCTGGGGACACAGTCCATCTTCCAGCGTCCCCACTGGCCATAGGTTGGGCACGCTTTAGTGGGGGGCCACGGGCTTGCACATGCCTTTGCCCAGCGTCCTGACTGGTTGCATAGGAAGCAGGGTCCGGGGGCGGGTCTTAAGCCCCGTTCTGGGTGACTTGGGCCAAGCTGATCTCTTCCCTTAATTGCTGCCGCCAAAAAGGCATATTTAGCTTTTCTCTCACATTCTTTTTCTCTCTTAGCCTCTTCCTCTCTATTATTGAACACCTTGAAGGCTACTTCTAGAAGGTCTCTTTGAGGAGTCTCAGGGCCCTTTTCTAGTTGTCGAAGCTTGTGTCTGATGTCAGGGGCACACAGGCTGATGAATTGAAGGTGAAGGTAGAGTAACCCAGTAGGGGTGGGGATATCTAGGTTGATATACTTCTGGACTGCCTCTGTGAGGCATGCCAAGAATAAGGCTGGATTTTCATCTGCCCCTTGGGTGATTTCTCTGACTTTATCATAATTGACGTGGATATGAGTATTTTTCTGCATTCCTTCTAGAATGAAGGTAATCATATGATTGAGTCTCCTGATACCTGGGTCACCGGGCTGGTAAGTCCAGTGGGGATCTAAGTGAGGACTGCCTCATCAGCAACTGGGCTATCCTGGTCTTGGTTATGTAAATGATCAGCATGGGCTTTTGCTGCTTGCCAGATATGGTCTTTTTCGGCAGGGGTGAGAGTGGCATTTAGGATATAATATACATCACTCCATGTGAGGTTATAGGCCTGGGAGAGTCTCAGGAATTCTTTTCTGTATCTGGTAGGATTTTCAGAAAATGATCCTAACTTTTCTTCTATCTGGCTCATATCTGACAGTGAAAATGGCACATGGACTTGGGTGGGGCCCTCTGGTCCTGCCACCTCTCTCAGGGGAAACGTGTTGGGTAGGTGACCTTGTGGCAGGGGGGGAAGGAAGGGGGTAGGGGGAGTCGGGGATGGGGTAGCGGGGTCGAGGGGGAGTCAGGAGAGGTTTCCAGGCCAGTAGGTGAATTGGATGAAGGGGAAGGGGAGCGTTGGCGGGGTGGCGGGTAGGGAGGGGGCTCCTCTGCAGGGTCGAACTCCGGGACAGCGGAGGTCGTGGTCTGCGGTTAGTTGAGGAAGAAGAGCCCTTTTGCTTGGGAGGCAAGGTGCACAGAAGGACCTCGTGGGTGGAGCAGGCCTTGCATAGGGAGGGCCTGCTCCGAAGGGCCCAAAAGGCTTGGGCATAGGGGACCTCCAACCACTTGCCATTCTGTTTAAGGAAGTCGGTGAGATTTTGAAGACTGTTAAAGTCAAATGTGCCGCCTTCAGGCCATCGGTCTTGATTGTCTAATTGGTATTGAGGCCAAATCTGTGTGCAGAGTTGTTTTAAACGGTTAGCTTTGAGTTCAGCGAGTGAGAATGGTTTGAGTTTTTTGAGAACACAGGTCAGAAGGAAATCTTTTGGGACAGATTGGCCAGACCCCATAATTGAAAGGCAAGCAGAGGCTCCTACTGAGAGTGTGAGTCCTCACCCGTAGTCGCAGTAGGAGTTATGAGAAGAGAGCTCTGTGTGGAGGTGGAGCGTCCCCCACCGTCGCCTACAGAGTGGCCCTGGGCTGGGGGTCCCAGGACCCGGAGAGGACTGGTTTCTAGGGCGCCTCTAGAACACCTTCGGATCTGACCTTAATCTAGGGGCGTGTTGCGTGTAGAGCAGTCGAATAGCAAGAGTTCTCTATTCCGGATGTCATCAGAGAGAGAGAGAGAGAGAGGGAAAGGGGGCAGAGCCAAGGCCTGGGGGTACGCAAACCCTTAGCACAAGGCGTGGACCGTTTACAAAGGCTCTGGGCCCCGAGGGGAACTTGAGCCCTGGCAGAAAAGTGAGCTCGGAGGATGTTCCGGCTCCCAGACTCCAAGAAAAGGGAAAACAAACGGTGAGAGCCAGGGAGAGTAAGAGAGAGAGAGGGAGAGTGAGAGAGAGAGGGAGAGTGAAACAAGTGCCTCACCCCTTCCCGGTTTCGGCACCAAGAATGCAAAGTATAGTTCAGGCCGAGGCAGAAAAAGGAAAGACGACCTCAACAGAAGTAGGTTACCTTTATTCAGGCAAGGAGGGCTGACAGACGTCCTAACGACCAGGCGCGGAGACGGATCAGGGAGGCTCCATATTTATAGGGAGGTTTGTGTAAGCGATAAGGGAAATGTTAATCAGGCGGGATGTTTTGGGTATTCTTTAGTTGAGATAGCATTTGTAGTTAAGGGGTGATAAGTCTTCTGGGCGGGTGTAGGGGGTGGAAGGTTTCTGGACAGGGGGTGATAAGTCTCAGATGCAAGCAGCCTGGAGCATCAGTGAAGTGAAGTCGCTCAGTCGTGTCTGGACTCCTACCAGGCTCTTCCATCCATGAGATTTTCCAGGCAAGAATACTGAAATGGGTTGCCATTTCCTTCTCCAGGAGATCTTCCCGACCCATTTCCTTCTCCAGGAGATCTTCCCGACCCAGGGATTGAACCCGGGTCTCCCGCATTGTAGGCAGATGCTTTACCATCTGAGCCACCAGGGAAGTCCCCACCAGGGAAGGAGCATCAAGGTGGCACCTAAAGTTCTGTTTTGTTTTCTCCAAAGTTAGATGATTTAGCAAGGGCCTTTGAGACTGTTGTTTTCTTTTCTACGCCCAAAAGACTCCTTCAAACTTTAACATAATTCTTTTAGGCTATAATAATTTTCACGTACTGCACAACTTTTTGTGTGTGTAATTCATTTTCTTGGATAGATTTTACTATAGAAGCTTGAAATCAAGCTTAAAACTCATTTGTCATTATCAAGTGTTTTTCCCTTTATTTCCTTTTGGCGTGTCTTTTCTTAGAATAATTTTGAATTTTCAAAATTAGATAGTTAAGGAAAGCTTTGTTTTGAACAATTCAACCTAATTAATTTCTGTATTAGCATGGCTTATCTTGATATGGCTGGCAAAATGTAAAATATCTACACCTAAGTTTTTAGGTTTCTCTTTATAATGATAATTTAATAAGCTAGCATTTATTGAGTATTCCATGCCAAGTGCTATTCCTAATTCCTTGCATGTATGAAAACACTTAAGCTCATAGTAGTCATAGATGGCTGGAAGTATTCAGTTGACCAAAATGTTCCTTCGGGTTTCAAAAACCTGAAGTAACTTTTTTGCCAAACCAGTATTAAAATGCTTGTTTCACAGGTGAGAAAGCTAAGAGGTAGAAACATTAATAATTTACCCCAGGCCTCATGGCTGGAAAGTGGAGGCTAGAACCCAGGCAGACTGGCTCCAGAATCTTAACTGTTGATCACTCTAAGGCTTAAATTAGCTGATGCAGCCCAGAGAACGGAGACAAGCTGACCATTTAATGCAGATTGCTGAGAAATACAACGGCAGAGAAGAACAGAATGGAGATTGTGCTCCCTGCTCAATTGGAGACATTTTTCCCAAGGGAAAAATATGCAAATTTAAGAAACCTTTTTCCTTTAGTCAGGAAATATGTTCACAAGGAGACAGAAGAAAAGTAAAGACTGTGTATATCACATCACTGAATCACCACTGTAACCCCAGTGCTTGGCGCAGGCTTGCCTCAAGCTCTAGTTGCTCAGTAAACAGTTAATTTTGTTAATGCTACCTGATCTGATTTGGTGAAGGCTCTTTTAAGTAAACTCTACATATAGGAATTTTGTAAGACATTTATTTCCAGGAAGACTAGCACACTTGAAATACCCTACATATTACCCAACAATAATCGCTACTGTACGCAGTTCAAATTTTCTTTTAAAAGTCGCTCTTAAACACCCTTTCTCTTCTAAAAGGAAATTAAATACTCAGTAAGTAACCCTTCTTATAGAGAAGCTGGGTGTTTTCCCTCAACCAGGGAAACCATTGCTTTTCCTTGTATGCATCCCCCGAGGGACCTTTGTTTCAGAACTGGCACCATTGATCACTTAGCATCTTAACCACATTTATTTACAACTTTGTTCTTCACCTGAGGAGGGAAATGTTATTTTGTATTCTGAAGCATGCATTTTGATAAGGGTGTATATCATAATTAACTTTCACATCTCAAATTAAGACTGCATCCCTGACTGTAATGAGATACTAGCAAAAGTGCTTTATTAATATTGTGCTGTGCTGTGCTTCGTCACTCAGGACTATAGCCCACCAGGCTTCTCTGTCCGTGGGGACTCTCCAGGCAAGAATACTGGAGTGGTTGCCATTCCCTCCTCCAGGGGCTCTTCCCAACCCAAGGACTGAACCCAGGTCTCCCATATTGCAGGTGAATTCTTTACCATCTGAGCCATCAGGGAAGCTCAAGAACACTGGAGTGGGTAGTCTATCCTTTCTCCAGGGGATCTTCCTGACTCAGGAATCAAACCAGGGTCTCCTGCATTGCAGGCGAATTCTTTACTGATTGAACTACCAGGGAAGTCCCTTTTATACCTGCCAACAATTAACATAAATTATCAATTAACATAAATAGGAACATCACAAGATTCCAAAATTACCCAAGTCTGGAAAGACTGTTTTTCAAAAATTTCCCTTTAGCAAAGGATCCTACCCCTACCATCTTCAAAAAAAAGTTCAGTTTGAACAAGCCCTAGTTGTGTAATCAAGATTTATTCATCTCATAAAAATAAAACAAATTTAAAGTCACATTATTTACTGGAGAGGATGTGGAGAAAAAGGAACCCTCCTACACTGTTGATGAGAATGTCCATAGTGGCTCAGTATGGAGGTTCTTTAAAAAACTAAAAATGAAACTACTATATGATTCAGCAATCCCACTTCTGGGCATATGCCCAGAGAAAACCATTATTCAGAAAGATGCATGCATCCCAATGTTCATAGCAGCACTATTTATAATAGCCAAGACAGATACAACCTAAATGTCCATTGACAGATGAATGCGTAAAGAAGATGTGGTATATAATGGAATATTACTCAGTCATAAAAAAGAAATAATACCATTTGCAGCAACATAGATGGACCTAGAACTATCATATTGAGTGAAATAAGTCAGAAAAACAAATATCATACAAATCACTTACATACAAATGAACTTATTTACAAAACAAAAATAGATTCATAGACATAGAAAACAAACATGGTTACCACAAGCAAAAAGGGCTTGGGAGGAGACAGAAATTGAGAGTTTGGGGTTAAACTATATACATCACTGTATATAAAATGGATAAACTACATAGGGAACAATATTCAGTATCTTATAATAACCTATCATGGAAAAGTATCTGAAAAAGAATATATATACATATATGTATGTATGTGTGTGTATATATATAGCTGAATCACTTTGCTATACACCTGAAACTAACACAACTTTGTAAATCAGCTATACTTCAACAAAAAAATAATAAGGAAAACAGTCACATTATTATAATGAACAATAATGTACACAAAATTTTATATGTTAACATATTGTGTTAGAATTCAAATAAGAGAGCTGTAAAGACACACACATATCAAACACACTTGTGAATTAGCCATATGAAAAGTACCTGTGTAAACAAGTATCTACATCTATATGTCATATCTATACAAGATACGTATTTCTCAGTATGTCATCATTTGCTCTTTCTTATTTGCTTACATTAGGAATCTGGTAAGAGCTAGACTCTGTCGTTACCCACTGTTCTTACCACAATAAAATTGGAAAAATACTTTCAATAAAAAATTAAGTCTCATTATCATGAATTAATCAAACCATATGATGTAACAGATATAAGGCAAATCAATGAAAAAGTAAACTAAGAAATACATTTTAAAAAACTAGAAAAATAATCTAGAATGAAAACTGAAGTTGATATAGAAGCAGTAGCATTCCTGACCACAGCTCTAAAAATATTTTAAAATCAGAGCTTCTTAGCAACCTGGATCCTAAAGGTGATAGAGAGAGAAGGGGAAGCAGTGCTCAAGAGCCAGTGTTTATTTACTGGAAACTATCTTGCTCAGATGCATAATGGACAGTTCTAAGCACAATTGAAAAATTAATTTGGTCTTACGAAACCTTGAAAGAACTACACTTAGCTGACAAGTGAGTCAAATCTAGTTCCTATCAGACTCCTAGTGAAAGTGAATAAGAAAGAGCAAATGACGAAATACTGGGAAATATGTATCTTGTATAGATATGAAATGTGTATAGATTTGTATATTTGTTTATACAAGTAATTTTTGTATGTCCAATTTACAAGTATGTTTGATACGTGTGTATGTCTTTATATCTCTATAATTTGAATTCAAACACAATGAAGATATGGATAGCATTACTGTCTGTGTGAGATGTAAATATATAAAAGCCCCCATTTTACATTTTCTGCAGATATTGAAAAACATGTTTATGTTTTGTCTAGGGTTTTGTGTGTGTCTCTCTCTTTTTTTGTGTTCGAGTCTATTTTTCTAATGTAAAGTCTTGCTTCAAAAAAAAAAAAAAAAGCCAGTTCATTCCTGTATTCTGCCTGCTTGCTGTTGTTTGCCAGGAGTCTGCAGCTATGTTAAATTATATGAAGATGAACATTAGAGCAACTTCAAAACCCATCTTTCCTCTGTTTTTGCTTACCATATAAAGCTGCAAGGAAACATTCTGTCATTAATTTTCTATACATACCTAACTCTGCAAAACTTTGAGAAAAAGCAGTGTCTCCCAGAGTGCTTGTGTGTGTAACTAGAGAATATTAGTTGAAGCATTTCATCAGTGATAAAGCCTTACCTGCATGTGAGGCATTGTTAGCATTAGCATTGCTCTAACGCGGTAGAATGGTATCTAGGACTGAAAAAAGCCAGTCATGTCATTAAGGAATGGAATGGAAATTAATAGCTATTAAAACACTTATAGCTGAATGTTGGGAACTTTACAGGAGTTTCACATAGTTTGTCTTACTACATAATAGCATTTGTAGGGAATATTGCTGGAACTCTTAAAGAGGCCAAATAATTTGTGGTGGTTACAAAGGTAGCTCCATAGAAGATTAGTTATCATACCTTTTCATTTGAGAACAAATCATATTGCCAGTGCAGACCATTTCCCTCTAAAATTGTGTTGGTTTGGTCAGGTACTTTACTTACTGATGGGTAGCCTATTATGTAACTGTCAGAACTCAACAAATGCCATAAGTTCTATATTGCATGCAAAATCATGGTCTTACTATATTACATAGAAATGACAATGTTGTGACTTGGTGGTATTCATGAACTCCGTTGTCTTTATAATCATTGTCTGTTCATTACAATGTACTAACTCTGCAGACAGTTTTCAGTGACATGTAGATCTTTTTTAACTTGCCCCTGAAACCCACCTGTTGTGGCAGACAGTAGACCTTGGATCTTTATTTACTAAGTTGACATTTTCTCTATCTGATGATTGTCATCCCTACTTGTCAAATAAAGTACAGTGTTATCATATGTTTATATCCCAGTGAGCTGCCATTGAAGGATTTCATGAAAAATATAAGGGAAATATAAGGGAAACATCCACCGAAACCTTCTCTAGATAAAGTACAGGCAGTGGATAGTGCCATCTGTTTTTAAAGGATAACACAGTATGTGAATCAAAGAGGGGTTAGGGGCAGGTAGGAAAGGGGATTATTATGACTCTTATCGATTCATTCAGTTGCTAAGTTGCAGAACTGTTACTGGTATGATGTACTCTCTCCTTGTGCCATTAGGGAGAAAATACAGAAGGAAATAACTGTAATGCAAAGCAATGTGTACTATATCATGACAATGCAGATGGAGGTTCTGGAGGAAAAAAAAATCACACTTGTTTGGATTATTAGCTCATCAACTAATAACATATTTAAATATTTGTAAAGGTATAAATATTGGGGCTTTCCTGGTGGTTCAGTGGTGAAGAATCTACCTGCCAGTGCAGGAAACGCAGGTTTGATCCATGGGTCAGGAAGATCCCCTGGATAAGGAAATGGTGACCCACTCCAGTATTCTTGACTGGGAAATCTCATGGACCAAGGAGCCTGGTGGGCTACAGTTCGTGGAGGTTGCAAAAGAGTCAAACATGACTTAGTCAACTAAACAACATCAAGGGTATAAAACACCAACCAGGTTAGGACCCAACCTTATCAGATCTGCTGAATGTCAGTGCTGTTAGGACTAAATAACAGAGATTTGCTGAAGGCAGCTGTGCATTGATTTACTTTAAGATAAGAAGAGTACAGAAGTTAGATATTGAGTTCTGTTCTCTCACTCTTTGAGAGACTTTAGAGGGTCCACTTAGTAACTTACTAGGCAGAGCATACTGGCACTGTTTCCAGAGTGTTCAGTGAACCAAGAATGAGGTTGCAGTCAGAAAGCCTGCAGTGGGTTTCCAGTGTGCAGAAACCTCTGAATCTGAGTCTCGCACACTGCCACCAGAGGTCAGGGCCTGGAGGAGAGGGCAGTCTCTCCCAGGAAGGAAGTGTTGTATTACCCGAGGAAGCACAGGAACCAAAATCCTGTCCTCTCTTCCTGAGAGCAGCTCACTGCTGACTGAGTAGGGTTTGAAGGGAGGACCTCCGAAATGTTCTGCCCACGCAAAGGTATGTGTGCGTCCTCTCAGCTTTAAACCAGTCATTTTAGAAGGTCAAAGAAGGATGACTTTTTTCTATTATCCAAATCCAGATGAGCCCTGCGGTTCTGTTGGCTGCTACCTCCAGAAAGGGAATGTTTGCTGGGAGTGCCCAGGAGGGAGTGACTCTGTTGAATACTAATCTAAATAGAGGATGTAAAAAAAGACTTTCTGTGCATGTTCATTATTTGTGATTTTCTGTAGCTGCGGCTGCCGTGATTCTATATGGAGGCACTCCCAGAAATAGATTCAAACATAGTGATTTTAAGTCTGTTTTCATGTCCAGTGCCCATTTGTGTATGTCATTGGTGGTTTTTTTTTTTTAGTGCATTCACAGGAAGTCATTTGTCAGTAAGATGTCCGTATTACTTTCTCTTGCCCCAAACTGACAGGTTGTGCACAGCTAGGGTAATGATAGCGATTAAGTCACGGGCTTATGCTTTTATCACCACTGTGCTCTGGATTTCAGAGAGTGGTATGCATTTCCTTAGATTCTCCTAACCATTCTCTTAAAAGTTTGCTTAAATGCCTTTGTTTTTCTTTAGTATGTTATTTCAAGTCCTCTAGGCTCCACCGAAATGTGGAGGGAAATTGATAGGTTTTTGGTTTTTTTGTTTTAAGTTTTAGTCAGACAAGTCAAAATAACTTTATTATTGAGGGGTTGGCCTATGCTTTTCAATGGAAGGAACAAAGACATAAAAAAAGCTGAGGCCCGTGAGTAACCTCTTTGTTTTTACTGGCATGCAGCAGATGGAATTTATTATTGACTTAAAAATGAAATTGTTCTGCATTATTATTTTATTTTTTCTTTTCAAAAGAAGTAAATACTATTACCAGGTTAGTTTTTCTTCAATCACAAACAACTGTGTAACAATATCAGAGTATAGAATATAGTTTACCACTTAGTCATGAAGTTTAATAATGCTGTGGAATATGCCCTTTCAAATTAGTGATAAATTTATGAGCATAATGCCCAGTTAAAGTGTTGAATGTTTTTCTTTTTATTTGGTTAATTTCAAAAGCAATTATTTCACAATACAGGGTAAATTATGTAATATCTTTGTAGAAAAATAAATGTTTTTAATTAGAAATAAACAATCTAATTTCATTTTTCCAATTCAGCACACAGATTCAGTGCTGGTAATCATAATATCAATAATATGCAAAATGCCCAAGTTAGATATTTAGATGATTGGTTTTAGCCCAAACAACTTTTCATTTTAATCACAGGATCTAAAACTTTTAAGTCATCAAGCAGGTTGATAACCAGTCATAGCAAAATGTAATTTCCAAGCAACACCCAGTGTTTAAACAATTACATTCAGCTCAAATTTGAGAGGTATCCAAAGTGTCTAAGTTTTCAATCTATGAGATTTAAAAAATACACAAGAATGGAAAAATCTTTAGACTATAGATGTTACAAAAGTGTGTTAAGCCCTTTTTCAAAGCTGTTGTTTTTAACAATCATTTCACATACAGCCCAGCGATTATATTTTATAAGATTAGGAGATCCGTGCACACAGGATTCTGGCCACTCCTGAGTTTCAGTAAAGCTCTGGGTTGCGTTGGCCCCCGCCTCCCATTCCTCCTACCTGTCCTCCAAGCCATCCTCCCCTCCCCCAGTTGCTTCCTCTTCTTTATTCCTCTCTTCCTCCTTCCTATATATCATATCCCCCTGGCAGTGGCACACCCAGGCATCTTTGTTGCACAAGCAGATTTGTTTTCTCCAACCAGTGGCCATCACTGTAAGACTGAAAGACAGCAATTAATATTTTATACATAGCACTTAAGCCTCTTCACCTAGATTTCGCATTTTACTTCTTTATACCCATCCAAAGGCACTTAATAAATGTTTATTGATTGTCTAGTTAGATTGTATTATGACTGATTTTGAGAATTTCCATACCCTCTGCTGTTACCGGCACTATATTTCCTGGCTTCTAAGACATACTTTTTTTTCACATTTTAACTTTTTAAAATCTGAAAGTATCTTATGCTCAGTGGTGTGTCGTGGTTTAATTGACAAGATTTTGCCTTTTTCTCTCTCAGTGGTGCATCTTATAATCAATGCAATCTTGATGAAATATGTGAGTAAAAACTTTAGATAAATACATTACTTGTATTATTTGCTAAATGCTATGCATTTCACATTTAAACTCTGTCATAGTATTCTGTTTCTGTTATGTCGCTTATCCATGACTAACTTGGGTCACTTCTCCCTTCTTTCCTCCACTCTAATTCCTTTGCACTGTGGTTCTACTTGTTCTTGGACCAACTGCCTTGACTGAAAACTTCTGGAAGATACTCCCAGACTTTTATTAGTAAGATAATTACCAATATTTAACAGTACTGATGTGGTTCAAGGTATGGTTCTACTCATTTAAACTATATGTACTTAGTGATTAATAATTGTTCTCAGAGTTTCAAATCACATATTCAAAGAATAGAAATCATATGAGTAAGTTCTTTATCATGAGATTGTTAGGACAATTTGTAAAAAATATTGGACCAGTAAAAGATTGAATATGAAATGTGTATGACAGCTCTTGATAAACTATGAAGTACTGTTCAACTATCAGTTGTAGCACCAACATTAAAACATCAGACTATTGGGTGAGGAAAGAAGAAGAAATTATAAAATTCATCCCAAATTAAAGAGAGTAAATTCTGCATTTTAGTTATCACTGGAAATAATGATGTGACCCATTAACTCATTGACTAAATTGTAAGGAGAACTGTGAAATCTCTCTTCAGAGAACTTCCAACTTTCGAGTCCAAAGCTGTCTTGAATCCCAATGCTGGATGCATGCCAGTCTCTGAAAACTTGTATCCTTTATTGAATTAGCAGAACCACAGCACCTCTGTGGCATTAAAAATAAACGATGTTATTTAGATTCCCCAATTCCTTTCCTATCTTTGTTCCTTCCATTTAAGAGTCATATCGATCTGTAAATTACAGTAAGACTTTGGAAAAATAACATAAGGGTGTTTAACAGTGTATTTTGGAATCATTATATGACAAAGTTTTGTCTAATGGAGGAAAACATGGTGGAATAGATTGGTGAGGAGATTGCCAGAAATTATTGTTCTTTCTGTGTTTGAATTGATTGCTTGGTCTGGTTGAAGCAACCAAAACTTATTGTCTATTTATTGGGTCCCCAATATTATTTATTTACCAAGCCCTGTTATACATAAAGACTTAAACAGAATTGGCACATGAACATACATTTTAGTAGAGTCTTATTTCCCACAGAAAGTTATGGTGTAAGTTAATGCCCACTGGGAAAAAATTCTGTAAGTAATAATACTCCCTGGTCCCAGATATTCACAAAAGAGAAATGACGCAAATTTGATTGAATCAAATCAGATCAGTCACATAGTTATTTCCATCATCAGCACTCTTTTTCTGCCATCAAGAAGATTTCAGATATTTTCAGCTTGAAATTGCATCTTGCAGTTTGCCAATGAAAAATGAATTCTACAGAAGAACATAGAAACCAAAAATGCTTTTTTGAAAAAGCTTCTAGGATATTTGTATGTATTTGAACATTCTTTAATACTTACATTTCATTGTGTTGGCTTTCACAGTTTCAAGAAAATAAAATAACAATAAAAAATAAATATCATTGCTGTATCTTCAAAATACAGGATACTTCCACGTCTGTTAAAATAGTATGGTTGAATATAAATCTCATTGCTATAGTAAGTATAAAACACAATTTTTTTTTTTGGAAGAGACATATGCTTTGTGCATGTGTTGCTTTTGAAGATAGGGATACTTTCAAGAGCTAGAGTAAAAAAAGACAAAAATACTATACTAAAGATGTGTGCAGGTGAAAAGGGGAACTGAAGGAGAGGGAATTGTGGTCATTTGAAAATCCTGTTTATCTCCTACACTTAAGCTTCCAATGGAGAGTCTATCATTATGCCATTTCAGTCACTTTATTTTCAAAAGCCAAAAGTTTTCTACTGCGAACATTTTCTCATCTAATAATATATTGGGGGTTAATATACTTCCCATCTCAATTTATTAATAGTTAACAGCTAACACTTATATTGGATGGACTTAGTATTAAATACTATACTAAGTGCTTTACCCATATTAATTCATTAACATGTTAACACATTTTAGCAAAGTTATATAAATCATGCATCAAGCATGTACTAACTCCTGGAAGTTCATGGAAGCACCATTTTTCTAGTTGTTCAGACCAGAGGCACTGCTGCATTTTTAAGACTCTTCTTTTACCTCTTCTACTCTGATCATCTCTGAGATTCAGCTGGCTCTATTCTCAAAATAAATCCAGAATCTGCCCAGCTCTTAGCCACCTGTGCTGCTCCCTTCTGGGTCCAAATACCTTAATCTTTCAGCTGCATTGTGGCAACAGCCCCCTGACTGGTCCCCCTGCCTCTGCTGCTTTCCACACCACCCCTCTACCAGTCAGCTTTCAGGAAGACAGGTGGAGGTATGTGGTACCAGGAATCTCATTGTGTGAATCTCATTGTCTCTCTCCTATGCCCAAACCTCTTTAGGGGCTCCTCTCTCTGAGAGTGAAAGCCAAGCTGAAGTTCTCATCCCGGTGCACAGAGTCTTAACTGGTCATCCCCACCTGAGCGCGCACACACACACAGCACTTGTTTCCTTCAGTGCCCACTGCATTCCAACTACCTTCGCTGTTCCTTGAACCCATCAGACATGCTTGTTTCTTTCACACGGCTTTTTCAATTGCTGTTCCCTCTGTCTTGGAGATTCCCAGGTGGCTCAGTGGTAAAGAATCCACCTGCCAATGCAGGAAAGGTGGAAGATGTAGGTTGATCCCTGGGCCAGAAAGATTTCCTGGAAGACAAAATGGCAACCCACTCCAGTAGAAAATCCCACAGATTAAGGAGCCTGGCAGGGTACAGTCTATAGAGTGTCAAAGAGTTGGAGAAGTCTGAGCCTTGAAAGCTCTTCCTATAGAGGCTCATATAGCCAGCTCCCTCATGTTCTTTAGCCTTTTTTTCAGGAGTTATAACTTTTCAATGTGACTTTCCCTGGCCACCTTATCTAAAACTTAAAACCCTCCAGCCCCGCCACATTTCATACCTTTCTTCTCTGTTTTTTTTTTTTTTCTCCTTTAGCACTTATCAGTAACAAATATATGTGTGTTGATATTTATCTTGCTAACTGGAATACAAACCCTGTGAAGAAGAATTTTTTTGTCTTTTTTTTTCATATTCTTTCTCTTATACCAAGAACAAAGTCTAGTGTGTAATGATATATCCTCAAATATTTGTTGACTGTATCCTCAGATATCAACCCTGTTCATGAGATATAATTATTACCCCATATTATAAACAAGGAAGTGAAATCACAGAATGATTAAGAAAATGCCTGAAGTCAAGCAAGCTAAGGGTCAGAATCGGAATTCAATTCCAAGACTTGATTTTGAAGTCTATGTTCAGACCACTCCTTATTTAAGTCACTGAGTAGATCAATTGGAAAAATAGTACTATATATAGATTCAACTATTCTCTGGGATTTTCTGCAATATGTTTTTCTTCCAGTTAAGTGGAAAATTGAGAGTTGCCTGACCTGGCTCAGCCAAACACAACAAAGCCTCTTTCCTCCATCTCTCTTTGATTTTTTTTTTTTTTTCTTAAAAAGAAGGTGTGAGTTTTTAACATGGAGAAGTGTACAAACAAATGACCCCAATCCCACTCATGTTTACGTTCTAGTAGTAATAATAGAGTAGCATATGGGCAATGTTAAAAAGAAAAAAGCAACGCTCTGGAAAAATACAAAATGAAAGCATTTATTGAATGTCTACTGCGTTCTGTAAAAAAAGTGCTAGAGCTCTGTATTTGGTAAGACAAGTAGAATTTAATGAGAAGGACAGACATATATGCAGACCGTTATAATTATGCATTTCGTAGAATGTCACGGTCGGGTTATGTCTACTTCTGAATTGGAATTTAGATGAAACAGCAAACAGAGATCTGCTGACAGCTGAAAGCGGGGCCTTGGAGAGTTGTGGGGCAGGTGTGTAAATAGTGAGTATGTGCATGTATGCTAAGTCACTTCAGTCGTGTCGAACTCTTTGCAACCTCATGGACTGTAGCCCATCAGCCCTCTCTGTCCATGGGATTCTCCAGGCAAGAATACTGGAGTGGGTGGCTGTGCTTTCCTCCAGGGGATCTTCCAGACCCAGGGATCAAACCCTCTTCGCTTCCATCCCCTGCCTTGGTAGGCGAGTTCTTTACCACTAGCGCCACCTGGGAGTTAAAGGGGATTAAATATCTCAAGAGTCAGGAAACTTGATGAAAGAGGAGGTTGGGGAATGCCAGCAGTAAGTGACACATCATAGTTTGCTTTAGATGACTGGACTAAGTGAGAGAGACTACTTTAAAACAGCATTACATATGCTGCTAAATAGAAATTACAGACAAACCAGTTATCTGAAGGTTGTGTAAATACATATTGAATTTAATTAGTAAAAGGATATCATTACTTATCTAAATGCATCATTTGGAAAATTACCAATTGCACGTCCTTTCCTACCCACCTTGCTCCTCTGGGAAGTCAGGTTTCCAGCTGATCATTTCTTTGATTTGACAAGGTCACTGTGAACTTCTGACTGTCATCCAAAGTGTTGGCAGTCCGATCTAGCTTAGTGACAGACTGCTAAGTTGTTACTCAGGTTGTCTGTAAAAAGGACACTGTGCCCTTACATGGTGTTGATTTCTCCATAAACAAGTGAAAAACAGGTAAGATATTTAAATAGTGTTAGGAAGAAAATATTAATAATAGGAAAAATATAGGGTTATGTGATCACATGAGACTCTAGTAGGGTGGGGAAGCAGGGGGATTAGCTTGGATAATGATGGGGAGCATCTCTGAGAAGGTGTCATTAGAGTTGAAACCCATATGATGAGAAGCCATATGCTAACCAGGTAGAGAGATTGTAAATATAAAGGTTGGAAGATGAAAACAAACTTGGTTTGTTCACAGAACAGAAAAAGTACAACTGGACAGAGTAGTAATAGTCCAGGATGAGGTCTCCGAGTCAGCCAGTGACATAATGTACACTCATAATTGACGTTCATTTATGCCTGAGAGCATTGGAATTGTTTTTCTTCTTTAAGTGTGTCTCGAGTATAAATCTACTACTATTTCTATCAGTAGTAGAAAATAACTGGAATTCTCTCTGCACTGCATCATTTGCAAAAACCTTTACATGCATTCTCATTTTACTCAAAATTCCTTAACATCCTCATGAAGTGTGTGTCTGTGTGTTTGCCGCTCAGTCGTGTCTGACTCTTAGCGACCCCATGGGTGCAGCCCACCAGGCTCCTCTGTCCATGGTATTTCCCAGGCAAGAATACTAGAGTGGGTTGCTATTTCCTTCTTCAGAGGATCTTCCTGACGCAGGGATCAAACCCAGATCTCCTACATTGCAAGCAGACTCTACCATCTGAGCCCTGAGGGAGACTTCGTGAAGTAGGCTGGACTAACTTAATTTCCATTTTACGGAGAGGGAAACTGTGGCATAAAAATGTTGCATAACGTGCATACAAAGAGGCCTACAAAGCAACCCTTCCCCCAGTTACACAGATGTCAGTCATATGATTCCCCATGCATCATCAAAATTGTCCAAGAGTCAAAACTGTCTTTTAACCTAGAGTTAAAATGAACTTGGGGCTTTGGTATGTAACTAAAGGCTGCTCATTGCTGAAAAAACAGAAACAAAGGAGTTCCTACAATGAATCAAAGAAAAGGTAATCTCAGTTTGCTCTAATAGCCTCTGTGTGTGTGTGTATGTGTTTTATTTATGTGTAAATTCTTTCAAGGCAAAAAAGAAACAGTTTTAAAAATGGAAAAAAACAAAATAAAACAGGGCTTTCCACATGGCTCAGATGGTAAAGAATCTGCTGGAAATGCCATCTGGACATATTAAAAATATCTCAGGGCTGGAGCTATTAAGCTTGCTTATTAGAGGCAAGTCAGGGTTGTACACTTAACCTCATATTCTTTTTTTTTAAATTTTTAAAATTAAGTTATCATTTAAGTTATCATGTAGATGTATGATATTTATTGTCTTGGTCTATTAGCTAAGAAAACCCTTTTCACTTTTGTGGATTTGATTATTATATTTTTAAATAGTATTTCTTGTTTCTTGCTTATTATATTTATATTTTCATTTGTATTTCTACAAATGTCATTCTCTGTAAGACATGGCCTTGATTGAAGTTTGGTGACTTTTCTCTTTTAATTCAGTCCTTTTTCATATTTTTAAATTAGTTTATTTATTTCTCCTTTGGTCTTTGGTTTCTTAACACCTTATCTGTGTGGATTATTAAATCTTAACAATATATTTTTTTACTTTAAAAGCATCTCTCTTTTCTTAGTTTTTAAAAACTCCTACGTGTTTTTTAAGCTTCAGATAAATATTTCATTTAAGGATGGCTTTTTTCCCTATACTTTCTCTTTCAAGTCTTAAAGCTGATTTCCTGATTCAACATCATAAATTTTTGTAATAATCATAACAACCACCACCAAATCTTAAACTTGAAGAAACTATCTCCAGGTTATCATTCACTGTTGTTGAGATACTTTTTCTCAGTTTCAAAACTATTAGATAAATAGTTCATAGTTTAATTTACTCCATAATTTAATTCTTCAAGACATTTACAGTTTCTAGTTTTAAATATATAAATATTTCAAGTCAATTTTTAATATATATAATATACATTTTAGATGCAGCTTAATTTTTAATGTACTCTGTAGCTTAAGGGATAGCACATATATTTTATCATTTCAAAATTGCAAATCCTGAAAAATAGAAAATGCCCAGACCCTTATTTTCCTAAAGGTCTTGACTCTTTTTTTCTATACAGTTAATCTTTCAAATCAGCAACCACATTTATCTTAAGGTACATGTACGTGTTATGCAAACAATTGAAATCGTGGCAACTCTGAGAAAATATGTCTTGTTAATAAAAACTGGATCAGAGCACAAGCAGAAAGGGAGGACATCAGGATAGAAAAGGTGGTATTTCAAAACTTGGTTTTTCATACATTTCTCAAAGTATATATTCAGACACTGGTCCGTAATCAAGATAGCAGTCCTTATGAACTAGCTTCAGTTTTGTTGAGAGAAGACTGGCCATCAACATGTTTTAATCTTCCCTTACTTTCCTTTGTCTTTCAAAGCATATACTTTACCATTGATAATTTTAAGCAAAAATAGTGAAAAGGGACTACTGTTCCCAGCAGGAACATTAAGTGTAGAAAATAGGCTTTTTGAAATAGAAAAAGATAAAACATTAGGTATGTGATGGTAAATCAATATAAAGTGCGATATTCTGTTGATATTTCGTAACACCTTTCCTACTGTGGATGATTTACTACTATTGAATCAATACAGGAAACTGATAATGATAACATAACCAACATATGAAGATGACAAAAATGATAAAGCTAGCAAACTACCCAAGTGTTTCTAGAGCTTCTTGTCTGCTTTTCCCCTGCAGTCAAGCAACAATCGCACTGATACTTGGTTCTTCCAGTGCCAGCAAGGGACTTACTTGCTGTCTTCTCAGAGGTGATTAAGCTTCATGCCACTTTCTAACAAAGACAACCAATTTGAAAAGAATGCTGGTGCAATCCATAGCTGAAACATTAGCTGTAAGGCAAGTCCTAAAGCTTCTTTCATGACAGGACGTAGGAAGAGGTAAAGATTGGAGGGGCAGGGGGTCTGCCAGCTATTTTTTCTGAAGCTCTGTAGTGTTGCATTTGAAATTTCCCATACTACTATATCTCAGAGTACTTTATTACAAGGAATTCCTAATTGGACTTCTAACCTTCTTTTCTTTCTTCATGCCCTTCCAATCCATTATCCACACTGCCATCTTAATAATCTTTCTGAAACGTATTAATGGAACTGATTGGTTCTCTCTTTTAAAAATCCTCTTAAGATTTACTATTGCCTGCTACATATATTCCAAGTCCTTATGTCACACACACCGTCTTTTATGGTTTGGAACCTACCTTCCTAGCATCTCCTGTGCTCTGTATCCTCAGTCCTCTTTGTATTGACCTGATTTTAAGAATGCCTGTCCACTGGATTGTTGCAAGACTTCAATGAGAAACTATATATAGATTACTCAGTAATAGCCAGTATTTACTGAACACTTACCATCTTACAAGGTGCCAAAGACTGGGCTGAGTCTTTATGTGTATTTTCTCATTTAATCTTCATACAACCTTGTGAGGTATAGATACTTTTATCTATAATCTCCATTCTCTAAATGAAGAAACAGATTTTGAGAGGTCGCCAGCTTGCCCAAGGTCACACCTATAGCCAGAAATGGAGTTGTAATTTTATCTAGCCAACTTCTAACCTGATGCTTTTATAGACTTTACTGCTGCCTGGCACACTGCCTGGTGTACAATTCGGCTTGATTAAATATTCATTAAAACAAACATTACTATAAAACTTACAGTGTCTAGAAAATGACCTTTTTTTCTTGCCTCCATGGTGCAGCAAGGTTAACTGATAAAGCACTTTTTGCCCTCTTTTAAGATGCTCCTATCTCCTCTATGCTGTCTTCTGTCACTTCACACTCACGGACCTATAGTGTGCTAATTGTTGAAGTATTTAATGCCTTTCATCTATGGGCTCTTCATCTCACACCACATCTTCACTGTCTTTGTGTCCTTGGAGCAGAGCAGTTCAGCAATTGTGAACGAATGGAAGCAGTGAAACAAGCTCTGAAGAGAATTTTGAAATATGTGGGGTTTTCCCCTTTCTCAAAAATGAGGAATTCCTCCTTCCATTTAATGTGTAAGTGCATTAACATTCTGAATAACACTCAACTGGATCATTGTGAAAGAGCAGAATCAGAATTAGAAGGTTGGAGTGGGAAAGGGGAAGATGAACCCTTCTTTTTCTTCAGTTCCCTTTCCCCTACAAATGAAAAAGAAGCAAGGTTGAAGGAAAGATGATAACATTTAGAAATGGTGAAATGAACTGTAAATTCTCTTTAAAAAAAAATAGTTATGCTTCACACCAAGTTGACTAAGATTCAAGTGTTAGTTTTTCTGCCCTTACCCTTTTTACATTTTCTAAACACAGGTTACTTACCTGTTGGCTCAGACGGTAAATCTGCCTGCAATGCTGGAGACCCGGGTTCAGTCCCTGGGTCAGGAAGATCCCCTGGAGAAGGGAATGGCAACCCACTCCAATATTTTTGCCTAGAGAATTCTATGGACAGAGGAGCCTGGTGGGCTGCAGTCCATGTAGTTGCAAAAAGTTGGACACGACTGAGTGACTATCACACACAAACACAGTTATACCTTCTTTCACAGTTTCTCAAAGGTTAGTGAATTAGAAGTGTTAGTCACTCAGTTGTGTCTGACTGTTTGCGACCCCATGGACTATAGCCCGCCAGTCTCCTCTGTCCATGGAATTCTCCAGGCAAGAATACTGGAGTGGGTTGCCATGCCCTTCTCCAGGGGATCTTCCCTACCCAGGGATCAAACCCAGGTCTCCTGCATTGCAGGCAGATGCTTTACTGTCTGAGCACTAGGGAAGTCTGAAACACCACTAAATTTTAAGATCTGAGAACTTGAGGGAAGTCAACTGATGGGCATATGGTCACAGAGTGAGTCAGTGAAAGTTCCAGGAAGAAATCTGCTCATCTGACTGCTAGTTCAGGGTTCTATACATCCCACTACGTGCCCCTAAAGTAGTGATGAATCTTGAAGATGGCACAGTTGGGGCAAGAAATCACTGTCATTGCCAGTGCTCATATTCTGTTTCCCCTGCTTAATAGAATAATAATTTTAAACTCATAAATGGGAATATTCTATTGATTAGCATGTACTATTATGCCAAGGATACCAACAAAGAAACACGTCTAAAATTTACATTATCCCCTAAAATATAGAGAACCAGCATATATCAGCACAAAAGCATTTCTTAAGTTATAAAACAAATATTTATTATTTGGTATGAAGAAGAGGTTAAACATTATTTTTAATAAACGGCTTTCCTTTTTCTTTTTAACTTGTGTGGCAAGGTCCTCCATCACTAGGTGATATTCAACAACTATAAGGTCTAAAACAGATTTGTTACTCTGGGGAAATATAGTAATAATTTCCCTTAGTCATTGTAAGCTAATACAGTCTGATATATCTACATTACAATCCCATATCTTAAGAGAGTGAAACCCCTACTTCTGTCTATTAATTGGTAGGTAATCCTTAGTATCCCACCCACTTGACCTTCTCTGTTTTCTCTTTGTATTGGGAAGTAGTGCCTTACCTTTCTCTGTAGAGATAAAAGTCAGCTAATACCTGGCTTTGGTTCCTTACACTGCTACCTGGCAGGTATGCAACCCCTCATTTCTTCATCTGCAACATGGGGATAATATTACTCACCTTCCCCACAAGGTTCTCGCCAAGATGAATGACATATGTCTAAACATAGGCTTCAATTCTAGAATCCTGGAACTGAAAAGGACCTTCCCAAGGTGAGTCTACCTGACCATGGTAAGGAATACATGGTAAGTGCTATGCCCAAGAACTTCCCTAGTGGTCCAGTGGTTTTGAATCTGCAATAAAAACAAAAGAATCTGCCTCCCAGTGCAGGGGACAGGGGTTCAACTCCTGGTCTGGAAAGATCCCACATGCCATGGGGCAACTAAGCCCACAACTACTGAGCCCCTGTTCTGCAGCAAGAGAAGCCACCACAATGAGAAGCCCATGTACCTCAGTGAAGAGTAGTCCCGTCTTAACACAACTAGAGAGAGTCTGTGCAGCAACCAAGAGCCAGCATGGAAAAAGAAAATTAATTAATTAAAAATATTAAAGTTTAAAAAAAATGCTTTGCTCAAGACCAGTTAGCCCATGAGTCATACATCTGAGGCCTTTGCTTGAGTATGCTTTTTTTTTTTTCCTTTTTTTTTCCCCACTTGATAGGCACAAGGGAACTGATATGCACAAGGAAGGAATGTAAAGACTATGGTAGAATGAACTCAAAGAGGAAGTAGGTGTTCTGTGCCAAGTAACGTGACAGCAAATAAGAAAAGAGAAGATATAAGGAAAAGCATTTATTGGAGAGTTTATAGCATGCCAAACACACATTAAAACATGAAAAGCTTTTAATTATCCAATGTGTGTTACACAGGTAAAATATCTACTGAGAATACTTTTTTAACATATGTGTGTGCCAAGTGGCTTCAGTTGTGTCCGACTCTGCGACCCCATGGACCGTAGCCTGCCAGCTTCCTCTGTCCATGGGATTCTCCAGGCAGTAATACTGGAGTGGGTTGCCATTTCCTTCTCCAGGGGATCTTCCCGACCCAGGGATGGAACCCTGGTCTTTTCTGTCTCCTGTATTGGCAGGTGGATTCTTTACCCCTAGCACCACCACCTGGGAAGTATAGAATTATTCAGAACCATTCCTTGTTGTCCCTGTTTCTAGTACTTTTCTAGGACTGCACACCAAATCCCTTGCTTTAAGCTGTGTTGCCTCAGTGCTGGCTGGAGTGGAGGTTGCATGAGGAAGTTCAAGGAGCTGAGGTGTGGAGAGAAGTAGCTGCCTGGATTAGAGAAGGGGTGTCCAGGAGGCCTCTCACTCACTAATGACTCTTTAGTGATTTCCAGTCTTAGGCATCCAACTGGGTTTTTAAGTCCCTTTTACGAAATGGAAATATTTTCTTAAAATGATACTTACATCTCCGAAAATTACTTCCTTGACAGTAAATCTACATTTCTCCTCTAATCACATCAGCTTTGATTGGTATGGAGAGGTGAAAGAGAGTGTAACTGAGAGTTTAAAGCCCTTAGGAAAGGGCAGACCTACATAGAGGTTGAATGATAGATATCAAAGGTTACTGAGTGCCAGGAGGCAAAAGAAACTCATTAAAAAAAGAAAAAGATTGGTGAGAAATGCCAAAAACAGCCTTTGGCTGATATGGTTTTTTTTACTTAGGGCATGGAGGTAACCAATTAAAATCCAAAACGTGATACTACTTTTTTTTAATGCTTAAACTTGATATTGAGTGCTGTATTTCATGGGTGCTAAGAAAAGGAACAAGTCAAATTCTAGCATCCTAGAACAAGTCTAGGATCAGCAGACACCAAAACATAAAAGGGACAGTGGAGAGATGACAGAGCTGGAAACTGAGAACCTGAATTCAAACTCCTACTCTAGAAGTGAGGAGTTGCGTCTGTCTGTGAGTAAAGACCTCTGATGATACTTATCTAAACATACAAAGCTTTATTTTCTCCTGTGTAAAGAAGTGCAGAAACAGGCAATCACTGATAAGGGTTCAGGATGTCAAGCTGGTGTCGTTTTGAAATTTCCTTAGCCTTTTCCTCATGGTTCTCTGTGAGCTACTATAGCTCTTGCCATCACATCCATCTTTCAGATAGGAGGAAGGTAACAGGCAGAAAGGGGCAAAACCCATATCAGTGAAGAAAAACTTACAGCAGACTTCCACTTCTATCTTAGTTTCTAGAACTGTGTCACAGAACTACCTAGAAAAAGAAAGTGAAAAATTAGCTTTTTTGCTAAAAGCACTGTTATCCCAAATAGAATCAAGAAGGAAGAAGGGCAGAATGGATAGTTAGTAGTCTTGGACAGAGCAGCATTGATGAGGGGAAAATGAATGAGAATTTCAGCATATCAAAAAGCAGAATGTAATATATAAATATAAGTGACATATAAATAGAAGGGAAAGAGCTGTCTGTTTTAGGAGACTGTAATGCATGCCTTTCTGCCTCTCTGGTCATTGGTGACAACAAAATAAGCACAAATTATTTAAAAATCCATGGTGGGCATTTTAAAAATATACCAATAGGTGATAGAAATTTAACCTTAAAACACACCAGCTGCAGACTATTCTAACATCTTATTTTCTTACATGACCTCTGTGAACTCTTGCCATTCAGCCAGTTGCACAATCCAAATGTGGTCTCAGAGCACCTTAAAAGATGGGTCAGATATGCCTGGTGTAGGACAAGACAGCTAAAATACTTCTACCTGGAAATCCCTGATGTGAATAGTTGGTTTTAAAAAGAGATTTTTTTCCCCCAAAACAAAAGAGTGGGAGTAGGGGACTGAATTTTAAAAGTAAACCAAATGGATCATTTTTTTGGGTTCAACACTACAAGAACTTCAGACTTTTCTAGTAAAAAAACATTTATCCTTTGTCAGCTGACAGTGGTCTACATTAAAAAGTATTTTTCAATGGAATCATGTGTAAAAAATTTTAGTTTCAAGAGTATTAGCGTGTAATCAAAATTAGAATTAAGCTTAAAAGCCAGAGATGAGATAACTAATATCCTAAAGCCATCCATACAATAATCCTTCTCTTATAGATCCAGATTCAGAAATAGCCAAATAGTTTATCAATGAAAGATATCAGAAACAGCAGAGCTCTATACCAATACTACTAATAAAAACATCCAGACTCTTGAGAGCTTAGATAGACCTTAGATTAGTAAAGACATTTATTTCACTGAAAGATTTGAGATCACTACCCAGAAGTTTTCTTTTTGTTTTTAACTTCCTGGACTGTTCTATTTTACTCAGGAGCTATCTTAAGAACCTGGGACAGAGTGGAGAGGGGTAGAAAGCCATTGGCCTCTTGTTTATACATGGATCAGAGTTGAGCCAATATTCATTAAATGGACAGGACAGTTAAATGGAAATTTCTGGAAGTAACCTGTAGCGTTATGCTCAAGAAAACATTAGACCAGTCCTCTGAAGGATTTTATTTTGGCCTTTTGCTGTGTGAAATGGGACCTAACCTCAAGTGTGAAGCCTGGAAGAATATACCACAAGGTCAAGAGAGCAAGGGAGAATCTTCTGGATCAAAGGTAATGGTTATCAGACATGGAAGTCATAGAAGGAGAAGAAACTGCTGATTAAATATCTCAAAGACAAATATAGGGATACCAGACTGCCTTATCTGCCTCCTGAGACACCTGTGTGCAGGTCAAGAAGCAACAATTAAAACTGGACATAGAAAAACAAACTGGTTCAAAATTGGGAAAGGAGTATGTCAAGGCTGTATATTGTCACCCTGTTTATTTAAATTCTATGCAGAGTACATCATGTGAAATACTGGGCTGTGTGAAGCCCAAGCTGGAATCAAGATTGCTAAGAGAAATATCAATAATCTCAGATATGCAGATGACACCACCCTAATGGCAGAAAGCAAAGAGGAACTAATGAGTCTCTTGATGAAGATGAAAGAAGAGAATGAAAAGACTGGCTTAAAACTCAACATTCAAAAAACTAAGATCATGGCATCTGGTCCCATCATTTCATGGCAAATACATGGGGAAAAAGTGGAAACAGTGACAGACTTTATTTTCTTGGGCTCCAGAATCACTGCAGACGGTGACTATAACCATGAAATTAAAAGACACTTGCTCCTTAGAAGAAAAGCTGTAGCAAACCTAGACAGCATATTAAAAATAAGAGACATCACTTTGCCTACAAAGGTTCATCTAGTCAAACTATGCTTTTGCAGTAGTCTTGTACAGATGTGGTAGTTAGACCATAAAGAAGGCTGAGCACCTAAAGAATTGATGCTTTTGAACTGTGGTACTGGAGAAGATTCTTGAGAGTTCCTTGGACTGCAAGGAGATCAAACCAGTCAATCATAAAGGATCAGTCCTGAATATTCATTGGAAGGACTGATGTCGAAGCTGAAGCTCCAATACTTTGGCCACCTGATGTAAAGAAATGACTCATTGGAAAAGACACTGATGCTGAGAAAGAGTAAAGGCAGGAGGAGAAGGGGGTGACAGAGGATGAGATAGCTGGATGGCATCACTGATTCAATGGATGTGAGTTTGAGTGAACTCCAGGAGTTGGTGATGGACAGGGAGGCCTGGCGTGCTGCGATTCATGGGGTCGCAAAGAGTCGGATATGACTGAGCGACTGAACTGAACTGAACTGATTATCTGATAATAAATGGGTTGTCATTGTTCAGTTCAGTCGCTCAGTCGTGTCCAACTCTTTGCGACCCCATGAATCGCAGCACACCAGGCCTCCCTGTCCATCACCAACTCCCGGAGTTCACTCAGACTCACGTCCATCGAGTCAGTGATGCCATCCAGCCATCTCAT
Source organism: Oryx dammah (assembly GCF_014754425.2). NCBI lineage: Eukaryota > Metazoa > Chordata > Mammalia > Artiodactyla > Bovidae > Oryx > Oryx dammah. The sequence goes on along the minus strand of NW_024070203.1, from coordinate 69,728,600 downwards.
CCTCTGTCATCCCCTTCTCCTCCTGCCCCCGCAATCCCTCCCAGCATCAAGAGTCTTTTCCAATGAGTCAACTCTTCACATGAAGTGGCCAAAGTACTGGAGTTTCAGCTTTAGCATCATTCCTTCCACAGAAATCCCAGGGCTGATCTCCTTCAGAATGGACTGGTTGGATCTCAGCTAATGCTTATTCTGTATTGATTTGGTTTAGGTGCTTTGTGTATGTGTGTGTATATATATGTGTGTGTGTATGTATATATTACATGTGGTTTTAGGCGCTATATGTGGATGTGTATATGTTATAGGTACTGAAAAAGGGGGGAGCACTTTTTATATACCACCTTTCTTTCATTTAAATTTTTACTGTGTTTTGTTAAGTTAGACATAGTTATATAATCTAACATATGATTTCTAGTCCTTCTTTACTTGTATCACATGTAAATACTGATTCCCAAACACTACATAATTGTAAAATTATGGTAATATCACTACTCCTCTGTTACCATATGGCTGTCTTGCAAATAAGTCTTCGAAAGTAATTGACTTTCAGACTATTCTCTTCAATTATTTTGGTTTGCTACTAGTACTCGTTGCCAATTCTACCTTCTTATCTTACTCTCCATATCATTAAACTAAGAGAATACATCTCTGAAACAAATAGATTCATTGTCTCATAGGAAAGACATTTGAGAAAATCAAGCTCAAAAGGAAAAGGAAAAGGAAAAAGAGCAAAGTGCGGAACAATATTGGGCTCCTTGCCTCATTTATTTTTTGCCCTGATCATCTGCACCAGTGCTTGCTTGCAATGAAAGATGACTCTAAGTGACTCTGTGCTGATGGAATTTATTAGAAGAGAAGGAATAATTTACAAGTCATGGCTTCAACTTAGCGCTGCAGACTTCTTGTCCATATAAATCATGTGTTGTGTTCATATATATAGTCACTCATAAAAAAATTCAGAACGCACTGTGCTGTTGTGGATTGACCTAGGCTTTCTTCCCTAGCTTCTTAGATTTCCCAAAGTATCAAGTTTAATTTGGGGATTCTCTTCAAACTTCACAAGCTAAGAGAGAGATAAGGAAATATCAGAGTGTCCCATCAACTCAACTTCAGTAATCTTGAAAATTTGCTCTCCGACTAAATCCTAGTCCTAGTACCAAAACAGTTATTACTGATAATATACAAAAAGTTCTATACTTTATATAAGACTTATATGCATGAACAACAAGTTTCCTTAGTTTTACGGTACCCACTTAAGATGGGTGATTTGGGACATTTCATATTGTACAATTTTATTACCTAAATTTTATTAATGAACTGCCAAGAACTGAAACTTTTCAAAAGACTTACTCGATAAGTTGATCTAATATTTTTTAAAGTCTTAATTTCTAGTTATGATACCCTGAAAAAGCATGGAAAGGAAATCCTCCAAAAACAAATAATATTCTCCCCCTTAGGATCCTGCCCAGTTCTATAGTCTGCGCTGTACAGAAGGAGAGAAAAGCTGTAGCTTCTAGAGGAGCCTAATATGAACAAAGAACTGAGGACTTAGTTTTAGAACTTAGAAGAAAGTCTCAGAAACTAAAATATTTTAACTTGGAATAAAAAGATTACATAATCAATAAAATAATAATAGCTTACATTTCTCGAACAAATGCCACATCTTTCTTCGGTTACTCTATAAGAGGAGAGCATTATTATACTCATTTTACAGATAAGAAAACTGAGTCTTGGGAAAAATTAACTTTTCCAAAGTTATATAAATAGTAAGTGATAGAGGTGAAGTTGAATCACAGAAATCTGACTCTAGAACTAGCTATTTAACAGCAATTGCCATAAAGCATGTGCTATTCATACTTTGAATCAAATAATACTCCTTAAGATATTCCTGTGGAAAGAGGTGAGATTGAATCTATTCAAGGTTTCAGTTCAGTTCAGTCACTCAGTCGTGTCCACCTCTTTGCGACCCCATGAGTCGCAGCATGCCAGGCCTCCCTGTCCATCACCAACTCCAGGAGTTCACTCAGACTCACGTCCATCGAGTCAGTGATGCCATCCAGCCATCTCATCCTCGGTCGTCCCCTTCTCCTCCTGCCCCCCAGTCCCTCCCAGCATCAGAGTCTTTTCTAATGAGTCAACTCTTCGCATGAGGTGGCCAAAGTACTGGAGTTTCAGCTTTCAGCTTCAGCATCATTCCTTCCAAAGAAATCCCAGGGCTGATCTCCTTCAGAATGGACTGGTTGGATCTCCTTGCAGTCCAAGGGACTCTCAAGAGTCTTATCCAACACCACAGTTCAAAAGCATCAATTCTTCGGTGCTCAGCCCTCTTCACAGTCCAACTCTCACATCCATACATGACCACAGGAAAAACCATAGCCTTGACTAGATGGACCTTAGTTGGCAAAGTAATGTCTCTGCTTTTGAATATGCTATCTAGGTTGGTTATAACTTTTCTTCCAAGGAGTAAGCATCTTTTAATTTCATGGCTGCAGTCACCATCTGCAGTGATTTTGGAGCCCCCCAAAATAAAGTCTGACATTGTTTCCATTGTTTCCCCATCTATTTGCAATGAAGTGATGGTACCAAATGCCATGATCTTCATTTTCTGAATGTTGAGCTTTAAGTCAACTTTTTCACTCTCCACTTTCACTTTCATCAAGAGGCTTTTTAGTTCCTCTTCACTTTATTCACAGAAACTAACGATATTAGAAGAGGAATAAGTAATATCAAATGGAGACAAACATGGAAATTCAGACCATGGGCTATAGCCCAGTCAGTGACCTGTTTCTCAAAACAAGCAAACACCAGCAGAGGCTTTGCTTGTACCTTACTGCTTCAAATATGGTCCATTTTGAGTCCAGCAACACTGACACCACCTAGACAGATGATATCTCAGATCCTGCCTCAAGTCTCACTGAATCTTAAGATCCCTAAGTGATTCATTTGCACGTTAGAGTTTGCAAAACACTGGTCTAGATGACTAGAGACTGAAATAATTGTAATAGGTAGATCTTGTTTGGATTGCGATTCCACAAGCCAAGTGCAAAAAGACTTTTTCACCTATTGGAGAAATTGGGCATGGACTAGTTCTTGGCTTCTAAATGCTAATTTTATTTGGCGTGATAAAGAAACCTATCAAAGGTTCCAACAAAGGTCCGTATAGTCAAAGCTATGGTTTTTCCAGTAGTCATGTATGGATGTGAGAATTGGCCCATAAAGGAAGCTGAATGCTGAAGAATTGGTGCTTTTGAACTGTGGTGCTGGAGAAGACTCTTAAGAGTCCCTGGACTGCAAAAAGATCAAACCAGTCAATCCTAAAGGAAATCAACCCTGAATATCATTGGAAGGACTGATGCTGAAGCTGAAGCTCCAATACTTTGGCCACCTGATGTGAAGAGCTGACACATTAGAGAAGACCCTGATACTGGGAAAGATTGAAGGCGGGAGGAGAAGTGGACGACAGAGGACAAGATGGTTGGATGGCATCACCGACTTGATGGACATGAGTTTGAGCGAGCTCCGGGAGATGCTGATGGACAGAGAAGCCTGGCGTGCTGCAGTCCATGAGGTCTCAGAGAGTCCTACATGACTAAGAGACTGAACAACAGAAAGGCACCTAATGGTTAATGATGAATGTCCAAATCACTTATTTTACTGCTTTTTTATATCTTATTTATTTATTTATGAGGTGGCAGCAGGTCTTAGGTGCAGCACCTGGAATCTTTGATCTTTCTTGTGGCATATGGGATCTAGTTCTCCAGCCAGGGATTGAACCCAGGCCACCATGTTGGGTGCTCGGAGTCTTAGCCACTGGACCACAAGGGAAGTTCCCAAATCTTTTAAAATGTAGACATGTATTCCAAGATATATAGGGGTGAAATAATATGGCTGGAATTTGCTTTAAAACATTTTGGCAAAGACAGTAGCAGTAAGTGATACTAATGTGGTAAAATGTTAGAAATGTTTGAAACTGTCCTATCAACTTTTCAATGTGTTAGAATATGTCATACTTTTTTAAAAATATCAAAATAAATGAACTTATGCCCTAGAAATTGTAGAAATACCTAAAAGAAGTTTCTTATAGTAAAAAGGGTTAATCATGTAACAGGATGCCATTTTCTCCAAAGGATTTAAATATGTGCTGTTATTAACACATATTTTTTGTTCTATGCAATTTTAAATATAGTCCTGGTAAAAACCAGAAGACAGAAAAAATCTGTCAAGCTCCCTTTCTCAAAATTGATTCTGTGGTAGATGTTATGCTTTGTGAATACTTTGGGCTGTTGGTCTTAGATTTAATGCCTTTGTTGTGTTTAAAAACAAGAAAAAGCAGTTGGTGATGCCTCTGATCTCGCCCCGTGTTTCCTTTCTTGTGGCATTCTTCCGTTTAATGGTTGACTGATGGAATGTTGAGCTACATAGTCATCCAAATCAGGCATTTAACAGAGAGTCCTGTACTGATCTCATTCTGTTGAGAGTCTATGCTTGTAAGTGCAGACTAAGGTCCTTTGATGTTACGTGATCAATAGGAAACCCTTTAAGCTGGTATGTATTTGTCATATAGAAAGGCATTCCTTTCAACATCATATAAACCCTTCATGTATCTAACTACTGAAAAGCATATCATTTTTTTTGTTTGTTTCTGGAAAAGGGGATAAAAGAGAATTCCCCGAGCTATTAAAAAGAGAAGCCAAGTTCTTTTGCAGCTTATTAAATGGCAGTATTTGTGGCAATATGTTTTATATTGTCTGGCTCCTTCCTGTAGACACCCAAGAGTGGTTCTCAGAGACTAACTAATGAACTCTGCCAGCATCCCCAGATGCAGACATTATACTGTTTACAGATGAACAACCGATGCCTGACTGGTTCAGTGGATGCCTTGTGAGTGAGTCAGAGGATGAGTGAGCAAGGTGCTTCCAGAAACCTTCCCATTTGAACCACAGGTAGTTTTCCCAGCATGGCACTGTATTTGGTCTGTTGGCTTGGATTTGATGGAATAACTTAGGTCTAAGGTTTTCCTTTGATGAATATGTATTTGGAGGAATAAATGAATAATGGGACAGTGAAGAGAATCTGGGTGCTGACTCTGAATCAGAGGATGACTGACACTCAGGTGCTACTCCTTACACTTCCTAATTTAGGTTGTGCCCTGAGAGTCTCCCTGTTTATAAAAAGCTGCTTTGTTAGATGTCTGTGGTTTTTTATTTTGACTTAAGGTCTTTTTTTCTCCCTCTTCCTATTCTTCCTGGTAGATGGCCAGTCAGCTAGTCTTTCTTTCTCTGTTCTTTCCATGAAAACAGCCTCTCATGAAATTTTCCGTATTGCTCATTAGCCCTCAAAAACCTGTTAGTTAAACTATGAGCTTTTCTCTTTTTTTATTGAAGTATCACTGACTTACAGTGTTGCGTTGGTTCAGGTATGGAGCAAAGTGATTCAGATATATTTCTATCTACATATTAATATCTACATAGAGATATATTCATATTCTTTTCCATTATTGTTTATTACCAGGTATTGAATATAGTTCCCTGTGATAGGGAACAGTAGGACCTTGTTGTCTATCTATTTTAAATAGAAGAGTTTTTATCTGCCAATCCCAAACTCGTAATTCCACCCCCCACTTTTCCTTTGGTAAGCATAACTTTGTTTTCTATGTCTGTGAGTCTGTTTTTGTTTTGTAAATAAACCCATTCGTGTCATATTCTAGATTCTACACATAAGTGATAACATGGTGTTTGTCTTTCTCTTTCAGGCTTACTTCACTTAGTATCATCATCTCTAGGTCTATCCATGTTGCTGCAAATATACACAATACGTTGTGTATATACCACATCTTCTTTGTCCATTCATCAGTGGGTGTATATTTATGTTTCTTCTATATCTTGGCCATTGTAAATAGTGCTGCTGTGGACATTGGGGGTGCATGTATTTTTGCAATTAAGAGTTTTCACCTTTTATGGATATATGCCCAGGAGTGGGATTGCTGGATCTTATGACAACTCTATTTTTAGTTTTTTGAGGAACCTCCATACTATTTTCCATAGTGGCTGCACCAATTTACATTTCCAGCAACAGTGTAGGAGGGTTCCGTATTCTCACACCCTCACCAGCATTTATTATTTGCGGACTTTTTGATGATGGCCATTCTGATGAGTGTGAGGTAATACCTCATTATAGTTTTGATTTGCCTTTCTCTAACAATTGAGATTTGTCTGCAAACCTCTTTCACTCCTTAATTTGTTTGTTTTGCCCCAGCATAGCACAATATTATCATCTTTTCCTGGAGAATTATAATTAGGACAACTTGTTGTTTTTCCTAAGAGTTTTTCCTACTGTTAAAATTATCATAAAATATAACAATATTTCAAAGGCTCTAAAATACCTTTATTACTAGAGATGAGTTTTATAGGAAGCATGATGCAAAGTTTCATAGCCCCCAAATTAATAAATATACAATTAATAACTATTATATACCCTTTTGCTATTTAAAAAAAAGCATCATATTTAAAAAAAAAAACAAACAAAGAAAAAAGATGGTCAGAGAGTACTGTGCTGCTGTGCTTAGTCACTCAGTTGTGTGTCCAACTCTTTGCAACCCCATAGACTGTAGCTCACCAGGCTTTTCTGTCCATGGGGATTCTTCTAGGCAAGAACACTGGAGTGGGTTGCCATGCCCTCCTCCAGGCACAGAGTACTATTTAAGGATAATTTTCCCCTCAAAAAAGGTAGCATCAAGACCGATATAATGTGTTAAATACTTTATTTAACTCGTTAATTAAGGAAGCAATAAGATGTTACAACCAACTTAAAGGAGGATCCAAATAGACATAGAAATGGCTTATTGGAATGCACGTGCAGATGGGGACACACTCTTCCACTGTTGCTGAAGAAAGTCAATTCAAAGTCTCTTGGACAGAACTTGCAAAACAAGAATGTCTTTGTTTGCAGACAAGAATAATTTTGCATAGCTATCAGCTTTTACACTTTACAGAGTTTTAAATCTGCTTCCATAGAATCAAAATCAGATAATCCAGAAGAGTGTACTCTAGACACTGCCCACTGAAGCACAGAATTATTTTCCCTGTAACATACTGTATCCCTATCAGCTTTTACACTTTACAGAGGTGTAAATCTGCTTCCATAGAATCAAAATCAGATAATCCAGAAGAGTGTACTCTAGACACTGCACAGCTTTCGACTGAAGCACGGAATTATTTTCCCCATAACATACTGTATCCCTAAGTGCATTGTGACTTTCAGTGACCCTCAGCTATAATCACAAAGAGGTCCACATTGCTTAGATGTTCACAATTTAGCTTCAGCCTCTTTCCGTTTTCTGTTCTCTGGCCCAATACCCTTAAACCCTACTTTATTCAGCCACAGTTAACTACATTCTACTATTTTTACCAATTCTTCAAGTCCCCGTTGTCACTTCCTCCAAAAAGCGATATTGTACTGTATCTACTTTAACTGGAAATTACCGTACTTCCCCTTGACACTCATCACATTCTTGTGTATTGACAATCTGCTATGACCTATGGTAGTTCTGCAATTTAAGAGTACATCAGGATCCCCTGGAGAGCTAGTTAAAACACAGATTGCTGGGTTCCACCAGTCCTCTGACGGAGCTGAGGTTAAGCCTGAGAATTTTTATTTCTTACAAGATCCTGGATGCTGCTGCTGGTGGTGGTCTGAAGATAAAATTTTGATAACCACCTGCCCAGAGTAACCCTGTAAAAAAAACTGCAGATAAGATTAGTGAGACATTAGATGCAACCTTCTAGGAATTCATGTGCGTGCTAAGTCACTTCAGTCATGTCCAACTCTTTGCGATCCTATGGACTGTAGCCTTCTAGGCTCCTCTATCCATAAAATTATCCAGGGAAGAATACTGGAATGGGTTGCCACTTCCTCCTCCAGGGGATTTTCCTGACCCAGGGATTGAATCCAGCTATATAAGAAGAGGTGGCAAGAATGCACAGAAGAACTGTACAAAAAAGATCTTCACGACCCGGATAATCACGATGGTGTGATCACTCATCTAGAGCCAGACATCCTGGAATGTGAAATCAAGTGGGCCTTAGAAAGCATCACTACGAACAAAGCTAGTGGAGGTGATGGAATTCCAGTGGAGCTATTTCAAATCCTGAAAGATGATGCTGTGAAAGTGCTGCACTCAATATGCCAGCAAATTTGGAAAACTCAGCAGTGGCCACAGGACTGGAAAAGGTCAGTTTTCATTCCAATCCCAAAGAAAGGCAATGCCAAAGAATGCTCAAACTACTGCACAATTGCACTCATCTCACATGCTAGTAAAGTAATCCTCAAAATTCTCCAAGCCAGACTTCAACAGTAATGTGAACCGTGAACTTCCTGATGTTCAAGCTGGTTTTAGAAAAGGCAGAGGAACCAGAGATCAAATTGCCAACATCCGCTGGATCATGGAAAAAGCAAGAGAGTTCCAGAAAAAATTTCTGCTTTATTGACTATGCCAAAGCCTTTGACTGTATGGATCACAATAAACTGGGGGAAATTCTGAGAGAGATGGGAATACCAGACCACCTGACCTGCCTCTTGAGAAATCTGTATGAAGGTCAAGAAGCAGCAGTTAGAACTGGACATGGAAAAACAGACTGGTTCCAAATAGGAAAAGGAGTACATCAAGGCTGTATACTGTCACCCTGCTTATTTAACTTATATGCAGCGTACATCATGAGAAACGTTGGACTGGAAGAAACACAAGCTGGAATCAAGATTGCCGGAAGAAATATGAATAACCTCAGATATGCAGATGACACCACCCTTATGGCAGAAAGTGAAGAGGAACTAAAAAGCCTCTTGATGAAAGTGAAAGAGGAGAGTGAAAAAGTTGGCTTAAAGTTCAACATTCAGAAAATGAAGATCATGGCATCCAGTCCCATCACTTCATGGGAAATAGATGGGGACACAGTGGAAACAGTGTCAGACTTTATTTTTGGGGGGCTCCAAATCACTGCAGATGGTGACTGCAGTCATGAAATTAAAAGATGCTTACTCCTTGGAAGAAAATTTATGACCAACCTAGACAGCATATTCAAAAGCAGAGACATTACTTTGCCGACTAAGGTCCGTCTAGTCAAGGCTATGGTTTTTCCTGTGGTCATGTATGGATGTGAGAGTTGGACTGTGAAGAAGGCTGAGCGCCGAAGAATTGACGCTTTTGAACCGTGGTGTTGGACAAGACTCTTGAGAGTCCCTTGGACTGCAAGGAGATCCAACCAGTCCATTCTGAAGGAGATCAGCCCTGGGATTTCTTTGGAAGGAATGATGCTAAAGCTGAAACTCCAGTACTTTGGCCACCTCATGCGAAGAGTTGACTCATTGGAAAAGACTTTGATGCTGGGAGGGATTGGGGGCAGGAGGAGAAGGGGACGACAGAGGATGAGATGGCTGGATGGCATCACTCACTTGATGGACGTGAGTCTGAGTGAACTCTGGGAGTTGGTGATGGACAGGGAGAGCTGGCATGCTACGATTCATGGGATCGCAAAGAGTCAGACACAACTGAGCGACTGAACTGAACTGAATGAACTGATCTTACATCTACACCATTGGCAGGCGGGTTCTTTACCTCTAGCATCACCTAGGAAACCCTTTAGGAATTCATAATCTAATGTCAAAAGTTGGCTCCCTGACATTCCCTAAAACTACCTTTTTGTAAGACAAGGCTGAGTTTATTGTGGTAGAGAGACTCAACAGAGCCTTTGAAGTGCCTTGTGTTGGGATGAGAGAGAAGACTAGGGGAGTAATAGTTGAGATTTTTGAGATTTTCAAATTTAAAGCAGATCTTTCAGTGTAACAACTTGATTAGGACTGGGTAAGGATCTTAGCATGGTAGTTTAGAATTGATAGAATAAGATGAGGATTTGGGGGCAAAGAATTCAAAGAGTTCTGGTGTATAAACTGTCAGTTGATGCCTTCTATTGAAGAATTGATGTATCTGTTTAGGATATTTATGAAATGAACCAGAAGAGAGTGGAGTAGTAAAGTCAAATTAACATAGACAGTCAACTAATAGTTTCAGAGACAGACACATAAAGTGTGTCCAGAAACACCAAATACATATCTTATAAACATTCAATATTAAATTTTGAGCAGCAGAAAGAATTCGTATTTATTAAGAACCAATTATACTTCATTGTATATATATGTGTGTCTATTTCAGCTAACTGTATATGTGTATCAGACTGTTGTGATAATTATTATTATCTCTAGCTAATGCAGATAATTCTTGTCAAGACCTTAGGATAAGAGAACCTTTGGACAGAACTCTTTATATTTTCCAAAACTCATGGTCTCTTCTTTTCTGGAGAAATAAAGTGAATGTGATGATTTTAAAACATAGTAATCCTCTATTTAGAAATAATAAAAATAAGTATATATATATATATATTTTAAAAGTCTGAATAGCAAGTGATTTTTACTTTGGGAAGTAACTCAAACTCTAACCTTTGGGGGCATAAAGTTGACATCTGTTACCTTGCAAATCAATTTTTAGAAACACTCTAAAGTGAGTGTGTTGAAAGTTACACCTGAAAAAGACAAATCTTTTGAAATTCAAATTCTGGCACAGGGTTCAATGTTTAAGAAATAGTTAAAACTTTGTACCAAATACAGCCTATGTTTGGTCACAGTGCTTGAAAGAATACCCCACATGCTTTTTAAGATTCTAAAATCAAATTAGAATATATGCGTACTATAAAATAAATTGACTTAGATTTTTTCATGACAAGCTCTTAAATGTATGTTCTATGAAATCGCTGAGGAAAATTCATTTCAGTGTTCTTTTGCTGAAGTTTCAAAAAAACACCTGCAGATAGCACACCTTTGTTGTTGTTCAGTCGCTCAGTCGTGTTTGACTCTTTACAACCCCGTGGACTGCAGCATGCCAGACTTCCCTGTCCTTAATCATCTCCCAGAGCTTGCTCAAACTCATGTGCATTGAGTCGGTGATGCCATCCAACCATTTTGTCCTCTGTTGTCCCCTTCTCCTCCTGCTTTAATCTTTCCCAGCATCAGAGTCTTTTCTTTAGAAGTTATCAAATACTTGCCATTCATGCTAATGGTGTTCACAACATACAAATTTGTTTTCTACAGAAGCATCATTCTGTTAGCAACAAACTATTTTGCATGCATCTGTCTTGTCCCTTTGCCATCTGGGTTTTTTTTTTTTTTTATCACACCTTTCTTTCAGTCTCAGATTTCTCTATGCTAACTATCAGTTCAGTTCAGTCACTCAGTCGTGTCCGACTCTTTGCGACCCCATGAATTGCAGCACGCCAGGCCTCCCTGTCCATCACCATCTCCCAGAGTTCACTCAGACTGACCTCCATCGTGCAAAGAGGACTTCAGCGAGTAGGCATCTTAGTTGGGAACACATAGATTTTGAAACAGTAAGTAAAAATGTGGGGCTGAAAAAGACAGCACAGAGATATTGCAGCAAGTGGGTATAGCCTGATCCTGAAGAGGTATCAGGATCCATAGAAACATGCTATCCCTAGGCACAACATACTAAAATGCAAATATAAAAGAATCTTAAATATTATTTTAGCTAGGCAGAGGATGAAATAAGGCTGTCTGAAGACAAACTATAAAAGTTGCCAGAGCCATAATGCAATTATCTTTCCTACCGTCTATTAGATCTGGGTTTTTCCACCTGGGCACTGTTGGCATTTAAAGCTGGATGACTCTTTTTTGTGGGAGCTGTCCTGAACACTGTAAGATCTTAAGCAGCATCCTTAGCCTCAACCTACTTATATGCCAGGAACACGCCCTCCATTTGACACCCAAAAATATCTCCAAACATAGCTAAATGTTCCCTTGGGGTGGAGTCACCAGATTTAGAGAACACCCAGGTAAATTGGAATTTCTGGTGAACAGCAAATGACATTTGGGTATGATTATGTCCTGTGCAAACTTTGGTATAGAATTTTATTTAAAAAATTATGTGCACTTTATCTGAAATTCAAATTTAACTGGGAGTCCTGTATTTGAAGGCTTCCCTGGTGGCTCAGTGGTGAAGAATCCACCTGCCAATGCAGGACACATGGGTTTGATCCCTGGGTCGGTAAGGTCCTCTAGAGAAGGGAATGGCAACCCAATCCAGTATTCTTGCCTGGGAAATCCCATGAAGAGAGGAGCCTGGTAGGCTACAGTCCATGGGGTCTCAGAAGAGTCAGTCACAACTTAGTGACTAAACAATAACCTGTATTTTATCTAGTAACACTACTGGGAGGCAAAATCGCCCATGAAAGAGCAAACTTTCTTTTACCTCCCTGAGGTTACCAGTAACCTTGTTTACAAAGTGGGACTAATTATCTTTCCTCTCAGGGAGGACTTGAGATCAAAGAAAATAATGTAAGCAAAATCCTTAGTATGATGCCTGGCATAGTAACCAATTGATAAATGTTCATTATTATTACCTGAGGACCCCTCACAAGATGATATCATAATCATGACTGGTTTCTCGACTTAATTTTCACTAACAGGAAATAAAACTGTATACAGAAACAACAGGAGACCAGTGGTGATTCTTAATCTTGGCTACACACTGCAGTCACCTAGGCAGGGTCCCTCCTAAGGTCTGCATCCCACCTCTAAGGGATTTGGATTTCACTGATCTGGAGTGTGCCCTGAGCACTGGGATTTCAGAAGATCCACAGGAGTCCTAAGATGTGTAGCCAAGGCTGAGAACCGCAATTTGAGAGAATAGAGTTGGATAGTTGGTACTCCTTAATAATGAAGAGAGGGAGTAAGCTAGACTTAATTACACCTGTTTCCTGAGTTATAGAAAAGTAAGTTGGGATCAGATTTAGAGAAAAGATGGACATGATTTCACTCATCCATTCATTCAACAGATACAATACTTGAGTGCCTACTATGTGCTGGGCCTTGTTCTAAGCAGTGAAGGGAGTCCCTGTCCTTGTTGAATGCCACTAGGGGACTGAAAGTTTCTCAGTCATGTCTGACTCTTTGCGACCCCCTGGACTCATCAGAAACCCATCAGGCTCCTCTGTCCATGGAATTCTTCAAGCAAGAATAAGAATACTGGAGTATTCTTGCTTGGAGTGGGTTGCCTTTTCCTTCTCCAGGGGATCTCCACGACCCAGGATCAAGCCCTGGTCTCCTGCATTGGCAGCTGGATTCTTTACCATCTGAGCCACCAGGGAAGCCCAACAATAGCAACAGCAAATAGATTTAAATTTTTTTTGGCCACGACATATGGTATGTGGAACTTCCCTGACCAGACAGATAATAAATAAGACATTTTAATCAAATGTCAAAGATTAGAACTAAAGAGAGGAAAGATGGTAGCATTCCAAAAATATCAAAGTCATAACTAATCTTATTGAGAAAGTAAAATGGGGAGAACTCAGTGACTTACCATGTTCTCTCAACTTTGATCCTGAAACAGATGAGTAGGAAGGGTATGTTAACCAAGAAAAAAGGGTGGCATAAAACTGTGAAGAGTGTCAGAAAGGTTAAAACCCAGAGTGAGTTTTCAGAAACACTAAAAGAACCAGCCAACTAGCAGCATTCTATGAAAAGGGAAGTCCTAAAATAAAGGAAAATAAGAAGGAAGTGTGAGGCTCTTTTCTTGAGGAAGATGTACATTGCTGAACTATTAACAGACAAAACAACTGCGCCTATTTTGCTTTGCTTTTCTCAATTAAGAATGAATGTGCCAAAAAAAAAAAAAAAAAGAATGAATGTGCCAGACTTCCCTGGCAGTCCAGTGGTTAAGACTCTGTGCTCTCAATGCAGGGGGCATGGGTTTGATCCGTTTGGGGAACTGGGATCCCACACACAGTGCAGCCCTTGCCCCTGCAAAAAAAGAATGAATGAGCTACACGTCGATTTAATTCTTAGTCTAGACAGGGGAACCTAGAAGGGTAGAGGAAAGTTTTCTTCCTTCCCAACAGAGCACCGATCATATGTCAAGCCCGTGTCAAATGTCATGAACTTATACTGTTTTCATTAGACACTAGGTCACCTTTGCTATCCCAGTGTGATGACAGCTGAGGAAACTGTCTCGGCAGTGTTTACTGAGTTCTTTAAGAATATCAATCAGGAATTACTAGAAGCAGAAGTTTGTCTGTCTGGTTTAGCACTTACTTGGTGCCTAGTGAGGGCACCACATCTGTTGAATGACTGAATCGGTTCACAAACCTCTGGGTATTATTACTTGTTTTTTAATGAATGAACTACTAGAAAATACAAAACAAAAACTGTGACATGGAAATTTAGGCAAAAGTAGGTGAGGATATAGTGAAAGACCCCTTACATCCACTTTGCAAGACTTGTAACCTCTTTGTCCAGAAAACTGGGTTATGAGGACATTTTGATATGCAGTCATAGAGCCTTTGGTAGTGATGTGCTGAGAATGATAGAGAACTTGTAAAATTACCCTCCCTTTTATAACAAGCAAACCTCAAAACATAGATAGTGGCTTAAATACAAGTTTATTTCTTGTTCAAGTCTGAAACTGATGTTCCTCAGTGGTGGGTGGCTCCTCTCTAAGAGAAGACCCAGGGACCCAGCTTCCTTCTATCTCATGGCCATCTTTAACAAATGGCTTCTCAGGTCTTTGTGTTCATCTGCTTCCAGGCTGTGAAAGGAAAGGACCATGGAGGGTCATCAGTGGGATGCCCTTGTGGGCCAGGCCTGGAAGAAGCAAACATCACTTTTGCAATCCTTCCACTGGCTAGAACTCAGTCACTTGGGCACCGAGATCAAAAGAAAGCTCGGAAGAATAATCAGATTTGTTGACAGATAACCAGTCTCTATCTGGGTAGTAGGAGATCTGCCAGAAAAGTGTAATTAGATGAAGAATTCAGATTTCAAAAGATGGGGCTAAAGTGGAGCTGAAGGATACAGAAACAGCAAAGTTCGTTTGAAGCCCATTGGGAAGGGAAAAACAGTGATCGCTTGGAGTCTGGACCTCATCTTCTAATTAGAAAAGCATTTAACAGTTACATGACATAGCTGACAAATGAAAACCGGGCGATGGCCTCAGGTAGTGTATTCATACTTCAGATAAGTGTGTCCAGTGAGTGGTAATCACAGTCAACTGAAGGCCCTCTCTTGTGTTTGTGCCCTGGGACTTCACCTGCCCAAGTCCCAAATATTTTTGTGAACAACTTAGAGATAAATTTGTAGTTGGCTCAGGGAAAGAGATAATGGAATGATACTTCCGTGAAATAATCAAGAGTAGTTTCAAAATGATCTCAGCAACCTAGAACACAGGTGAGCAGAATTTTTCCGAAAACAGCATGGGAATACATCGGGGGCTTTTGGGTCATAAGGTCTCAGTCACAACTAGTCATCTCTGCTGTTGTAACGTAAAAGCTGTTATGCACAATACATACATGAACTGGTGTGGCTGAGTTCCAGTAAAGCTGCGTTGATAAAAACAGGTATCAGGCTCGATTTGATCCACAAGCCACACTTTGCTGAACCCTGATCCAGAAGGATATAGACTGAACTCTGAAGACAATAAATCTTAATATGTTTACTTAAGGCCAAGGGACAGTAGGTCTAATAGTATGGATCTGAACAGTCAAAATAAAGCTGCTGCTGCTGCTAAGTCGCTTCAGTCGTGTCCGACTCTGTGCGACCCCACAGATGGCAGCCCACCAGGCTCCACCATCCCTGGGATTCTCCAGGCAACAACACTGGAGTGGGCTGCCATTTCCTTCTCCAATGCATGAAAGTGAAAAGTGAAAGTGAAATTGCTCATTAAGTGTCCGACTCTTTGTGACCCCATGGACTGCAGCCTACCAGGCTCCTCCATCCATGGGATTTTCCAGGCAAAGAGTACTGGAGTGGGTTGCCATTCAAGGTATTATTTGTTCTTATTTTATACATAAGAAAGCTGCACCTCAAAAGTAAATAGTTTGACCTAGTTTTCACATTGGAAAACAGTTGATGGGCAATCCTGCCACTTTAACAAATGTTTGGGTGAATTGAGAGTCACAATTAATTGCTCAGGTCAGAGAAGGAGAACTTCATGTGGCAGCACTCACTGTAGGAAAGCCCTGGGTTCTTCTGGCTCTGTTCTTACCCAGGCGTGTGACCTTGAGAGACTTGCTTGACTTCTCTGGGCATTAGCTAACAAATCAATGAAGATAAGAGACGAAACTAGATTAACACCAAGGTCTCTCTCAGGTCTGACAAGGTTGTTATTACTGGATTCGGGGTAGCATTACTAAATTCAGGTAGGGAAAGAGAATTGAGACTTACTCTTTATAGCTCTAAAAGCAATTCTTTTCAAACTTTTTAAAATATAGTTTTACCTAAAACCAATATATAAACATAAAAATGGCATGTTATGATCATACATGGGCTTCCCTGGTGGTTCAGACAGGAAAGACTCTGCCTGCAATGCGGGAGACCTGGGTTCAATCCCTGGGTCAGGAAGATCCCCTGGAGAAGGAAGTGGCAACCCACTCCAATAGTCTAGCCTGGAAAATCCCCATGGAGAGAGGAGCCTGAGGGCTGCAGTCCATGGAGTCGCCAAGAGTCGGACACAACTGAGCAACTAAGCATACACACACAAGATCATGCATATGGTTTACAAGTTCAAATTTATAATATTTTCTGATCATAAAAACATTTATTGAGAGAATTGGGCTGATATGGATGAAACTAAAGTTTTAAATTGGGAGTGATGGATGATTGATGGGTTCTTTTTAGCATGACTACCTCAACATTCAGGCTTCCCAGGTAGCGCTAGTGGTAAAGAACCGGCTTGTCAGTGCAGGAGGCGTAAGATACGTGGGTTCAATCCCTAGGTTGGGAAGAGCCCCTGGAGGAGGGCATGGCAATCCACTCCAGAATTGTTGCCTAGATAATCCCATGGACAGAGGAGCCTGGCGGGCTGCAGTCCATGGGATTGCACAGAGTCAGACGTGACTTGGCACACACATACCTCACCATTCTACTCATTGTGCTTGGTTTGTTTGCTTGCTTTTGGTTGCAAAATGTCAAGAAAGTCCTTATACATATAGATTATTTAAATGGTAAATTAATACATAATCTTGGAACCTGAGAATTTTTGTCAGAATATAAAAATGCCAAGAAAGGCCTGAAAAACAGATACATGAACTTGACAGCGTAAATCAGGTAGTGTTTTGTATATTAACTTGGAAGGTATGATAAAAATCAGTGTAAATTAAGCATTTACAAACCCTTGTATCAGTCAAGTTGGCTAAGCTTATGCTATGGTGCAAAATGAACCCCTGAACTTCAGTGGCTTACTGTAGCAGTGTTTATTTCTTGATTTATTTCTCACTCATATTACATGTCCAATTGAGGTTGAAGTTGTGGGGAGGGACTCAGGCCTGCATAGTTTCTGGATCCAGGTTGTTGGAGATGGTGCCACCATCTCACCACGTGCCAGCTAAAGCAGGTAGTATCCTTGGTTGCCGAGGCAGGGGCAGAGGCATGTGGAGTGTAGAAAATTGAGTCCTTTAAACAGTGGCTGTTTCTTTACACATGTGAATATAAAACATGTCACTTCTGCTCAGTGGCTCAGTATTTGTCAAAACTAGTCTTGTAGTCCTATTTCAGAAGTAAATGTGTGATTTGCATGAACTAAATGTGCAAAACACTTGAAGAACTATAATATAAGGAGCAGATCTCAAACATGGCTCATAATTAAAAAATGAGGTTCCTGAGACACACCCTACAATCCTGGAATCAGGTTCTCTGGGGTATAGTTGGGATATCTGAATTTTAAAAAATGTTCCACAGCTGATTCTCATTATCAGCAGGATTCTACTGCTGTGAAGAGGAGTTTTGTTTTTTGTTTTTTTTAATTAGAGGAAAGGCAACAGATCTGTAGATTTGAGATTACCCAGCTGCAGTGTTGGAGATGATTAAATAGGGGAGAAACCAAAAGCTGAGAGGTTTCATGTCACACAACATGTAGGGTTTAATGAGCAAACATAAATGCATGCAGTTATGTGTCATGCAATGTGTAGTAGGACCAACTCAGTCTGAGAGTCTTAACAAAGCTATTGTACATTTCTTTGTGTGTTTTAAGAATCTTTTCTCCACCTCTTCCTCCCTTAACTCCCAGAAAGCTAGTAGAGTAGGCACAGAGTGGCTTCTAACCAGTCTTTGTTGACTTCATTCATTAAATGCTTTTTGTGCCTGTGTTGGTTGTAGAGCCTGCTCAGCACCCATAGAAGGCCCAGGGTAGGAAGTAGGGTAGGTGGCCATAGTCTGCTCCTTTTTTGCATTTTTCTAATCCCTTAAAAAAAAATACAAAGCAGAGATAGGAAAATTATTTCTAATATAGTCTAAACTAAAACAACTAATAACGTACAAATATAAGTCTGTAAGAGACTACTGTGAAAAATTTTACATACCAACAAATCAGATAACTTAGGAAAAACAGGTAAATTTCTAGAAAACTTTAACCTAAAACTGAATCATAATGTATTAGAAAATCTTAAGAGATCAATAATGTAAGAGGTTTGGACCCATAATAAAAAACCTCCCCAAAAAGAAAGGTCTAGGACAGATGATTTCACTGGTGAATTCTACCAAACATTTAAAGAAACATTAACATCAGTCCTTCTTGAACTCTTACACAAAATTGAAGAGGATGGAATTCTCTTAAATTCATTTTATGAGGCCAGCATTACCCTAATACTAAAGCCAGATAAGGACTCTACAAGAAAAGAAAACTACAGGACAATACCTCTGATGAATATAGATGCAAAATTTTTTAACAAAATACTAGTAAACAGAATTCAGCAGCACAGTAAAAAGATCATACACCACAATCAAGTGGGACTTATTACTAGAATGGAAAAATGGTTCAACATATGCAGCTCAATAAATCTTATACACTACATCAGTAACAGTGAATAAAACTTATATGATCATCTCAATAGATGAAGAAAAGGCATTTGACAAAACTCAATATCCTTCCATGACAAAAACTCCCAATAAATTGGGTATATACCCCTTAAAATGGAGAAGGCAATGGCAACCCACTCCAGTACTCTTGCCTGGAAAATCTCATGGGCGGAGGAGCCTGGTAGGCTGCAGTCCATGGGGTCTCGAAGAGTCGGACACGACTGAGCGACTTCACTTTCACTTTTCACTTTCATGCATTGGAGAAGGAAATGGCAACCCACTCCAGTGTTCTTGCCTGGAGAATCCCAGGGACGAGGGAGCCTGGTGGGCTGCCGTGCCGTCTGTGGGGTCACACAGAGTCGCACACAACTGAAGCGACTTAGCAGCAGCAGCAGCAGCTGCAGCATACCCCTTAAAATAAGGGGTATATATATGATAGGACACAGCTGAAATCACACTCAGCAATGAAAGGTTGAAAGCTTTTCCTCTAAGATCAGGAAGAAAACAAGGGTGCCTGCTGTCACCACTCTTATTCAACATAGTACTGGCAGTTTCAGCCAGAGTACCGAGGCAAGACAAAGAAATAAAAAGCAGCCAAACTGGAAAGGAAGAAGTAAAGTTACAGATGATATGACATTGTACACAGAAAATCTTAAAACGACTCCAATAAAAGTACTGCTAGAAATAATAAACAGATTTCATAAAGTTGTAGGATACACATTGACAGAGAAAAATCACTTGTATTCATATATACTAAAAATGAACTATTTGAAAAAGAAAGAACATCATCTCATTCACAATAGCATCAGAAACAATAAAATACTTAGGAATAAATTTAGCCAAGGTGGTGAAAGATCTCTACTTTGAAAACTACAAGACACTGACGAAAGAAGTTGAAAAACAGAAAGGTAGCCTATGTTCATGGATTGTAATATTGTTAAAAATGTCTATACTACCCAAAGTGTTCTATATATTCACTGTGATCCCCATCAAAGTTCCAATGGAATTTTTCATAGAAACAGGAGAGGCAGTGCTAAAAGTCATATGGAGCTGCAGAAGACCCCAACCCACCAAAGCACCTGAGAAAGAGGAACAAAACTGATGCACATCACAGCTCCTGATTCCACAGTGATTACCAAGTCACAGTAATCAAAACGGTGGGTACTGATGAACCCATGCAGGGCAGGAACAGAGACGCAGATGGAGAGCACAGACTTGTGGACATAGTGGAGGAGGGAGAGGGCGGGACGAACTGAGAGAGCAGCACTGATACACATACAGTACCATGTGCAGAATAAACAGCCGTGGGGAGCAGCAGTGTAGCGCAGGGAGCTCAGCTCACTGCTCTGTGAGGACCTAGAGGGCTAGGATGGGGGGCCAGGGCCAGGATGATTTAAGAGGGAGGGGATATACGTATACTTACAGCTTCCAAGGTGGCTCAGTGGTAAAGAATACACCTGCTGATGCAGGCGATGCAGGAGACACGGGTTCGATCCCTGAGTCAGGAAGATCCCCTGGAGTAGGAAATGGCAACCTACTCCAGTATTCTTACCTGGAGAATTCCATGGAAAGAGGAATCTGGTGGGCTGTAGTCAGGGGGTCACAAAGAGTTAGATAGAACTGAGTGACTGAGCAAGCACCCAGAGCTGATTCATGTTGTGCAGCAGAAACCAACACAACATTGTAAAGCAGTTATCCTCCAATTAAAAAAAAAAAAAAGTGGAATACTGGCATAGAAACAGACACATATGGTATATTCATATACCAGTGAAACAGAATCAAGAACCCAGAAATAAAAATAAACCATGCATATACCATCAACTAATATTTGACAGGGGAGCCAAGAATAAATGTTGCTAGGGAAACTAGGTAGTCACATGCAAAAGAATGAAATTCTACGTCTGTTGTACAAAATATACAAAAATTAACTTGAAGCAAATTAATTCAGATGTGAGACTTAAAACCATAAAACTTCTAAAAAAAAAAAAAAAAAACAGAGGGAAAATGTTTCTTGACACTGATCTTGGCAGTGAGTTTTTGGATATGACACCAAAAGCACAGGCAACAAAAATGAAAATAACCCAGAGGGACTGCATCACAGAAAAGAAATAATCAACAAAATAGAAAGCCAACCTAAGAAATGGGAGAAAATTATTTGCAGACCACTTATCTGAAAGGGGTTAATATCCAAAATATATATGGAACTTGTAAAACTCAATAGCAAAAAACCAACAGTTGAATTAAAAACTGGGCAGAGGATCTGAATAGACACTTTTCCAAAGAAGACATACAAATGGGCAACAGTTACATGAAACCATCCTCAACGTCACTAGTCAGCTGCTGCTGCGAAGTTGCTTCAGTCTTGTCCGACTCTGTGTGACCCCATAGATGGCAGCCCACCAGGCTCCTCCGTCCCTGGGATTCTCCAGGAAAGAATACTGGAGTGGGTTGCCATTTCCCTCTCCAATCACTAGTCAGGAGGGAAATGCAAATCAAAACCACAATATGATCACTTCACACCTATTAGAATGGCTGTTATCAAAAAGGTAGGAGATAAGAGTTAGCAAGGATGTGGTGAAAAGGGAACCTTCAGGCCCTGTTGGTGTGGATACACTAGTACAGCCACTAGGGAAAATAATATGGAGGTTCCACAAAAAATTAGAAAGAGACCTACCATAGGATCCATCAATCCCCCTACTGGGTATGTATCCGTGGGAAATGAAATCATTATCTCAAAGAGATATCTGCATCCGCATGTTCACTGCAGCCTTATTCACAATAACTAAGACCTGGGTACAACCTAAATATCCATCATTGGATAAATGGATAAAGATGATGAGGTTTAGATGCACCATGAAATATTATTCAGCCATAAAAGTGAAACACCATTTGCAATAACATGGATGGAATTTAAGAGCATTATGCTGACTAAAATGTCAGACAAAGACAGGTCGTGTACTGTATGATCTCACCTGTGGAATCTGAAAAAACTGCACTCATAGAAACAGAGTAGAAGAGTGGTTGCCAGGGTCTGGAAAGTGAAAGTGAAATCGCTCAGTTGTGTCCGACTCTTTGTGACCCGGTGGACTAAATGTAGCCTACCAGTCTGCTTTGTCCATGGGATTCTGCAGGCAAGAATACTGGAGTGGGTTGCCATTTCCTTCTCCAGGGGATCTTCCAGACCCAGGGATCGAATTCGGGTCTCCTGCATTGCAGGCAGATGCTTTAACCTCTGAGCCACAGGGAAGCCAGGGTCTGGAGGATGTGGGAAATGGTGAGATGTTGGTCAAATGGTATATATTTCCAAATTTTTTCTTTTTTACTGCATGGGATTTCTCTAGTTGCAGCGAGCAGGGGCTACTTTCTAGTTGCGGTGCATGGGCTTCTCATTGTGATGGCTTCTCTTGTTGCTGAGCACAGACTCTAGGGTACTCGGGCTTCAGTAGCTGCAGTACGTGGGCTCAGTAGTTGCACTGCCGGGCTCCAGAGCACAGGCTCAATAATTGTGGTGCAGGGGCTTATTTGCTCCAAGGCCTGTTGGATCTTCCCAGATTCAGGGATTGAACCCATTGGCTCCTGCATTGGCAGGCAGGTTTCTTTACCACTCAGCCACCAGGGAAGACCCTACATTTCCAATTTTAAGTTGAATAACTTGTGAGGGATCTAACATATAGCATGGTGACTGTAGTTAACAATATTGTATTATATAGTTTAAGAGAGTTGCTAAGAGAGTAACCCTTAAATGTTCTCTTAGCAACTATACCAAGAAGGTAATTATATAAGTTTATGGAAATGTTAATTAACCCTACTGTGGTAATCATTTTGCAATATTTACTATATATACTCCTATTAAATTATCACATTGTATACCTTAAACTTAGACTATGTTATTTAAAAAAAAAAAATCCAGCAATTCAACTTCAGGTATAGAGAGAAATGAGAATATATGTCCACAAAAAAATTTATACATAGATGTTCATAGCAATATTACTCATAATAACTAAAAAGTGGGAATAATCCAAATGTCCATCAACTTATAAATGGATAAATATCTATTCCTATATTATTTGGCAATAAAAAGAAATGACTTACTAATGCATGTTACAACATGAATAAGCCTCAGAAACATTAGGCTAATTGAAAGAAGTCAAACACCAAAGACCAGATATTGTATGATTCAGTTCATGTGAAATGTTTATAAAAGGCAAATCCATTGAGACAGAAAGTGGATTAGTTGTTGTCTATGCCTGTGGTGAAAATGGAGAGTACTACAAAGGATAAGAAGTCTCTTTGGGAGGTAATTTTTGTTATTGTTCAGTCACTAAGTTGTGTCCATGATACAAATGTTCAAAAATTAGATTTGGGATGGTTTAACAACTTCTAAATATACTAACAACCAGTGAAGTGTACACGTTTAACACATGAATTATATGGTTTGTAAAATCATATGCCAGTAAAGTTATTTTAAAAATAAGGCAAAGGGTTGCTGGAGGAGTCAGGCATGGTATATAAGGAAGGCCATTTTTTGTTGTTGTTGTTGTTTTTAAACCTTGAGAGGAATATATGTGGATGATACAGGTAGGATAAGGAGGAAGGAGCCAGAGTGGAGAGAGAAAAAATAGTAAAGCACAAAGGAATAATAAGGCTGGCAAGTCATAGACAATAACACACTAAGGTCAAGAATTAATTTGGAGGAGAGGCATGGACAAGAGCAAGGACTTCCTTTCTTCTGAGGCAATATATGGAGATGAGCTTGCTGTAGATTACAAAGAAAAGGGGAAGAAAAGTGAGAGTGTTTATATTTCATGGCCTATGATTTTGAGTCATATAGAAGACCAAGTAACATGTTTGAGTAATGAATTTGGTAACTACAGGAGAATAGTGACAGCTCAGACAACAAATGTGAAGAATTAAAAAGGAAAGCTGATGAAATGAATAAATGTATTTTAGAGACATAAGGGCTTGGCTGAGTTTAAATAAAAACTTGTAAAGCACTTAATCATCAAAGTTTTTATCTGGAGCTCCAGGTTTCTATGAAATGGAAGCAGAAAAAAAAAAAAAAAAAAGGTTAACTGCTTGTAAACCAGTGTTTGAACTGGTAGAGTACAGGTTCTTGCTAAGGTTAGAAGTAAAGTGCAGATTTTATCAGGTATAAAAAACTCAGCCACTGTTGTGCATATGATTATCACAAAATAAATAGCAAATGTGAAGATGTAATATATATTTTATAAAAATAAAATAATTTCAGTTTCGTTAATCAGGATTAGAGTTAAGTCATTGAAATTCAATTTTTAAAGCTTACTGAGCCTAATTTTTGGAAGTGGTGCTAAGCTTAGTGCTTCCTTATCAAATGGAAATCTCAGAAAAACTGGGAGCCACTTACTACTCTACCAGATGGGTTCCTAGGAGGTACAGAAGGAAGTCCAGAGCAGTGTTTTCCCAAGCACCACATCTGAACACATGGATGGTTGCTGGATATTCACATGCCTGCATCCTTGCTCAGAAACACTGTGAATTACACTTTGCGGTGTATGCGGTGTAGCTAGACATTCTATACATTTAACCAAGTATAAAAGTGATGCTGCTGTTAGAATGGTGAAGTCTGTTCAACCTGTTAAGCTGAAAATGGTGACAGTAAGAAAAAGACCAGTCAAATATTTGAAAAGGGGGCAGGGGTGGGCGGCCCAGAGGATAATCTTCAATGGTTTTGGCAAAACACTCAAGTTCCTGAAAGATGTTTTCTGGACTCCATTGTTAGGTATGATTAGCTCTCCAACTTTCTAATTTAAACCTTTTCTTCAAATACATTAATAAATTGGTAATTCCAAGAAAGTTTTATTTAATGCATGGGAAAAAATAAGAGCCAAGTCTCCCAAGTGGCTTCAGTCGTGTCCGACTCTGCAACGTTATGGACTGTAGGTAGCCCACCAGACTCCTCTGTCCATGGGATTTTCCAGGCAAGAATACTGGAGTGAGTTGCCTTGCCCTCTTTCAGGGAATCAAACCGCTTCTTTCCTGTCTCCTGCATTGGCAGGCGGGTTCTTTACCACTAGCGCCACCTGGGAAGCCCACTTCGTTAAAGATCCTTCAAACAGACGTAAAAGGAAGAGAATAACCAGCTCTCACAGGAGTCAAAATTGGGTACTAAATGCCCGTCAAATGTCACTGCTCTTTCTCTCCTTAAAGGATAAAGGTGCACATTAAAGCCCTAATTACCTTGCCTTACAGGACCAGTCATGGAATGTCAAACTCTTAACATCAGTTCCTAATGCCACAGAGAACTTCGAACGAGACGATTGATGCTTTATTTTACGAAGATGGTTTCCTTAGGAAGCATCTTAATCTGGGCTGTTTTGTGTTAACTAAAACTAACCTGTCCTTCCTCTCACCCACTCGGCCTCCCTCCCCCAAATTTCAAACTGCAAAAAGTTTCCTTTGCATTCGTGCCCCTCCCCACACACACACACTGAAACTTCTTGACGGAGAGAAACTTTTGGAGGCTACCCTCCCAGGCCCCAAGCTTTGCCTCCCCAGGGCCACACTGACCGCCCTCGGGTCGGGAAACGCCCTCCCCAGCCTTCCCCCAGCGGCCTGAAAGTCCGGTCGGGTCGGCCCGGGGAGGGGCGGGGCAGGGCGGGGCGGGCCGGCTCCATTGGGGCCAGGCCCGGGGGGGGGGGTGTGTGGGAAGCGGACAGGCCCCCGCCGGGCCTGCTAAAAGGCCGCCGCTTTTCGCCGCGGCCTCTGTTCCCGGAAGTATGTGTCTACTTTCCAAGCTAAGTTTGGCCCCGAATCGGCGTTAGGAAGCAACGGCAAAAACTTTTCAGAAACTTCCGTCCCGCTCCTGCTCCCCCGCCGCAGGGTTCCCTGATGGTCGCCCCCGGGCCGAGCGGCGGCCGTCCCCTCCCCCCTCCCCGCCTCCCGGGAGGCGTGAGGAGCCGCCGCCGCCGCCCCCGCTGTCGGGTGGGACGCGCGGGCGGGCGCGCACCGAGTGGCCGCCGTCGCAGCAGAAACCGTCGGCCTCCTCCTGGGTTCCTGCCCCCCCGTGGCAGGATGGACTACCTGACCACGTTCACGGGGAAGAGCGGGCGCCTTCTGCGGGGCACAGCCAACCGCCTGTGGGGCTTCGGGGGTGGCGGCGAAGCCCGTCAGGTGCGCTTCGAGGATTACCTGAGGGAGCCCGCCCAGGGGGACCCCGGGTGCGGGTCCCCGCCCCACCGGCCCCCGGCGCCGTCCAGCCCGGAGGGACCCGGTGAGCCCAGCCTTCCTTCGCGTCCCGCGCGGCCGACCCGGGCTGAGGAGCAGGGGGATCGGGGGGACGGCGGCG
This sequence comes from Oryx dammah, assembly GCF_014754425.2. Taxonomy (NCBI): domain Eukaryota; kingdom Metazoa; phylum Chordata; class Mammalia; order Artiodactyla; family Bovidae; genus Oryx; species Oryx dammah. Next base: position 69,702,370 of record NW_024070203.1, on the reverse strand, counting down.
GGGTGGGCGCCGCGCGAGGGAGCGCGCGCCGGGCCCGCGTGGGCAGGTGGGCCGGGGCGGAGGCCGAGGAGGCCGAGCGCTCGCTCTGCGCTGGGGGCGGAAGACCTCCTCGGGGCTGCGTCGCGTCTCTTCCTGCCCTGCTCTTCCTGCTTTTCTGCACCGGGACTCGACTTTACCGCGCCAACTGTTTCAAGGGTAGGAGCTCTGAAGTTTTTCCCTCCCACTAGGAGGTGAATATTGAATCAGTTATGACCCTCGTGTTTTCCTTCTCAGTGCCTCGTTAAGAACGCCTTGTCTCGCTTGGGTGTCGGCTGGGTCATTGTTTTTATTTGACATGTGTGAGAATTCACATCGACGCTTACTTGATACGACTTTGAAAAAGAACATGCGTAACGTACACAGGAACCCGGATTTTTGTATCATGTGTTTTGAAAGGCTGCGTGTTGTCTTGAGAGGGCAGAACGTAACAAACTTCTCAGTTGTCATTTTTACCGCCTGTTGTGTTTTCTTTCGTCATAGTGGAGTTGTACTATTCTTAAAACAAAAAAAAAATCAATCGTAATGACACGATACTGATATCCTACGAAATTTTCTAAAGACCTTGCTGAAGCGGTATTGGCGTCATGCATACGGTAACTTCTCCAATGTCGTTGGCTTCCTCAGACTTCTCATGGTCATATTTTATTCTTGTTACCTGTTCTGATACGCATTTTGGTGTTATGAGAGTAAGTTATATGAGCGTTAGAGTGTTTAGGAATTAAAGTACAGAGAAGATAAAATCTATCCACAGCCCCACATCCTACGATTTATTTTAAAGCAGTGAACCAGTGAGGACATCTGTTGATCTCTGTGTTTAAGTGTGTAGTTTAAGCTTTGAAGAAACTTGAATATTAAAATGTAATTTTTAGCATGGTCCCTTTTGTTAACTTTTCTTCACTTTACATAAAATCTTTTCTTCACAACTCCTGTTTGTGAAATTAGAAAAACGAAAGGTTGTGTACTTGGTTTCTGCTTTGAAGAACATTAATCAGATGCAGAATCCTCTTAAAGGTGGACCAGGGATGAGGACTGGAGCTTGTGTTTGAATAGAAGATTTGTTAGTGTGTGTAAGATCTCAGTTGACTTATTGAAAACAGTTGAAATGTGACCAGCCTCTAAGCAGGTGCAGAATATGTGGGGTAACTTTTAACCAGGAAAGGATATGGTGAATATTTTAATAAATGAGCCCAAACATATACATCTGATTTATTGATTCAGAAACATTTATTGAGCACACTGCTATTAATATATCAGACACTCTTTCAGAGTTGCAGCTTCAAAGTATTATACAAAGTCCTCTTCTGGTGAAGCTGGCTTGTGTACTCATGGCCCAGTCTTTAATATTCATGGTGCCTCCAAGTCTCTGATACAAGTAAGAGAAACCTTGTGATGTCACAGTTCTGGCCACAATCAGGTGGGTAGGTACTTCCTACCAGTAACTTGCTGAAAGAATTTGTGAAAATTACTTGCTCTTTGGGCCTATATTTTCTTATTTGTAAATGAGGTTGATTAGATGGGCTAAAAGGTTCTCAACTCTGGTGCTCTTTTTTTCTTTTGGAACAGGATGAGTGAACATGTTGGGAAGAAAAGCTACAAAGTAGCATTTGGGGTTAGAAATATTTTAAGTCTATACAGTTATGCCTACAGAGTTCTGAAGATAGTTCAAGAAATGAGTGTTCCAGCAATAATTTGATCACTCCCTCCTCTTGAATAAGTACAGCTTTCTAAATTAATTCCTTTGAGAGGCAACATGTATATATGCAGGTAAAAAGTAAATGGTTCTTCATTAATTTTTAGTTCAACCTTTGCTTAAAATGAGAGCTCTTTTTTTTGTTTTTTTTTTTTGGCTTTGGCTTTGGCTGTAGGGTTTTCCATGCATTTGTGTCCTTTGGAATGAGTATCTGTTAGTCTGTTTCAAGGATTTCCTCTACTCTTTTTGCTTGTGACTACCATTATTTTAGATTTTTATAACAGCTGCTTAAGTTCTCTGTTGTTCATTACTCTTCCTTCAGTTCTTTAAAGTATCCTGTGTGTTGTAGCAGTATATCTTGTGCAGACACTTCCACACTTGTAGATTGGCTGTATTCCAGGACTCCATTTGTTGTTAGTGACCTTATCCGTCACCATTTCATGTTCAGTAATGATGATGGTAAAATAGTTTTACCATTGAAGGATGGGCCTAATAGAACTTTGGTCATCTGTTTCTGATTTTACTCTTCTGTAAACAGACCACTTACCTGACTGTTAACTGTTACTAATGTCTCTATCCTCTCCAAGGTGTCTGCTTTTGGTCTTATAGTTTATCGTGTTTGCTGACTCCAACACTATAGTCCCTTCTATGGAAAACCATGATTGGGACTTAGACACATTAAGGAGCTTATCACACCATTGCTCTAGTTAATAACAATTACAAAGAAAACACCATATGACCCCATTTTTGTTCCTGCTAAACAAGTAAATTGGACTTTCCTGGTGGCTTAGTGGTAAAGAATCTGCTTGCAGTGCAGGAGCTGCAGGAAACACATGGGTTTGATCCCTGCATCGGGAAGATCTCCTGGAGGAGGGCATGGCAACCCACTCCAGTATTCTTGCCTGGAGGATCCCCGTGGACAAAGGAGCCTGGCAAGCTGCAGGCTATAGGATTGCAAAGAGTCGAACACTGCTGAAGTGACTTAGCATGTATGCAAGCAAAGAGTAAATTATTTTATGATTCAAAAAAATTTTTTAGGCCTTGAGCATAGCTCGTGTTTGGAGGCATCACTATAGTCAGTTTACTAGATCACGTAGTTATAAGTATGTAAAAAAAATTTTTTTTAGTATTTAGTTGTTGTTGTTCAGTTGCTCAGTCGTCTCCAACTCTGACTCTGCAGACTGCAGCACGCCAGGCTTCCCTGTCCTTTACTGTCTGTCACCTGGAGTTGGCTCACACTCATGTCCATTGAGTTGGTGATGCTATCTAACCATCTCATCCTCTGTCACCCCCTTCTTCTGCCCTCAATCTTTCCCAGCATCAGAGTCTTTTCCAGTGAGTCACCTCTTTGCATTAGGTGGCCAAAGTATTGGACCTTCAGCTTCAGCATCAATCCTTCCAATGAATATTCAGGGAATCTGGTTTCGAAAGTCTATGGAATTTGATTATAGAACTTTCACAGGATTGGGGAAACAGAGACTTTTGGAGGGCACAAATAAAACCTTATGTGCACCAGAACCCAAGAGAAAAAAGCAGTGACCCCACAAGAGACTGAGCCAGACTTGCCTGTGACTGGGAGTCTGGCTGAGGCGTGGGTTGACGGTGGCCTGCCTTGGGGTCAGGGGCACTGACAGCACCAGTCTTGGGAGGCATGGTGTGCTGGCATAAGTCCTCTTGGAGGAGGTCACCATTACCCCTGCTATAGAGCCTGCAGCCTACCATAGAGTTTGCAAACTCTTAAGATTGGGTCGCCTCAGGCCAAACTGCTGGGAGGGAGCACAGCCCCACACATCAGCAGAAAATTAAATATTTAATAAGCATGGCCCTGCCCACCAGAGCAAGACCCAGTTTTCCCCACAGCCAGTGCCTCCTATCAGGAAGCTCACACAAGCTTCTTATCCTTATCCATCAGAGGGCAGACAGAAAGAAAAGCACAGTCACAGAAAACTAACCAAAATGATCACAGGGATCACAGCCTTGTGTAACTCACTGAACTATGAGCCATGCTGTGTAGGGCCACCCAAGACAGACAGGTCATGGTGAAGAGTTCTGACAAAACGTGGTACACTGGAGAAGGGAATGACAAACCACTTCAGCATTCTTGTCTTGAGAACCCCCTGAACAGTGGGGCTCTAAATATAAATATTAGAGTTCCAACTTAATTGTAATACAGTTTTTATCATAAAATTTCCTGTTATGGCAACTCTATTTCCCACTTGGTGACAGGGTACTTTAAATATGTACATCTGAACTCATATTTAAAGCTTCTTTTCATTTACTTTTGTCATTTATTAATAAAACAATATCTTTTGGGAAAATGACAACAATTAGACCAGCTAAGAACACTTTATGTGGGGCAGCTGCTAGCAAATATTTTTGCTTTATCCTAATAACAACTTGCTGAGGGTAAGTACTATTATTAACCCATTTTCCTGATTAAGAAACTTGGCAAGGCAAAGAAATGAGAGAGACAAGAAAAAAGCATGAGAAGAATGCAAGATTCTTTCATTTGGTGTTAAAGTTAAAACAATTTAGGTAAAGGATAAGATGGATTGTCACTGAAATTTCTTTAGAGTCAGAAAAATATTAAATGATTGAGCTGAAAATACAAACTCCAAGGAAGGTATAAAAAAAACTTTGATACATTTTGGGTTGGAAATTGAGATGCAGATTGTCTGAAAGAGTTAGATAATAGTTTAGCTTGAACCCAGGAAAGACCAAGTCCCTGTAAAGGATTTGTAGTACCAATTGTTAGAAAGTGGAGTCGCTCAGTTGTATCCGACTCTTTGGAACCCCATGGACTGTAGCCTACCAGGCTCCTCTGTCTATGGGGTTTTCCAGGCAAGACTGCTGGAGTAGGCTGCCATTTCTTCTCCAGGGGTTCTTCCCAACCCAGGGATCGAACCCAGGTCTTCTGCATTGCAGACAGGCACTTTACCATCTGAACCACCAAGGAAGCCCAATTGTTAGGTGAAGGTGAAGTCGCTCAGTTGTGTCCAGACTCTTTGCGACCCCGTGGACTGTAACCTACTAGGCTTCTCCGTCCATGGGATTCTCCAGGCAAGAATACTGGAGTGGATTGCCATTTCCTTCTCCAGGGGATCTTCCCGACCCAAGGATCGAACCCGGGTCTCCCGCATTGGAGGCAGACGCTTTAACCTCTGAGCCACCAGGGAAGTTCAGTTGTTAGGGTAACTGTTAATTAAGAGTACTGGTCAGTCATAAAAGAGGATAATCCTAGATGTCTGCAGTCTTAGTCTCATTTCCTAAGGTGGGAGGTGGGGAAACAATCTTTTCTAGATAAACAGCCTCAGTCTGCTCTGATAGTAGCTCTGATGAAGTTTGAAGTCATAACAGTGTTGTTCCCGATTCCATTGGTTCTCATGAGTAAAGTTGATTTGCCCATTTTAGAATTGCTGCTCATCTCACAGGATGGCTGAATTTAAGACTTATCTGTGTTTTTGGACAGAACTGCCTGTGAGTATTTCAGGCTGCAATAAAGCAGTAAGTCTCAAACTTTAGTGTGGCTCAGCATCACCCAAAGGCTTGTTGAAAATGTTGGACCCCTCCTCTAGAGTTTCTGATTCAGTACTTCTGAGCCAGACCCCATAGTTTGCATTTCCAACAACAACTCAACTAATGCTGATGCTGCTAATTTGGGGACCACACTTTGAGAATCACTGCTTTTTTTAGTGGGTACGTTAAGATTTGTTCATGTTAAGGTCAGAAGTAAATATAGAAATGATGAAATTTGTTAAATACTTAGTATTTTGCTTTAAGCTTAGGAACAATTAATGTATTTGGTCTTTAAAATAGTTGTTACATTTCAGAGAATTAGGCCTATTAGAGTGCATGTAAATTAGTCTAAGAATTTAATTGAAAGTGAATACCAAAGAGAACTTTTCATTATATTTAAAACTTTATTGTAATGTATTTACTAGAGTTAAAAGAGTTCAGAAAGATTTTCTTGTTATAGAGGCAATTAAAGTGTTTACAATAAAATATAGTAGATTTATAAGTGCCTTTTAGTATAGATGAGAGAATTTAATTACTGTAGTTTATAAATGGGATTATTTAAGGATGTCTAGTTTGTTTTCTGATTTAACTATTGAAAGCACCTTAGAAAGTATGTTAAAATTTACTAGTTTTGTAAATATAATACACTGACATAGTTGAAGACTTAAGGGAAAACTGGATTTTTATATTTGTACTTCAATAAATCAAAGATTAATTAAAAAGTAAAGTAATTGCAAATAATCTTCTGTGTGTAAAAACTCCTTAGATGGCCACCAGCAAACTTATATTGAGACACAATACATTTTGTTGAATGAATGAATGCATATTCATACAAAAAGGGGATATTTTAAGGTCAGATTAATGTATTAGGGAAAGGCCCAAAATTTGCCTTTGATTTCTGGCAATCAGTGAAAAAAGGGAAATATGATCAGCAATAAATCACAGTGTCACTGAGGTAAAGATAAACCTGTTGCTTAGGTAAAAGAAACATGACTTTTCCTGGTAGAATGAAGAGAAAAAAATCCTCATGTAACTCTTAACATAGCAAAAAATATCATCTTTATAGTAAATACAGATTCTAATTTCAAAAAGCTGTTTTTTTAACACCATTACTTAATGGAGTTCAGTGGTATAACAACAAAATGCAAGACTGTAAAGACAGTTCCATATAGGGCCAAAACGATTAATTTAGATTTGCAGTTATCTGATGGTTTGTCTTAACTGAGAGGTGGGTGCTAGATTCTAAATTTTGGTAAAACTAATGCTTTCTAACTATGAAGTCATACATAACAAAAATTAAAGTTTAAAAGCTACCTCTAATCCAATATCTAGTGATACTATTAATTTTAGGGTAGATGTTATTGTTCGGATCTATTTTATGTATGTGTGTGTGTTAGTTGCTCAGTCATGACTGACTCTTTGTGACCCCATGGACTGTAGCCTACCACGCTCCTCTGTCCATGGAATTCTCTAGGCAAGAATACTAGAGTGGGTTGCTATTTCCTTCTCCAGTTTTATGTATATTTACGTATAAAATGATGAATGGATGACTAGAAGGAAAGAGTGACTAAAAGATAATATTTGTTTGCCTTAAGAAAGTATTTCCTAAATAGTGTGTCTAAAGTTAAGCAGAATTCGCAAAAATATTAAGTGGTTGGTATTATTACATTCTTGTTTCAGTTTTAGGTGGGGTTTGTTTAACCCTTAGGTTATTTGAACGGTTCATCTCCCGTATTTCTTCTCTCCACTTCCTGGTATTTATTACATTATGTTTGCAATTTTTCCCACTACATAATTGTTCAGTACACCCTGTTAGATCCTTCGATCATTCCTAGAGTTTTTATTTTGATACACTTGGTACAATCTCATTCTTGTGTCTTAAGCAAGCTAGACTGTTTTCTTTTTCCCCTAGTTGGTGATTTGCTTCTTATGTATGAATTCTTGAAGAAATTTTCTTTTCCAAGCACTATAATTTAACCAGGAGCAGAAACAGGAATGACTAGATGTGCGTGCACAGGTATGTGTGTGTGTAATAGCCTTTTAGGAGTAGCCACTATATGAAACAGCCCTGGTCTTAAGATAGAAGGAAAAAAGAGCTAAGAAGTATAATGTTGGATCTTAACACTTCTGCCAAAAGGCTTATGGTTTCTATTCATGTCTGACATCAGTGGGATGGTACAGTATATTTTCTTTTCCTCCCCAGGGAGATAACAAAATATTTAGTAACAGTAGTAATGTATCACAGTGACTATTAAACAATTAAGTTTGACAGACGTTTGAAGATGCTAGTGTTACTGTCATGAGTGGGAGTTGTAAAGAAGCCTATTTCTTCTGTCAGTTACTCAGTCTGCAAGCTTGATCCTTTCAAAAGCTCTATTAACAGTGCTTCTCAAATTTATTGTGCATGCCAATGTGACTCAGTAGTTCTGGAGTGAAATCTGAGATTCTGTGTTCACAGGAAACTCCCGGGCGATGCCAGTGCTGCTGACCCTTAGAACATAATTTGAACTAGCAAGGCTCTATTAGCACTCTATATGGAAGTTCCCCAGTGGCTCAGCAGTAAAGAATCCACCTGCAGTGCAGGAGATGGGGGTTCAATTCCTGGGTTGGCAATATCCCTGGAGAAGGAAATGGCAACCCACTCCAGTATTCTTGCCTGAGAAGTCCCATGAACAGAGGAGCCTTGTGGGCTTCAGTCCATGGGGTCACAAAAGAATCAGATACAACTAAATAACAACAGTAGCATTCTGTATCATGAAACTTTTCACGTAAGAAGTGGGCCACACTCAAAAATTCCTTGACTAGGTAGAGGAAAGGAGCATTAACGGGGAACAGCAAATGTTTTAGAGACCAAGGGTCTTGAGATGTTACCAAATAAAGGAAAGGTGAGCATTAAGGACTTAGTTTGGTGCTTCATAAAGAGCAAATAAAATAAAATAGAAAAAGCTTCTCTGATTTTCTGCTTAGTTTGGTCTCCTTTACAGGTTTAGGGAACTGGGAAGACAGAAGCCATTGCAATACATTGTGGAATCTCTTGATGGAGTAAAGACAGTGAGACTAGACTCATTTCTAAAAGTTCAACTATGAAAAAAAGCAGAAAGGCTGATACCTAGAGCAGGATGGGTACAAAGTTGAAGAAAAACTGAGGGATTAAAAAAAATTTTTTTGTTTTGACTATGGATAAGGAGTCAGTAGCAAGTGAAAGGTTGAAAACATAGGCATAGTTTCCTATAGATAGTTTCTTATAGATGGAATCAGTTAATTAGAAAAGCAGTTCTCAGTGTATCTTTCTTAGTTTAGAAGATATTTTCAAAGTTTAAAATCTGTATTATCCTATGAAAATATTGACTCCCAGCTCAATATTTTTAAATCATCAAACTTTTTATCAGTGACTACAGCCAAAACTACAATATTCAGTTATATTAGGAGTCTTTTAGTATATTAAAATGAGACTTCATACAGGATTCATCATTGGTTTTTCAGGCTTGCTTTATTCTAGTTTGCCTTTCCCGTTCTATTACCAAAAATGATTTTTAATTTAAAGGTCTGATACTGCTTTGTCAATTCTCTGCTTAAAAATCTCTTTGGACTTCTCAGTCTGGTAATAATAGCAAGCTAGATAATTCAGACTGTCCTGCTAAGAACAATTTAAAAAACTGGACCAATCATTGAAAAGTCTGCAATTAATAAATCCTGGAGAGTTTGTGGAGAAAAGGGAACTCCTACACTATTGGTGGAAATGTAAATCGTTAACGGTCATTATGGAAAACAGTATGGAGATTCCTTAGAAAACTAAAAATAGAGTTACCTTATTATTCAGCAATCCCACTCCTAGTAATATATCCAGAGAAAAACATGGTTCCGAAGGATCCACGCACCCCATTGTTCATTGCAGCACTGTTTATGATAGCCAAAACATGGAAGCTACCGAAATCTCCATTGACAGATGAATGAATAAAGTTGTGGATATACACAGTGGAATACTACTCAGTCATAGAAGAGAATTAAATAATGCCATTTGCAGCCACAGGGATGGACCTAGAGATTATCATACCAAGTGTAGTAAGTCAGAGAAAACCAAATACTGTATGATATCACTTAAATGTGGAATCTAAAATATGGTACAACTGAACTAATTTACGAGACAGAAACAGATTCACAGACACAGAAAACTTACCAAAGGGAAAGGGGTGTGGGAAGGGACAAATTGTGAGTTTGGGATTAGCAGATGCAAACTATGATATATAAAATAGGTAAACAACAAGGTCCTACTGTATAGTCCAGGGAACCATATTCAATATTCTCTAATAAACCATAATGAAAAGAATATGTATATATATGTATAACTGAAAAACTTTGCTATATATGAGAAACTAACACAACATTGTAAATCACCTATGCTTCTATTATAAATAAATAGCTGGGCCAAAACAAATTTTATTGAGGATATCAGAAAACTGATTGATAGAACTAGATTAGGATCTGAGTGAGGACAGAGGCTGAAGGAAGAGCAGCTCCAATTTGGGATTCCTTTTTTCCCTAGGGGAGGTATTGATTCCAGAAGCAGCAGCTCAGAGATTAAAAGTTGCTGTTGCCAGCCTGTTGGTATAAGGGAACAGGGACACAGTACAAGACCTACCACAGTAGAGGAATGAACTACTCTCACTTAGGACCCCCCAAATGCTGTAGGAATAGAGGAAAACTCATAGGATGGTAACTTGGCTTTAAATCATCATTCCTATAACTGCATTAATAAGATTTGGTATTGCTAGTGTCCTCAAGCGTTTGGCAGAAGCAAGCATTAATCCTTTCTAGAGGATTTCAGCTTTCTGTGTGTCAAATTCTGTCTATAGACAATTTTTCATATTTAATTTACAGTACATAAAATATAATTAGGCACCTGGTAAGATATCAGAAACAACAAGAGAATAGAAATAGACTCACAGGAACCCTGTATCTTGCAGTTATCAGATTTAAAATAGCTGTGTTGAGAATTTTGAGCTGCTTGAGAGTTTTGTAGAGATTCAAACTAAAAAAGAAAAAGTGGATATTCCAGAATTGAAAATAATTTTCTAATTAGGACCTTTGTGGATGAATTTAATAGCAAATCGGCCACCGCAGAAGAAAGAATTAGTGAACTGAAAAATAGGTCAGAAGAAAATATCCAAAATAAAGGGGAGGGGGTGGAAAATAAAGGCAGGAATAAGTTTAATACAAGATATAATTAGAAGTTCTAATATGTGTATATTTGAGTCCCCAAAGGAAAGGAGAGAGAGAATGAAGGCAGAAGTATTATTTAAGAGAAGAATGACTGAAAATGCCAAGAATGATGAAATTCACAGATTAAAGCATCGCTACAAACCCAAGTGCGTGCATGCTAAGTTGCTTCAGTCGTATCTAGCTATATAGCCTACCAGGCTTCTCTGTCCATGGGATTCTTCAGGCAGGAATACTGGAGTGAGTTGCAGTTTCCTTCTCCAAAGCCCCAAGTGGAATCAATACAAATCTCACCAAAGATTAAAAAATTTTAAAGCATTTAGAACAAGTAGTCAGTGCTGTGAGAATAAGATTGACAGTTATTTCTCAACAGAAACAGTGGAAACTAAACAACAGAGAACACCTGCCAACTAAGAATCCATCCCCTGCAAAATTACCCAGAGTTGCAATAAGAATGGTAAATATGAGGGAAGAACCGAATGAACGTTGACTGTCTAGAAAAATAATGTCTTAGAGTGTTTTTGAATATATATATATATATGTAATTGAAATACACAGTAACAATTGCATATAAGTCTTGGTAGGATCACACAGTTTTTAACATCCTTACATTGACCAGAAGGAAGATAAAAGTACTAGTAAATATTAGACTGAAAATTAACAATTTAGGCTATAATCTACGGTATGACCACTAACATAATTGTTTAATGTGTTGTGTATGTGTTAGTCACTCAGTCCTGTCCCCCACTGTGACCCGATGGACTGCAGCCCACCAGGCTCCTCTGTCCATGGAATTCTCCAGGCAAGAATACTAGAGTGGGTTGCCATTTCCTTCCCCAGTGATATATATCAGTCCAGTTTAGTAGCTCAGTCATGTCCAACTCTTCGCAACCCCATGGACTGCAGCACACCAGGCTTCCCTGCCCATCACCAACTCCCAGAGCCTACTCAAACTCATGTCCATCAAGTCAGTGATGCCATCCAACAATCTCATCCTTCCTCCTGCCTTCAATCTTTCCCACTATCAGGATCTTTCCAATGAGTCAGTTCTTCTCATCATGAGGCCAGAGTGTTAGAGCTTCAGCTTCAGCATCAGTCCTTCCAATGAAAATTTAGGACTGATTTCCTTTAGGATTGACTGGCTGGATTCTCCTTGCAGTCCAAGGGACTCTCAAGAGTCTTCTCCAACACCACAGTTCAAAAGTTTCAACTCTTCGGCGCTCAGCTTTCTTTATGGTCCAACTCTCACGTCTGTACATGACTCCTGGAAAAACCATAGCTTTGACTAGACAGGCCTTTGTTGGTAAAGTAATGTCTGCTTTTTAATATGCTGTATAGGTAGGTCATAGCTTTTCTTCCAAGGAGCAAGCGTCTTTTAATTTCACAGCTGCAGTCACCATCTGCAGTGATTTTGGAGGCCCCCAAAATAAAGTCTCTCACTGTTTCCATTGTTTCCCCATCTATTTGCCATGAAGTGATGGGACCTGATGCCATGTTATATCCAGTAGCACATGTATATTCAACCCAAGTCCTGATTTATTCCTCACTTGCCACCCTTTCCCCTTTGGTAATGATAAGTATGTTTTCAATATCTATAAGTCTATTTCTGTTTTATAAATAAGTTCATTTGTATCATTTTTAAAAAACTAGGTTCCACATATTAGTGATATGACATTTGTCTTTTTCTGTCTGACTGCCATCACTTAGTATGATAATCTCTAGGTCAATCTATGTTGCTCAATGGGGATTTCCCTGCTGGCCCTTGTGGTTAAGACTCCTGGCTTCCACTGCAAGGGGGTATGGGTTTGATCCCTGGTTGGGATACTAAGATCCCACATGCCACGTGGAGCAGCCAAAAATAAATAAATAAAAATAATTGTTTAAAAGTGTATCAAACTTTAAGTCTAAAAATATTCTAAGAAAAAGTTCAACATACCAGAAAGATATAACAGTTTTTATTTTGTATGAACCTAATATCATGGTCTCAAAAGTCTCAAAATATAGAAAGCAAAGTAAAGAAATGTTAGAGCAACTGAATAACCCACAATCATAGTGAGAGATTTTAACAACCTCTATCAGTAATTTAAAGAAAAAGCGTGCAGAAACAAACCAATATGTATATAGAAGATCTGAACTCAGTCACCAAATTTGATCTCAAGGGTGTGGAGATAGGTGTTTGTGCGTGGGTGTGTGCATGCGTGTCCACACATGTGCACACACATACAGCACTACCCTTCTGTATAGAAGACGCATTCTTTTCAAGCACATGTATATGGAGCATTTGCTAAATTTATACATGATTGTAAAGCAAGTTTTGATGAATTTTACAGGTTTTAACTATCACAGTATGGTTAGAAATCACTAACAAAAAGATGAAAATTTTGAATTGTCATAGATTAGCAAATTAAGCAAAACTCTTAAAATAGCAAATGGAGAAATTAGGGCAGAAGTCATGAAATATTTTGGATGAAATTATTAAAATACAGTGTATCAAAACTTATAGAATACAGTCTAGATGGGAATTTCTTGTTTTAGATTACATACATTAAGCTTTTGCTTCTGATAATGTAGAGTAAAATCTAAGGCCCTTGCTCTTTCCACCATACCAGATAATTGTTTTATCTCAGGGGAAAGTATTATATATTCATTTATTCATTTGATATTGAGCACCTTCTATATGTCATGCATACTATTAGGGTACATTGCATGGTTTTTCAACTTGTGCAGGGTTGACATTTTGTGACAGATTGTTCTCTTCTGGGGGGACGGTTATGTGCATTTTAGCACACAGTATTTAGCTAAACAGTATCCCATTGTAATAACCAAAATTGTGCCTTGGTTTTCTCAGTTCTAAAATGGTAGTAAAAGTGATACCCTCTTTATAAGGTTGACGAATAGGTAAGATAGTAAATGAAGAGTACTTAGAGCAGTGCCTGGCACATGCTAGAATACTGAAGTGGGTAGCCTACCCCTTCTCCGGCAGATCTTCCCAACCCAGGAATCAAACCGGCGCTCCTGCATTGCAGGTGGATTCTTTACCGACTGAGCTATCTGTAAGCCCTGGCATATGCTAGGCACTTAATACATGTTCACTATTATTTTGATTTTCAAATCTTAAATATCTATGCATTTCTAAACTGTAATACTAATAACTTTGTGAGGAAGCGAAATGGGGCCTCTCTTTTTCATACTCCCAATCCAGATTCATATTTACTGGCAACTGTCTTTAAAAGGGAGTATAAAGTTAACAAATAGGAAACGGGGCTACATAACCAGTGTGATCACTTTCAACTCTCAAATACTGTGATTATATTTCTGTATTGATCGAAGAGAATGATTAGTGTATTTCATTGTGCTCTGGTACTTACATATATTAATACATGTTTTAATATTGGTTATTAAAATAATTTTAGAACTTATAATAAGACATTGTAATATATTTTATTATAATTTTATATTATTAAAGTGAGTGCTTTCAGTTTGTTTCAAACTTTAAGCTACGGAAAGCTGATATATTAGTTTTCTTTCTCTGAACTGCACTCCATGGTAAACTTTTGAAAATGATGCTGCAATTGCAAATTTAATTGTAATTGGTGGCTCAGACAGAATCTGCCTGCAATGCAGGAGACCCAGGTTTGATCCCTGGGTCAGGAAGATACCCTGGAGAAAGGAATGGCAACCCATTCTAGTATTCTTACCTGGAGAATTCCATGGAGAGAGGAGCCTTGTGGACTACAGTCCCTTGAGTCGCAAAGAATCGGACATGACTGAGTAACACTTTCTTTTAGATCTTTAATGAACTCTTTCACAGATTAAAAAAATACTACTATACAAAGCAAATGCAGACCATCTACTCCTGAAATCATGAAAGGATATATATTATTAGTTAAAAGTAATCTGAAATTATATCTTGCATTGCTTTTAAATTGCAAAATGAGATAGAGGAAAGAAATTAATTTTTTAAATGTATTTTAAAATAGCTTCAATGTTTTATCCCAAAAAACAAACTTAAATATATGTTATTTAATGGAGAAAAATTGGAGTATTGTGAAAAGAAAAAATGCTGTCTTTCCCTAAGAATTATACCATTTTTCATTCCCAGCATAACTTTAGGAAAACACCCCTTTTTCTACAGCCAAACAGTATATATTTTTCTTCTTGGTCCACTTTTCTTTAAAAAACAAAATGACTGTAAGAATTGTGGCAGTTCTAGGTACAGTTTAAGCCGTAGCTTCAAAACATTATTTGATTCAAATTTGATGCTTGCTATGTGTTAGGCTCTTTGTTAGGCACTGAGGAGTCATTGTGGAACTAAGTACGGTGTTTTATAGGTTACAGTTTAGTGGAAGAGATTTAAAAAGAAACTTAAAACTGTGCCAGATACTGTGAATGAAACAAAGATACTATATGACTAGTAGTAGAGATCTGCCTTAACCTGGGTGATCAGGAAGGTTTTAGGACAGCCTTTTTAAGTACTGTAGAGCTAAATGGGATTTTTTGAGATTCGAACTTTATTTTTATCATTGTTAATGCTTCATTAGAACCATTCACCCAACTGAGCTAATTAGATACATATAAACAAACTCAAGTATAGTCAAAATATCAATTAAGATTGGATGGAGGGAGAACAAAGAGGAAGATATTTTCTAAATTCCTTAGGCTTAGGTAGAACTAATTTTTCTTTGAAAATTACTGTTTTAATCTTGTAAAAATTGAGCATAACTATAACATCTTGTTATGTTTATGATCTTATTCAGTTTTGAGTTTATTAGTTTTTTAGAGATTGATTTTATTTAAAATTGTTTAGATAGGAGCGCTATTTTATCAGTTCTGTGCAATCTTTGTTACATGAAGTACAGATGAGAAAGCTAACACTAATACAGAATTTAAAACAGATACTATAAACTTGGTGGTAATGATGTGTTCAAATGAAATATCTTGATAAGCAAGTGACAAATAGTTGGCACTCTGTCTGAAATGGAGTGCATAAAAAGTATGTTTATATGTGAAAGCATATCTTAATCTACTTCATGGTATGTATAAAGAATACATTATTTTAATATAACTCCATAGTGAAGATTTTGTCTTTAACTATGATTGTATTAGAACTAGAGATGTTTTCCTCTGTGAAGATTAATGTTACATGCCTCAGACTTGGTTTGGTTAATAATAATAAATCTTCAAATATAGATTATTATAATAGGACTAGATGTGTTGAAAGATATTTAATTTACTTTGTAATAACTTAATTTACTAAATTAATAAATTTTGAGTCCTTAATTTACTTTTTGATAACTTCCTTATTTACTTTTTAATAACTTCCTTTCAGCTGACAGTTATGTTTCTTCAATTTATTTTTTTAATTGGAGGATAATTGCTTTAAATATTGTAATGGTTTCTGCCATACATCAGCATGAATCAGCCATAGGTATACATATGTTCCCTCCCTCTTAAATCTTCCTCCGGCCTCCCACCACATCCTACCCCTCTGGGTTGTCAGAGAGCACCCAGTTGAGCTCCCTGCATCATACAGCAAATTGCCAGTGGCTGTCTGTTTACATGTGCTAATATGTATGTTAGTCTCTCAGTTAATCTACTCTCTCATTGCTACTGTCTCAATTCATCCCACCCTCTCCTTCCCCCACTGTGTCACAAGTCTGTTCTCTGTATCTAAGTTTTTATTGTTGTTCTTTTGCTAAGTCCTGTCCCAACTCTTTGCAACTCCATAAACTGCAGCACGCCAGGCTTCCCTGTCTTTCCCTGTCTCCCAGAGTTGACAGCCTTGACATACTCCTTTCCCAATTTGGAACCAGTCTATTGTTCCTTGTTTGTTTCTAACTGTTGCTTCTTGTCTTGAATACAAGTTTCTCAGGAGGCAGGTCAGATGGTCTGGTATTCCTATCTCTTGAAGAATTTTTCAGTTTGTTGTGATCCACACAGTCAACAGCTTTTGCATAGTCAGTAAAGCAGAGAAGATTTTTTTTTTGGAATCCCTTTGCTTTTTCTCTGATTCAGCGGATGTTGGTAATTTGATCTCTGGTTCCTCTGCCTTTTCTAAATCCAGCTTGTACATTTGAAAGTTCTTGTTTCATATACTGTTGTAGCCTAGCTTGAAGGATTTTGAGCATTACCTTGCTCTCATTTGAAATGAGTGCAGTTGTACTGTAGTTTGAGCATTCTTTGGCATTGCCTTTCTCTGGGATTGGAATGAAAACTGACCTTTTCCAGTCCCGTGGCCATTGTTGAGTTTCCACATTTGCTGGCATATTGAGTGCAGCACTTCAACAGCATCATCTTTTAGGACTTTAAATACCTGAGCTGGAATTCCACCACCTCCACTAGCTTTATTTGTAGTAATGCATTCAGTGAGTGTATCTCTGCCCTACAAATTGCTGCCCTACGAATGTTACATCAGTAACATTTTTCTAAATTCCATTTATATGTGTCAATAGGCAATATTTGTTTTTTTCTTTCTGACTTCACTCTGTACAACAGATTCTAGGTTCATCTGCCTCACTAGAACTAACTCAAATTCGTTCCTTTATATGACTAATATTCATTGTTTATATGTACCACAACTTCTTTATCCATTCATATGTCGATGGACATCTAGGTTGGTTCCATGTCCGAGCTATTGTAAATAGTGCTGCTGTGAACACTGGGGTGCATGTGTCTTTTAGAATCGTGGTTTTCTCAGGGTATATGCCCAATAGTGGGATTTCTGGGTTATATGGTAGTTGTATTCCAAGTTTTTAAGTGATGACTCCCCACCCTGCATGTGACTCAGCAGTAGTACCCTGCCTCCATGGCTTCCAAGCTTTCCTTCAAAAGCATTCCCTGCCACCATATTCTCTCCTGTCTCCTCCTGCCATCTCTCTGAAGTCAAAAGCAGTCCTCGCCCTGGGATTGCTCTCCAAACCCTACACTCCAGTTCCCAGCCATCACACGTTCTGGTGGACTTACGTTTCTGTCCAGGGTGTGTAGGGTCACGTCCCAGATTGTCTGTGTGGGTCTCACTCTATTCAGACTGTCACATATCAGCTGCTTCACTCTCCAGCAGTTTTGAATGCTTCCCCTCGGTCTCAGCTGATTGCCCCAAATGTGGGGGTCTCACCCCTGCTTCAGCTTCCCCACCTGCTGGGTGCACGTCTGACCTTGCTCACTCTCCTCTTCTTTTTTCCTTCCTTCCTTCATCCTACTGAGTTTTGTGTGGCTTTATATATTCCTTTCTGGTGGTCAGGGACTCCTGCCAGCCTCAGCTCGTGCTCCGCATGATCTTTTGCATCTGATCTTCTGTGTTCCTGATATATCCATGGAGAGAGATGTGCCCCATATCCACCTACTTCTCTGCCATCTTGTCTCCTTCCTTCCTTAGGTTTTGAATTGACTTCCAGTTATTGTAGTGCTTCATACCGGTCAGTTTGTAAACCTACCAGGGAAGGAAGTACATTTACTTATTTTGATACTTGGTTGTATTTTAGAGCAGAGAATCCTAGGTGGCAAGCTGTATTCCTGGTGAATCTTTAAATATTTGCTCCCTCAGCTCTATTTAACTGCCCTTAAATTACTCTGAAAGGGAAAATAATTTAATAGAATTTTACATCATCTTTTTTTCCAGATACTGGCCAAAAGAAGACCCTAGACAAAAAAGATGGGAGAAGAATGTCTTTTCAGAAACCCAAAGGGACTATTGAATATACTGTAAGTTAATTGTTTTGGAAAAGGTGATTTCTGTTTGTGATAGACTTATTGGAGGTATTCTTTGTTTATATTGTAAATGAGACAAGGGTTGCTAATTGCCTTATTTTTAAAATCTCTACTTCACTGTCAATAACTTTTATTAACAATGATACTTGTTTTTAGGATTTTTTTTTCTTAAAGAGAAATTTTATTAAGTGTGATATGAAGGTAATTCTAGAAAATTTAATAAAATAATAGTTTACTGGGAGATAAAGTTTCTGTGCTACAATGATTTTTATTAGATTGGGCTTCTAGGGAAGCACGTACTTTTTAAAAAATGTGATCTTCATTGTATTCCCAGCAATGAGAATGAGAATGACAGAATATGGAAAAAGCAAATTGATATTAATTTTCTAGAATAACCTCTCTCATTTGATTATTTGCACTGATATATAGCTAAGTTTCTCTGTTCTAGAAATGGCTCTCAAAAATGTCCTTAGTGTCAGCTTTCCATATTTCTGGTTACTGTGGAGAACTAAAGTAAGAAATCTAATCTGTGGTATGCTGCTTATTTGATTAAATGTAAATGTTGTTAGATAATGTTAACATGTTATAAAGCAGTTGTTCTAACTATATAGTTTGTCTAATATTTTGTCATATCTGTATTAAGAAAATAGTAGGTTATACATTTGTGTCATCACAAAGCTTTCCAATCTTGGCTTGAGTCTTGATTAGTTTTTATAAATTCTAAAAATTGAACAAAGTATCAAAACCTTGAGTTACACTTTGTTTTCATAAACTGTGTAATTGACAGTTGAAATTTTAAGTATTTTTAAAAGGTTTGAAATGACATAATTTGGGGTAGAAATGTATTTACTACTATCAAAAGAATCTTCTCTCAAACATATTATAAACCTGAGTGTGCTCATACCTTCTCTGCCTAATTGAGAAACTAAGAATATAAATTCAGACAGTAAACTCTTAAGTAGTATAATTTGATGTTTCAGTAAGGCATAAGACTGTAGGCATGGGGCATTTCATTGTCTACATATGTAATCACACGATTGTGAAGAATTATGACATTTTAGTTGGTTTTGAATTCAAGAGCTTACCGATTTTTTTTTCGTAATTCAATAAAACTTGTGTTATTGGTTGCAGATTGAAATTTAAGAACCGTTACTTTGGGGAAAAGCTTAATTGAAATTTGCAGTTACAATTGACCCTTTTTATCCTTGGGTTCTGCATCCACAGATTCAACCAACCATGGGTTGAAATATTTTTGGGAATAAAATGCCAGAAAGTTCCAAAAAGCAAAACTTGAATTTCCCTTACTGGCCATTGTATTGGTATTATAAGTAACCTAGAGATGATTTAATGTATATGAAGGACATGTGTAGGTTATATGCAAATACTGTGCCATCTAATGTAAGGGATTTGAGCACCTGTGGATTTTTATATCTGTGGGACTGCTGGAACAAATCTCTCAGGATACTGTATTTTACACCTGTTTTGCTGGTTCTGCTCTTGTTGATTCCAAATGTGAGTGGTCCCTTGTATCTTTGCACTTTTCCATTTCCATTCTATTAATCGGAAATCTTAAGAACTTTACTATCGGAAGTGAGACCCAAACTTTTTTCTATTTCTACCTTTCTAGATGCTTGCATTTCTTACTACTAACTTCATATTTAACAAACTATAGAAAACCTTACACCAATTATTTCTTCATCCTTGCCCATTGCCTACTTTTTTATTCCATTTACCATCAGTCTGTTGTTCATCCAAGTTGGCATTTTTGGATTTAGCATCAGTTGCTCATTAAATGTTCACACCTGTGACATTCTACAACTACTACTGTATTACCACCTCATTCAATCCATTCCTATAGTCTCTTCAGTCTTATTTGAAAATCTTATACCTTAATCTCTTTTACATTTTTATTACTTTAAAGATGATCTACTCCTGTAGTAGTATATTGGTTTTTCTGCATCAGTTCTCTTGTCTCATCAATCCTGGACCTGTTGCCATAAATCTAAGATGCCTCTGAGCCACGTAACTTTATTGCTTTATATTGGTGGGTTTTTCTTAATTACTTCATTACCCCGATTAGTAATAATAGTGAAGATGAAATGTGCATTAATTCATATGAAATAAAGTAATTTTTTAAATTTTCAGATGTTACAGCAAAGTAAAATTGGTTTACAGAGAGCTTTTACATACATTATCTCAATAAAGTAAGTGAAATACCATCTCACTGCATAGATGAGAAAGTTTGCACAGAAGGGAGCAGAACTAGGTTATTTATTCATGTCTTTGGCATCAATTTGGTTTTATAAACCTTAAAAGGAAAATATATATTTATTGGATATTTTTAGCCCCCCCACATTCATGTCTACTTTTCCTGATTTTTCAAAGTCTATTACAGTCTAATTCAAAATACCCTATTAATATCATCCTTTCTTGAGATTTAACTCTAGTTATTTCCCTTCCTAAAAATCATAAATTCATAAGTGTACTCTGGAAGGTTTAGGTGGAAGAGACAGTATCTCACAAATGTGTTTTGTAACTTTTCTATCTCTGATATGTCAGTTCTATTCTTTCCACTTTGAATGTTCTTTTCCCTTTTCTCTGCTTCTCAAATTCTTACCCCTTCTTCAAGATTTAGCTTTAAATCTTTTCCATAAAATCTTTCTTGGACATTTAGGAACAAATATGTTGCTTTATCTCTACTCAGCTTTTGTTGTATTTGCTGTTTCATTTAAACTGCTTTTCATCTTTTATGTAATCTTTTTTGTCTTTCTTACTTTCCAACTAGATTGTAAATCTTTTATCAGTAAAACTATTTAATTGCACTTCATTTTGTTCTGTACAGAGCTCTTGTAATGCTTTATTTATGGAGAATTGTAAAGGAATATGTTGACCAGTCAAATGACTTTTTTGTTTCAGGATAATTGGCAATTCTCATAATTTAAGATTTCTATAAGTATGATTCATTAAGATATACTGATTCACAAACATATTCCTCAGCTTTGGTTTGAATATATTTTCTAATTTTTCCATTTAAATGACAGGTTAGGTACATAAAGATTACTAGAAATAGCATTTTAAGTTTAATACAACATGCTTTGCTAAAGTAAAATTACTTTATAAAAGTTATATATATTTTTAGAAACTATAGTACATTGCTTTAAAGCTTTTGTAAGATAAAAATCACTTGTGTTTTATAAATTATGGTTTGTATTTTGAAATTGCTTGAAGTAGATAACTTCTTATAATTGTAGTGTATGATGGTAAAGCATATACTCTGATAATAGATTGAGACTAATTGTTAATAAATGCAAAATTTCTCAAGCTATTCTATCTCTAAAGATGGAAATACACCACTTACTAATCAAATTGTTCCATAGACATATTAATGATCATTAAACCTTATGGTTTAGATTTTCTCATTTAACACATTAATTTCTTTTTCTTTTAAACAGGTTGAATCAAGGGATTCTTTGAATAGTATAGCCCTGAAATTTGATACAACACCCAACGAACTTGTTCAATTAAATAAATTATTCTCCCGAGCAGTTGTTACTGGACAGGTATCATTTTCTAAATGCATTGATGGTTAGAAACATTTGGTTATTAAGACAGAGTGTCCATTACAATGTAGTTAATTTAAAAGAATAATTTTGTGCGTACTTTGAACAAATCATATTGGTTCTAGAAGAGACAATTAAATGTCACTTACATCCATGTGAATTTTTAATATTATTGAAAATAACTAAATTGGCTTTTCAAATATAGTTTTAAAGAGCTTTTAGAAATATTCAAAGCAGTACATGTATATGATAAAAAATTCAAACTTCTTTAAGGGTAATTTATCTCAGAGTTAAAGTTTTCCTTTTCCAGAAGCAACCGCAGTTACCAGTTTGTATACCCTTCCAAAAATACTCGAGCCCTTCTTTCTTCTTTTTTTAAAAAAATAATTTTGATCTGGGAAAATGTTCTATTTATGCATCACTCAGTCTCAGACTTTCTCATGTATCTAGAATGTTGCACTCTACTGGTATATAAGTATGCGTTAGAAATATTGTGGATTTGGTTTCAAACCACTGCAGTAAAGCAAATATCACAGTAAAGCAGGTCATAGAATGATTTGGTTTCCTAGTGTGTATAAGTTATATTTACACTGCACTGTAGTCTGTTAAGTGTGTAATAGCATTATGTATAAAAAAAGTATATACCTTGATTTAAACCGTAATTTGAGAGAACTTTATTATTGAAAAATGCTAACCATCATCTGAACCTTCAGAGAGTCATAGTTTTTTTTGCAGTAGTCACTGATCTCATATCAGCATAACAAACAGTAGTAAAATGTTTGAAATATTTCAAGGATGACCTGATTGTAACACACAGACAGAAAATGAGCAAATGCTGTTGGAAAATGGCACTGATAGACTTGCTTGACTCAGGATTGCCCCAGACTTTCAATTTGTAAAAACGTAGTATGTGTGGAGCACAGTAAGGTGATGCCAATAAAACAAGGTGTGCTTTTATTATGATTTAATAAACACAGTGAACTGTAGATTTTCTGCTTTTTTTGCTATTGTAAACATTGCTGTAAAGAACACTCTTGTTTGTATCTTTTTCTTTATATTCAGGTATATCGATAAAGTGAAGTCCTAGACATAAAATGGCTCAGTTAAAGAATGTGTGCATTTTAAACTTTGCTGGCTGTCCCAAATTGTCCTTTAAGAGGAACACCCATAGTTTATAAGTAGTTTCCCGTCACTGTCGCCCACAATCTGTGTTATCAAACCTATCTAAATTAAATTTGAATCTTTTTAAACTTTGTTAAAGATTATTTCAGTAATAAGATACTTTTAAAAATTTATTTCTGAAGGATATTGTTAATGGTGTTTTCTTAGAGAACACCATCTGATTATTAATTTAGTCTGACTGAATCTTTATGTGAATGTTTTCTTTCAGGTTTTATATGTTCCTGATCCTGACTATGTCTCCAGTGTTGAGAGCTCTCCATCTCTCAGCCCCATAAGTCCTCTGTCACCAACATCATCCGAGGCAGAATTTGAGAAGACCACTGTAAGCCTCCCTTCTTTACAAAGCTATCAAGAAATGGCACTGTATACATATCATCGTTATTTAATCTTAGTTTGACTATGGCTAGAATAAAATTTTACCTCATTTTGTTAATTAAATTTGTAAGTCCTAATATTTAAAGTGAAACATTCTTATTAAATCAGATTGCTTAAATTAACTTACTGTTAGTGGTGGTAGTAATCCAAAGATATTCATCAGCCCTCTTTAAATATCATGTCATAATTTATAAATATCATAATAATTTAAACAATAATTTATATATTTAATAAGTTAATCATATACTGTCATGTTGGCTATCTTATAAAAATGACAACACTGTATCTCTGTGACCCCATGGACTGTAGCCCACCAGGCTGCTCTGTCCATGGGATTCTCCAGGCAAGAACACTGGAGTGGTAGCCACTCCCTTATTTAGGGCATCTTCCTGACCCAGGGATCAAACCCAGGTCTCGTGCATTGCAGGCAGATTCTTTACTGTGTGAGCCACCAGAGAAGCCCATGAAAGGAATTTATTAGATTTATTCTTATTCTCATCATCGATGAAAATGGAAGTGAGGTTCTAATGATAGGTATTACTGGACCAAATGATGCAGGAATACCTTTTTGAATGTGGCCATACCGTTTTCTCATGGGCCTTAACAAAGAGATGTATTCATAAGGGGCAATGACAAAGGAGAGTAGTGTAACCTTAGGTTAGGTTAATTTAGCTGTGTTCCATACTCTAAAGCAAAATTGTGAAAAGCTTGACTATAGCATTTTGCCTGACTAGAAACCTGTGGGGTCCTTTTCTTGTCCTTTGCTTTAACCCAAATCTGCCTATTAAGTGGCTTTATTAGGCATCAGATGAAAGAGAAGAGAGTGCTGAAGCTCAAGAGAGCAATAAAACCTACATGAAAATGCTGTCTTCTTCACTTTGCCATGTTGGTAAAAGAGAGGCAAAGAACAATAAAGCCATGAAACATTTTTAACCTTTAGTGTCTCAGCTTCTGTCAAAGGTGGCCCCAAAGTGTCCTCTAATATGACTAGTCATATGAATAAATTCTTTCTCCCTGAGATGAATCCAGGAAAACGGTAAGAAACATATGAGTTCTTGAAGTTCCCTTTACCCAAGTGATCGTCATCACCTACTGTCTGATTGTGGTCAATCGTCAGAAATAATTCTTTTGAACAGTAATTTTATAAACTTTAGTTATATTTTTTTAAAGCTAGAAATATATTCATTACTAGCCTCTAAAATAATATTCCCATGTGACTTTTTATATACAGTATCTCGAGTGCTTCTGTCTCTATAATTATTGAATGTATATTTCCCACATTCTGTGTGTAAGTTCCTTAGAAGCAAGGATTTTATGATCTTATGTTTTATTTGATATAGTTCATCTGTATTATATTAATTCAAATATTGTTTATTAGTTTTTTAATATCTTTCCCATAAATTGTCAAAAGTTTATATTTCTAATATTCACTGATTGGTTTCCTGAATGTTCAGCTTTTTAACGGCTTATTTATAAGGCTAAAATGTTATTACCATAAAGGATCTCGGTGGGGTTTTTTAATATTTTATTTTTATATAAAATACAATCTTTGGGAATTATCGAACAGTCTCCCCTCATGTTTTCATATATTGATGAAGAAATGTGTGGAAGAAGATAGAATGAAAGTGAGAGTAAGTATATGCTAAAGAGCTAAAATTTACTATGTGTCATGTAAAATTCTAAGCAATTTAAAAGAATCACCATCTAAGCCTAACCTCAAACTTAAGAGATAAGCACCTGGCCTGCCTGTCTTTGTTTTTCCCTCTAGACCTATTCTACATCCTTCTTCATCCTTTTAGGTGGTAGCCTGCATCATGGATGGGCCACCTTGACCTTTCATTTCTTTTGGTTTTGGTCTTCTGAGAACATTAACAGAAGATAAGAGGAACAGAGGAGGAACATATTTATTCAGCTGTCTTCCTACAGGGTCACTCCAGAGTGGCTGCATTCTTCAGCAGCTAATTTCTTATCACATGACCGTTTCCACAGAGCCCTCCCTGTCGGCTCTCTCCCTTAATTCTTTGGGCCTATGGGTGATAATGAAGCCTCTGTTGTTCTTTGCCCTAAATTTTCATATATACTGCATACCTTTGTAAATAGTTCCATTATTATTCTCTCCTAAAATCATTCAAATTGGTGTGCCATCTGTTTCTTCCAGTACATTAACAGTACAGTGCTTATTTTACAGATGAGGAAACTGAGGGAGAAAGGTTAAGTACTCTTGTGTTTATCACTCAGTTTGCTAGTATCTAATCAGAATTTCAAGGCAGAGTCCATGCTTTTTGAATTTCCACTTTATAGCTGGAAATTGGTAACTCAGAAACTACTGTTGGGCAGTAAATATTTGGACCCAGCTCCTAAAGATAGGTAATATTTAATCATTGTGAATGTAGTGGGACCTATCATTTTTGTACTGTGAACATTTCTTTAAAAAATTTTTTTAATCTGTCATTCTTTTATAAATATAGAAACCTTTGTTTACTTCCTTTGATTTCTGTGCATCTTAAACTTTATTTATATGCTAATGTTATTTGGGTTAGAGCTGCTAATGTGATATAGTCAGTATAGAATTCAGAGGAAAAATGTTTAACATAAGTAATATGGAAAAGTGACATGATTTTAAATAGCTTTTAATTTCTGCTTTATGTTAATATATTCCACTGAAGAATGGAACAGTATTCTCAGTATAAAACACTCTTCAATGTACTCTTAAGTGAAAAATAAGAAAAGACGAGTACTTCTAATATGTTAATTTTCAAATTATATTTCATGGTAGTAAGAAAATACAATTTTGAAAACTTGTGAGAGATTCTATGGGAGGCCTAGAATGTCTTACAGGAGAAAATATATAAAGTATTAATAGAGTTTAGACACACTAAAAGCTTCTTTTCAAGCATAAACAATTATATTGCTGCAGTTACTGTTAATATTTTAAAAGTACTTACTATGCATTTATTATTGAGGAAGCTATGGCATAGAGAGAATGAGTAATTTATATACGTCACATATTTAATGAGTGGTAAAGCTGAGATTTAAACCCTGACAGTCTGCATTCAGATTTTGTGTTACATTCTTATTCACTTTTTGAACTAATTGATTGAAGCTTAAAGATCAGCAGTATGCATTCTCTGAGATTGAAACATACAATCTTAAAATATTTGTGTCACAAGTTGTAGAAACTAGAAAGTTTTTAGTAAAGAGCTATGTGGAAGTAATATAGCAAATTATTGCTTAACAAAGCAAAAATAAAAATAAACCAGATGATTCAGAAGTATTGCTTAGAATGATTAAAAGGTGAACAAAAATATTGCTTTGTTTCTTCTTTACTCCCAATATAAGATTCTCTGGACTCTTTAATATGTTGCTCTTCTGTTTGCCTGTATTCGTTTTCTAGAATTGCTGTAACAAAGGATCACAAAATGGTTGGTTTAAATCAGAAATTTACCTCACAGTTCTAGAGACTCGACATCTGGAATCAAGACGTTGGCAGGGCTATGGCGTCTCCTTACGAGGGAGGGTCCTCCCTCGCCACCTCTGGCATCTGGTGCTCACCTACAGTCCTGGTCCTTCTTGCTCTTGGTAGATCACTCCAGTTTCTGCCTTTGTAGGCACGGGGCTGGCTTCTCCCTGTGTGTCTGTGCCTTAACAGTGGTCTCCTCTTCAGGTAAAGAAACCAGCTAAGTTGGATTAAGGGTCCACTCTACTCCTGTATGACTTCAGCTTCACTTCATCTGTGAAAACCTGATTTCAGAATAGGTCACATTCTGAGGAAGAGGGTGAGGACTTCAGCATGTCTTCTTGGGTGATACAGTGAACCCATAACTTTGCCTTTTATAAAATTTAAAGAGAATCATGTAGTTTAGTCAGGAAGCTATAGAAGATTTTCTAACTCTAGTCAAATAACATTTTTTTAAAAGACATTCAGTGACTTTTCTTCATGTATAGATGAGAAGATATATAAAAGAGTGATGTTAATTTCTTACAGAGTTTTAGGGATCTTGATAATATATGTGATATCTAATAAAATAAACCTCCCTCTATTTTAATCATACTAAGCACATAATTCATTGACATATTGAACTTTATATACCTGAAAACAGATGTTAAAGTCATAGTACACATGCACAAAGTTAAAAAAGTTTTAGTTAGGAATATCAATGTGAGTTGAAGAGATTAAATACAGCATATGCTTCAAAAATTGTCCTCTTATATTCCATCCTTAAACTAGTTACAAACATTCCTCTCCCTCTGTTTCCCTTCTTCTTTACTCCCTGCTTCCTCTCTGTCTTTGTTTATACTATTATATATTTAAACCAAGAATAAATTTAAAATCCCTAAAATATATATATGTGAAGTATATTTTACCTATTATATATAAATTATTATTTTAACTTGCATGCTTTTAAATCTAAATTTTCGTACGTAAATATGTAACATATACTTTGTTATATAATATACATAAGCTTATGTTACATATTAAAGTTCAGTTCAGTTGCTCAGTCATGTCCGACTCTTTGCGACCCCATGAATTGCAGCACTCTAGGCCTCCCTGTCCATCACCAACTCCCGGAGTTCACCCAAACTCTTGTCCATTGAGTCAGTGATGCCATCCAGCCATCTCATCCTCTGTCGTCCCCTTCTGCTCCTGCGCCCAATCCCTCCCAGCATCAGAGTCTTTTCCAGTGAGTCAACTCTTCACATGAGATGGCCAAAGTATTGGAGTTTCAGCTTTAGCACTCGTCCTTTCTTCACAGTCCAACTCTCACATCCATACGTGACCACTGGAAAAACCATAGCCTTGACTAGACAGACCTTTGTCGGCCAAGTAATGTCTCTGCTTTTGAATATGCTATGTAGCTTGGTCATAACTTTCCTTCCAAGGAGTAAGCGTCTTTTAATTTCATGGCTGCAGTCACCATCTGCAGTGATTTTGGAGCCCCCCAAAATAAAGTCTGACCCTGTTTCCACTGTTTCCCCATCTATTTCCCATGAAGTGATGGGACCAGATGCCATGATCTTTGTTTTCTGAATATTGAGCTTTAAGCCAACTTTTTCACTCTCCTCTTTCACTTTCATCAAGAGGCTTTTTAGTTCCTCTTCACTTTCTGCCATAAGGGTGATATCATCTGCATATCTGAGGTTATTGATATTTCTCCCAGCAATCTTGACTCCAGCTTGTGTTTCTTCCAGCCCAGAGTTTCTCATGATGTACTCTGCATAGAAGTTAAATAAGCAGAGTGACAGTGTACAGGCTTGACATACTCCTTTTCCTATTTGGAACCAGTCTGTTGTTCCCTGTCCAGTTCTAACTGTTGCTTCTGACCTGTATACAGGTTTCTCAAGAGGCAAGTCAGGTGGTCTGGTATTCCCATCTCTTTCAGAATTCTCCAGTTTCTTGTGATCCACACGGTCAAAGGCTTTGGCATAGTCGATAAAGCAGAAATAGATGTTTTTCTGGAACTCTCTGCTTTTTCCATGATCCAGCGAATGTTGGCAGTTTGATCTCTGGTTCCTCTGCCTTTTCTAAAACCAGCTTGAATGTCTGGAAGTTCATGGTTCACGTATTGCTAAAGCCTGGCTTGGAGAATTTTGAGCATTACTTGACTAGTGTGTGAGATGAGTACAATTGTGTGGTAGTTTGAGCATTCTTTGGCATTGCATTTCTTTGGGATTGGAATGAAAACTGACCTTTTCCAGTCCTGTGGCCACTGCTGAGTTTTCCAAATTTGCTGGCATATTGAGTGCAGCACTTTCACAGCATCATCTTTCAGGATCTGAAATAGCTCAACTGGATTTCCATCACCTCCACTAGCTTTGTTCGTAGTGATGCTTTCTAAAGCCAACTTGACTTCACATTCCAGGATGTCTGGCTCTAGATGAGTGATCACACCATCGTGATTATCTTAGTCGTGAAGCTCTTTTTTGTACAGTTCTGTGTATTCTTGCCACCTCTTCTTAATATCTTCTGCTTCTGTTAGGTCCATACCATTTCTGTCCTTTATTGAGCCCATCTTTGTATGAAATTAAATAACTATAAATGCCAAATGTATAAATAACACATGAATTGTCTTATCTACATATTGTATAATATAATTTAGCTTTGGTGCTTTTAAACTTAATTTAAAAACCAGGAGTTTATTAAGGAGTTAAAATTTTTAATATGTGCTTTTTAAATGATGGTGCTCTAATTATAACTTAGTCTTATTCTTAGAACAAAATTTTATATTTGGAATATGTGAAAACATAGAACTTCATAGTTAGACTTAGATTTATGTAGATTTTAGGAAAGCAGTTCTTTATGTAGAAGAAATCTCTATATTTGTAACATCACAAATAAATTACTGAGTAAGAGTTTTCTTTAGATTCTGAATGGGAGCATTGTTTTCATAATTAGAATTTAAAAACTGATTCTTCTTTGCTTTTTAACCTGGTTGCTAAAAAGTTCAAGTGTGAGTGAGTGAAGTCACTAAAGTCGCTCAGTTGTGTCCAACTCTTTGGGACCCCATGGACTGTAGCCTACCAGGCTCATCCATCCATGGAATTCTCCAGGCAAGAATATTGGAGTGGGTTGCTATTTCCTTCTCCAGGAGATCTTCCCACCCAGGGATCAAACCCAGGTCTCCTGCATTGCAGGTAGACGCTTCACTGTCTGAGCCACCAGGGAAGTCAAAAAGTTCAAAGCTGGATCCAAAACTCCAAGTACAACACATAAAATTGCATTTAAGTTTTTCTTCACTCTAATATTTTTATTTTTTATTTGTATTCTATTGTATTCTGCATGTTGGTTTTAAAAGCCTCAAATTCTTAAGAAGTGGAGTTTAAATAAATTCTGAGAGTGATAGTTAAACATAATAATTTACACAAAATAAATGGTACCCATCAATATTTACTGGTTAAGAAATGTACATTGCTTTAAAAATAACATTTTCTTTTAGATGATATTATTTATGTTGTATGAAAGAAAATATTGGTATTTCTATGCCTTGTATGGCTTTTCTTCCTCAAATTTTATATACGTTAACCTATGTGTTACCAGAGAACATTTCTCCGTATTTTCAGTCACTAAAGAGCAAAACCTCAATAAAGCCAAGGCAGCATGGGAAAAGGAGAGTTTGTAGTTGCTAATTAGCTTATGATAATGATTTATAATAATAGTCTACAAATTATATAATACTTAATCGTACTGTACAGAAAAAAAGATGGCCTTTTTGGATCACTTGTCATAAAATTGCTTTACTTTTGCACTTTTGAACAATTGAAGTGATTATTAAGGCTTGATAATTTTTAATTCTGTATTTTTAAGAACCTTTCCATCCCTAGTGGCTAAAGCAAAATTGCACAAAGAAGCTTCAGAAAGCTCTCAAATAAGCCTCAAAATCACCTTATTAAGAAACAGAATTTGTAAATTCACAGAAATACAGAGATGCTGATGCTTTGCCATCAATATGTATGTAAGTTAAAATGAAGTCTGATTATGATTCCTCCAAACAATTTTGATTTCTTTTAAAGAAATACTCTTTTGTGCTATAATTGAAGCATTTGTCAAACTAATCTGTGTTGTTTTTAATAGGATTACATTGACAAATCGGAATTGCTAATGATACTGAGTTGTATAATAGAATTTGAGACTGTGATGTAACAACAGCAAACTGTTCTTTGAGGTCTGTTTTTAAGGGAAATATTTGACAGTATAACAAGGTACATACAGTTTTTGTGAATAATACGGTTGTATAGTAGATGATGTTGTCACCTGATTTGAGAGTAAGTGAACAACATCACAAACTTTATTTATAGTTTTGTGCCAACTTGCAGGGGACTTTCCAATGTCTTTGTATTAACTTTTTCCCCCTGTGCACACAGTCATTTAGAAGAATATTTGAAATGGAAAGTACATAGTATTCTAGTTAAGCTCACTAGTTGATTTTTTGGCACCGTGGGTTTTCATCTCAGCTTCATCTTACTCATTGGGCAAGTTACTGAATTTAGCCAAGTATAACTTTGCTCAAAAATTAAGGTAATGGAAAAAAAATAAAAGTAAATAAAGGCAATAGTATATGTCTTATGGTTTTAATACTTACATATAAAGGCTCCAATTAAGATTATTATTAATGTCCCTTATTTAATTATTATCTGTGGTAAATGAATTTATATATGATACAAAACTCTTAGATATAGTACTGCCAGACATAACAGGATGAGTGTGAAGTTAATAATTTGCATCATAAAATGAAAAGATTGATAATGATTTACAGTGTCATGCAGCGTTAAAATACAATTTCATTTTAGATTTTTAAAAAATATAGCTATAGTATATTAAATGTAGTTGTTTTATAGTGTTCTTAACTGGTCTGTTTTCAAAAATATCTGTTGAATATCTGCTCAAGTGCTTGGGATTCAACCCTCCATTTCAGGAAGGGCATATGAAATTTAGAAGGGAAGTCTAAAAATTCTTTCCTCATTTAGGCTTAAGAAATTAGATCTACTTATTAGAGTAGGAAAAGTTATGTTAAAATTTGGTAGTTCTTTTCAAGTATATAAGAGTCTGAGATCGACAAAGAAGCAGTCTTATTTATTATTTCAAAAGGATAAGTCATAATTATTAGGTATTAATTACAATGTGGCAGGTTTTAGTTCAAAACTCTGAAGAACCTTGCTATTATATGAAAACATTTTATGTTATTGTGAATTTACTCATAAAACATGAAATGCTTTCATTAGAGGTATTTAAAACAGAGATTAAATGGCACCTGTCTAATTGTCTTACTGTTGTACATAATACTGATCTTTGGGAGAATTGTGAATTCTGTGAACTTGGATATAAAAAATTTTAAGTGAAATCTAACATTTTTAAGGATTAAGACTATAAACAGTAAACAGAAAAGAACCAGACATACCTGTGACTTTGTCCCCAGCAGAACTCACATATTTTCAAATCAATTTAGTATTGTAGATATCACAGAATGTTGTCTATGGCCATGTACTTCAAAATTATCATTAAAGAGTCATCTCTAGATCTTGTTATTTAATATATTAATAAAGAATCAAATATACCTATATATCCAATTAAAAAGTGTTTTGATAATTGTGTTTCAATATAATTGTTTTTCTTTGTAATCCTCTATTTTAAGTATTCAAAAAAAGTTCCATTCTGTAAAGAAAGTCTATAGGCTTCACTGTGGAAATGCTCCATGACATCAAAAAAGTTAAGAACCTATGATCTAACTAATTAATACCTTATAAAATGTTGCTGATAAACTCATTATAGCTTGAAATTTTAAAAAGTTCTTCAGTGAATGGATTCTGCTGAATTCCTAGGTTTCACGGACAAGCCCTCACATTTTCTCTGTCCCAACACCTGAGGGATTTATTAAGTGATCAGGACCAGTCATTCAATTCAGGAGCAACTGAATGTGTGTGTGTGTATTGTGTGTATCCCTAAGTTGGCGATAGAGATGGTTTTCAACATTCTCATGATGATTTTTATATATATGTGTGTATATATATGTAAAAATTATCATTATATAAATATATTCTCATCAAAGAAGTGATTGAAAATATAAGTTTTAGTTGTGCTGGAGATCTTTTCCAAATTTTAAAAAAAGTGACTTTTTTCCCATTTTTAAATAATAAAAACATTTTGAGCTGATCTCCAGAATATGATGAGAAGGAAAAGTACTTATTGGGGAAAGCTGTTCATTTGGCTTTAATAATGTGCTTAGTTTTATTTAGTTCACCGAAATGCCTTTATCTTTTTTTTTTTTTTAAAGATTCCTGATGTAGTCCACCCAAAAGAAGCAACTCCCTCATCCGCTTTTACTGCTGTTCGACCTGCACGAGTTGTATCTTCAACTTCTGAGGAGGAAGAAGCATTTACTGAGAAATTTCTTAAAATTAATTGCAGATATATTACCAGTGGCAAGGTAAGAAATAGCACTTTAGAAAAACTTTTAATCATTTTTTATTAGTAAAATATGACAGTTTGCATTTATATTTTTAGTCATCAGCATCAGCACATGGTGATCATTTTAAGATAATCTTGTGAAATAGGCAGTTCTTTTACTTCACCATTGGAGAAGGAAATGACAACCCACTCCATTATTCTTGCCTGGGAAACCCATAGACAGAGAAGCTTGGTGGGCTAGAGTCCATGGGGTTGCAGAAGAGTCGGACATGACTTAGTGACTAAATATTCCTTCACCACAGGGGAAAAAAGAAACTTTTTAAGAAAAGGTTAGCAAGTGCAGGGTTTCTCTATCCTGGCCAGAATTCAGTGCAGTTTGAATCTGTGTTTTATCTATCACAATTGTTGATTTTCTAAGGCAGAGAACTTGTGGTATTCAAAGGAAATTAGAGTAAAAGTACCACAGTGTTCAGAAGAAATCCACATATTTCTTAGAAAGTAAGTATAATATGACACTGACTACTGACTTGAGAAGTCACAAATGAAAACCATTTCTTTATAGTTGTAATTCATAAATTATGAGCATTTGAGATAGATGTTTAGTGCTAGCTATAAATTTCCCCTGTGTACTGTTTTAACTTCATCCACAGTTCTGATATATTGTATTTTTTTCATTACTTTCTGTTTATTTCTTCTTTGGCCCATGGAATACGCAGAAGTGTCTTAGTTTAGTTTCTTTGTTAGTTGGAGTTTTTTGAGATATCTTTCTGTTACTGATTTTTAATGTTTTTCCATGTGGTTAGAGAACATATTTGAAAACTATTTGAAAACTTAATGTTTTATGGTCCACAATGTGGTAAATTTTGATACATGTTACATGTGTACTTGAAAAGAATATGTATTCAACTGTTATTGGGAGAAGTAGTCTATAAATATCACTTATGTCAAGTTGAGTGTTATTTT
Source organism: Oryx dammah (assembly GCF_014754425.2). NCBI lineage: Eukaryota > Metazoa > Chordata > Mammalia > Artiodactyla > Bovidae > Oryx > Oryx dammah. Next base: position 69,668,220 of record NW_024070203.1, on the reverse strand, counting down.
CTGTATCCCTACTGATTTTGTTCTATTAATTATTGACAGAAGGATGTTGAAATCTTAATTGTGGATTTGTCTGTTTTCCTCTCCTCATCTACCAGTTTTTGTTATTTTGAAACTCTGTGCTTATGTACAAAAAATGTTTGGGATTCTTAAATTGTCTAGATGAGTTGATTTGTTTAATTATGAAAAACTTTATTCTTGGTAATACTCTTTGCTGTGAAATCTGCTTTGATGGTTACGGATGTAGTCACTTCAGCTTCCTTTTGGTTAGTGTTGACTTGGTTTCTCTCTTCTTGTCTTATTCTTAAAGTGGGATTCCATAATTTATATCAGAATTCACTCTTCGTGTCCTACATTCTGTGGGTTTTGAGAAATGTATAATAACATGTATCCAGCATTGCCGAATTACACAAAGTAGTTTCATTGCCCCCTAAATCCTCTGTGCTCTGTTCATCCATCCTTTTCTTTGAATCCCTGGAAACTACTTATCTTTTTATTATCTCCATAGTTTTTCAGTTTGTCAGTGTCATACAGTTATTATAGAATCCTGAAATTTGCTTCTTTCAGACTTGCTTCTTTTAACATACATTTGAGAGTCTTCCATGTCTTTCATGGGCTTCCCTGCTGCCTCAGCACTAAAGAATCCACTTGCCAATTCAGGAGACACGAATTCAGTCCCTGGGTCGGGAAGATCCCCTGGAGAAAGAAACGGCAACCCACTGCAGTATTCTTGCCTGGAAAAGCTCATGGACAGAGGAACCTGGCAGGCTACAGTCCATGGGGTCACAAAAAGTAGGACATGACCTAGTGACCGAACAACAACAACAAGCCTTTCATGGCTTGACGACTTGTTTTTGTTGCTGTGACTGTACAACAGTTTATCCATTCACCTACTGAAGGACATCTTGGTTGCTTTCAAGTTTAGATATTTAAGGAATATAGAATATGCAGGTTTTGTGTATACATATATTTTTACTTCCTTTGATTGAATACTAAGGAGTGTGATTGGTAGATCATGTGGTAAAACTGGGTTTAGCTCTGTAAGAAACTACCAAACTGCCTTTCAAAGTGGCTGCATCATTTTGTTTTACTGCCAGCAGTCGCTGAGAGTTGCTGTTGCTCCATATGCTCACCAGAACTCCCAGTTGTCAGTGTTTTAGATTTGAGTTATGCTTGTTGGTCTTTAATAGTAATGCAATTTATACCTCCCTAATGATTTGTGATATTGAGCATCTTTTCATTTGCTTATTCTCTGTGCTATACAGTTGGGCTTTAGCTATCTTATTTTTTTTAAGTTTTAATTTTTAATCTAATACTTGCATATAAAGGACTTTAAAAGATCAACTAGTACAAAAGGGCATATAATGGAAAGCAGTAGATCCATGCCCACCCTTCTCAACTTTTGTTTTCCCAACCCAGAAGCAGAATCTTTTATATATGTCTGTTTAGAGGTTAACTCCATTTTTCTTAATAATAGGCTTTTCTTAATGTTCCTTAACTTGATGACATGAGGCATTTTCTACTGATTTTCTGCTCTCTCCTTGGTTTTTCTATCCCCCCTCCCACATGTGGTTGTGTCAACTATTTTTAACTCTTCTGTTTGTCACCTTATTCACTTTAAAAATATAACCACTTTATAGTCACTAAATATTTAATATTCACTTTAATAATATAACTTTAAATTTGTCTTACTCTTTCAACTAGAGACAGTATCTGAACTTCCTTGTTTAGGAGAATAACACCACTATTCCATTTCCTCCCCTCTACCTGCCAACTTGTTGCCTGTACTTGTCAAAGTTGGTTAATATTCCCTTTCTGTTCTGTGACCATAATTAAGTCTTCCCTGCTTTGCCTAGAGATTTACTCTAAAAATGAAAAGCCGTAACTAATATTTCCATTGTGATGATTATCTAAACACTGTTCACTGAATAGCAAAGTTGAACACTGTGATTGGATTTTCCGTGACTGCAGAGTCTTGATCCACATGTGCCAGTATTCAGATTCCCTTCCTCACTCTCCAGACAGTGGTTGAAAAACAGTCACATCTGATGTTCCTTCATATTTGAAGCATGCTTTCCTTGTACCGTTTGAAATGTTTGTTTTTCCCTGTAGGTTCTGTTTGCCCTTGTTTTTTGTTTTGGGATGAGGAAATGTGTGCTTTCCAGATAATGTGATTAGCTTCTAACTTTATCCATCTATTGACTAGAATTGACTCTATTCAGTTGGAAGTCTGTTCACTTCTTTTTTCTAATTTGGAAGATTTGCTTCCTATTTGGACCATTTTTGTACATTTTATCTCCACTGAGGTCGTTAGTAACTTTTCCTTTTTTTCCCCATAGGATGTCCTGTGGGGAGGATGCTCAGTGTCACTTCCCTATGTTTGTGCTATCTTTTGTTTTATGCACACAAGAGCTTTGCAGCTATTTCTGAGGATTTTCAAGTTTTTAAATTCTGTTCGTTGAATTAGCTGTTTCCTTGAGATTCAACTTCTCATTATATCTTAGACTTTTTGGTTATATTGCAAGCTTTCCACAAATAATGATTTTTGGTCACCAGTTTACATGAAAATATGGGTCATTGGCAGGACAGGCCAGCAAGTGTGTGTGCCTGAGGTGATCTGGCCACTTTGCTCTAGAGGAGGTGAGCTGGGGTGGAGGTCAACCATTCTGCTGCCTCCCCCAACCTCAATGCCATAAAGTTAGTTGCTCTAAATATGTAGATGCAGGCAAATGTTGAGAATCACTGAATCCACGACTTAGAAGTAGGGGAAGTTAATACATAGCCCCCAGGCCAGGTCGAAGAAGGTTATCAGTGTGCAAGTGAGTCCCTTGCCAACGGGAAGGTACCTAGCCATGGGTCGAGGCCAGGCATGACAGCTGCACCACAAGGCCCATAGACAGGGCTGCCATAGCCGTTGGTCTGGTGTAGCCACCCATTCAGTGCCCAGAGCCCAGCACTTCTTGCTGGCTCTGTGGCCAAATGGACATACATGGTGGGAACTGGTGGGGGAGGTAGATTGTGTGGCCACAGATATGAGTTGCTCTGCAAGGCAAATACCCTCCTTGTCTAGCTGCCCTTGGGCCACTGTGGTCCAGTTATCTATTTTAAATATAGTAGTGTGCACAGGTCAGTTCCAAACTCCCAATCTCTCTCTCCACTTAGCCTTACTCAACCCTGAGTTTGTTCTCTCAATCTGAATCTGTTACTGTTTTGTAAATAAATTCATTTGTATAAATTTTTCTAGATTACACACATAAATGATACTACATATTTACCTTACTGTCTGATTTACATGACTTTGTATGATAAGTCTCCGGGTCCAAGCATGTTGTGTATTTGGCATTATTTCACTGTTTTTAATGACAGAGTAATATTCTATTGTCTTTATATGCCACATTCTCTTTATCCATTCCTCTGTCAGTGGACATTTAGCATGCTTCCATGTCTTGGCTGTTGTAAACAGTACTGCAGTGAACATTGAGATGTGTGTATCTTTTCAAACCATGTTTTTTTTTTTTTTCTGGATATACTCCCAGAAGTGGGATTACTAGAGCTCTGTATAATAGAGCAGCTCTATTTTTAGCTTTTTAAGTAACTTCCATACTGTCCACTAAAGGGGCTGTAGGGTCTGCAGGCTTAGACGCCCTGCAGCATGTGGAACCTTCCTGGATCAGGGATCAAACTTGTGTCCCCTGTGTTGGCAGGCAGATTCTTAACCATTGGACTACCAGGGAAGTCCTGTAGATTTTTCTGATGATGGTCATTCTGACTGGTGTGAGGAGATATCTTCTTGTATTTTTTGATTTGCGTTACTCTAATAATTAGGAGTTTGAGCATCTTTTTTCAGGTATCTCTTGGTCATCTCTATGTCTTCTGTGAAGAAATGTCTGCTTAAATCTTCTGCCTATTTTTTGATTGAATTTTTTTAAATTGCTGATCGATTTGATTATGATGTACCTTGGTGTGGGCCATCATCAAAAAAATACACAGGTTGTCCAGTGGTTAAGAATCTGCCTGCCAGTGCAGGGGACACAAGTTTGATCCCTGGTCCAGGAAGATTCCACATTCTTGTCTTGTCTTGTGAAAGTCACTTAGTCATGTCCAACTCTTTGCAACCCCTTGGACTATACAGTCCCTGGAATTCTCCAGGCCAGAATACTGGAGTGGGTAGCCTTTCCCTCCTCCAGAGGATCTTCCCAGAGATCAAACCCAGATGTCACACATTGCAGGTGGATACTTTACCAGCTAAGCCACAAAGGAAGCCCAAGAATACTGGAGTGGGTAGCCTATGCCTTCTCCAGCATATCTTCCCGACCCAGGAATCGAAAGGGGGGAATTGCAGGCAGATTCTCAAGGAGCAGCTAAACCTGCATGCCATAGAGCCTGTGCTCTGGAATGCAAGTTTGAAAATGGGATTAAGAAAGAATGTATATATTAACTCTGTTGACTTAAAAAAATGCACAACATGCACAGCATCTCAGATAGCTCTGAGAAACTGTTCAAATAGGTAGTGGGGAAGCACAGTATATATGTGATTTTGGTAAAGGGGGAATACATGCAATCAAGCAACAATTTTTGGTAGGAAGTTTCCGCTGGTCTCATGAAGCTTCTCCTAGTCATAGGAAACAGCTGTCACCATGAAGGATTTTAGTGCCTTACCAGATATGAAGAGATGCAAGAACTGGCTCATAAAATCAGCTCCTGAGTATATCTAATTATCTAAAGACCTGCCCTACCAGTTTTCCCAGAGCAGAGAGTGCCACATTTCTGCTCTCCACCCTAAACTCCTTCAGGGGATGTTGAAGGTCAGCAGCTGCAATAGCAAACAATTTAATCTTTGTAGAGGTAGATGGCAAGCACCCATGGCAAATACCAGTTAGTTGACAGGGCCCCATCATGGTCTTAAATTCAATCATACTTTGGGAGGCATTTCATGACCATCCATCCCACATAGCTAGGAAGACTCATTCCTAGGTGATGATTTTGCTGGTAGGCCATTCAGTGTGCTATTCCAGGAGTAGGTCTTTATAGTCAAAGATCTCTGGACATCTGTCTTTTAATTATGATCCAGGAAAGTAATCCCTCTTCTTTTATCCTCCCATGTCTAGAATTAGACTATTACAATCATTGATACCATACAGAACTATGTATTTGATCAACTGCTTCACATTACCTAGTCATCATTATTTTCATTGGAGGTTCAGTTATACCTTTGGTATTGTAAGAAACAATAATCTTGTAAAACTGGCAAAGTGCAAATAATATAGCTAGCAATATTATTAAGATCATAATTAGAATTAAGCCAGGAACTTCTATTAGGTTTAGCCCAATGTATTCTCAGGTCATCTGATGTAGTCTGTTCTATACTAATCTTTATCTTTCAGGGAAATTATATATTGGCACTGTGCATAAAGCTCCCAGTCCAGTTTCCTAGTGTTACTAGGCTGGTTATCCTTAGTATAATTTAATTTTTCTCAAGATTAAGTGCTAAGTCACTTCAGTCGTGTCTGACCCTGTGACCCTGTTAACTGTAACCCACCAGACTCCTCTGTCCATGGGAAGAGGGGACCTTAAATCTGAAATGACCACAGCCTGATGTTAACCTCATAAATCCATCCCATAATTGTGGGAGGTTTTTTCCCTTGGCTGAATTTTGCTTGTTGTTCTGATTGAGCTTGAGTAGCCTAGAAGAAAATTCATATTACGACCAGGGTCAGAGCAGGCATTATTAATTGGCCAGATGAGAGGATCCCACCTACTAATACTGAATCACTTTATGCAGAAATCAAAGAAACATTGTAAATCAACAGTACTTCAGAAGTAAATAAGTGGATAAATAGTATGGGATTAAAGAATTTTGGGTACTTGAGTTGGAGTGATTAATATTTGTAACTCAAATGTGGAGAGATTATAGTAGAAAGCATTGGACTTTTTAGATTTTGGATCTTAGTCCTACCGCTTATTAGTTAGCTGTGTTGTTGATTATTTAAAACAAATTGCCTAGCCTCTCTCAATTTTAATTTTCTTGCCTCCATTCTCATTTCAGAACTATAATTATGAAGAGGAAATGAAAAATATATGTATAAAGCATGGTACATACAAAGCATTCAGTAAATATTAGCTAATATTAGTGGGATCAGCTTCTTATGTACTTCAGTTTGCTCATTTGTAAGATTAGAGGGTTGGATTCTTTATATTTGTATTGCTGTTTATATAAATATATTTAAAATGTCATAGCTTTTCATGATTAAAGTAGATGCCATATGCCTTAGAAGTCATAGAAGTCATCTAATCTATCCTATGTTACAGATGAAGAAACAGCCCCAGAGGCTGCGCTTGCCCAAGGCCATATAACTAGGCTAGCGGAGTCAAGTAAAGTTGAGACTTACTTTTAAAGATATTTTAAACAGATTACATTATTTCCTTTTATAGTAGATTGGGTTATAGGCACATTATTTATTAAACTTGCATTGTCTGCATGAAACCATTTGATACCTTTGGTGAGAACAACACAAGAAGTTGTGTGCAAATTAATGTGAAACAAGGCTCATGCCTTTGGAGGACTATAAAGTCCTCCTTACATTACTGCAATTATCTTGCTGATGTAACTCAACAGTTTACTGAGGCTGCAGATTTTAATTCCTGACTTGACTGATTGACGGTGAATATAATATTCTTTGAACTTGGCCCTGCTAACAAGGAGAATTTACTGGGAAAATTTGGGTATTATTAAAAACATTTTCATGAGAATGCCATAGTGCTTGAGTGTACTACTTTTGTATAATGTAGGTGGCCTAACATGGGAAGAAAATCAGTAAAAATATCTAAAATAATTTTTGGAAATGTAAACTTTGAAGATTAAACATTATTTTCTCTTTTCATCTTAGGGCACAGTCAGTGGTGTATTGCTAGTTACACCAAACAATATAATGTTTGATCCACATAAAACTGACCCATTGGTTCAAGAGAATGGCTGTGAGGAATATGGCATCATGTGTCCAATGGAAGAGGTGATGTCAGCAGCAATGTACAAAGAAATTTTGGATAGCAAAATAAAGGAATCCTTACCCATGTAAGAGTGATATTTATACTCCTTTGCAGTTTTTTCCATCTAGTTAGTTGACCTTGGTCTAATACCTCTTAAGTATCTTTTAGTAGTTTTATTATAGATGCTTTTCATTTTATCAGTAATGAAACATATATAGTGTTGAAAAGATTATTCTTTATGCACTGGAATAGTTAGGAATTGTTTTAAATTGATATTTGCATATTTGATCAGAGAACCTGATATTTAAAAGTAACCTGTAGTATTCATTTAATTCAGTGTTTACCAGCCCTTTTTCTTCAGATACGGAATTCATAATTCTAAGTTATTTTTATTAGTAATTTAAAGTAATATAAGTAATCAAGGATACGTTTCAAATTTTCCTTAGAAGAGCCTGGAGAGTTGGGTGTGGGATTTGGGAGAGGTCATGAGCAAAGACCTGACGTTGGTACAACCAGAGCAGCTTTGTCTTTTATTTACTGATTTTATATGTTTGCATCCTTCTCTCTCAGGAAACTATGAAATATAGGGGAGAAGACCCATAGATTGCACAAGTGTAAAGTTAACCCTAGAATGTACTGGTTATGGAATTTGTGTGTTTCAAGCAATAGGTGTGAGGTTACAGGTCAGCACAGCCTGTGAAAGTAATGACAGAGAGAAAAGGGAAGGATAATAAATAAGAAAATAAAAGATAGGTCTACAAAGAAAGGAATAGGAAAGTACAAAGGAAGAAAATTAAAATAGAAAAGAGCTTCCCTATTTCTTCATAATTTGTCATTCCTTTGTCAACGGTTTAAAAACTGTCTTCACTTTAACTGATACTGAGATTTCTGTCCCTGTAATAACCTATAAAGTTGATAATGATTGTTTTAAAATTAACCTTTGTGAGATAGAACTACTTACAAAAGAGAGAAAGTTATTTTTGTCTCTGAGGCAGACTATATAAATTGTTAGAATACCTAAGGTAGAATAAAATCATTTATTTAAGAATGTCCATTATACCTCCCACCCCAATAGATAACTATTTTGGCGTGGTAAACTCATCTTTAGAGATGCAGATTATTCCTAAGATTGCCTCTACTGTTAGTTTTTAATATATCATCATCCAAAATCAGTCTGAGCAAATAAAGATTACTGTGGCAGGTAGAGAGGTGAGGCAAAGGTGAAGGAGTGAAGGATTAGATTAAAAGGGAATCAAGATTATAGCTATGTCAGTCATGAGTGAGATCATTTTCTCTTGCCCTGATTTTCCGTTTGTGTTAGGATACTTCGGGATTTTATTGAGTATTATGTGGTATGGTACCTAACTATTCTACACAGATGCTGTGGGACTCTTCCTCTTCCTCTTCTAAATCACTTTTTTATCATTTAGAACATCACCTGGAAAGACCATCTATTTGATCCAAACATTTTTTAAAAAGTACTCCAAAAAGAGATTTCTTTAAATCCTGCCTTATGAATTGATTAAAAATAAATATCTGGCAACAGATCAGATAAATGAGTCATGTGATTTTGCAGAATAATGTTATATATGGTAAAAATGAGGTGTATAAGATTTTATTGGTTTTCTTCTGTCTTATATTGGGAAGTTGATTTCAAAGGTATTGTTCAGGAACAATAGCAGCATGATTGACAAAAAAAAAAAAAAAAAATGTTACAACACTTATCTAAATCTGTGTCCTGTTGGATTTACTTAACTTTATCTCTTACCTAAGGGTCTTCTACAGATAGTTTCTCAACTCTTTTTGCTGAGTTCCAGGACTCTTGCCTGGAAAATCCCATGGAGGAGCAGCATGGGCTCTTTGTAACCCCACTTCACTTTCTTTCAGGACCCTGTGTGTGCAGTTTTAGTCGATCACCAGTAGGTGACACTGTTACATATTTAATAGCACAGACTAGATGCTTGGATTTCTTAAGGTGAATCAGTCAGTGCAAGGAAAGCAGAGATAGGAATTGGACTTCAACTAACTGATACTTTTTAAAAACTAAAATTTACCTATCCTATGCACAATAAAATTATGTTTATCATTATAAAAATATCAAAACTAGAATAAGAGGGAAAGAGTTACCCATCTTCACCATCCAGAGGTCACCAATAAATTTTGTGTCAACTTACTTCCCAGTCTTTTCTATTCTCAAACTTGCATAAATATTCTTTTCCCACTAAAAACTCATATCGTTTCCATTTACTAGTTTTTAGCCATCGTTTTAAATTGTTGATTTGTATATCATGCTGTAGTCTGCCTCCATGCAGAACTTACACTACCTAATCTTTGAACATTAGTGCTTGTATATTACAAACGGCATTAAACATGGAAATCTAGAAGTAATGATGAATCATTCAGCCAGCTAATATCTAACCTGTTAGCTGAACAAGTTCTCTTAGAATTGTTAAGAGTTGTCACTGGAACCATGAAGAATTCCTCTAAGTACTTTTGCCTTGATTCTGTTCAGGTTGATTTTTAGCTTTGCATTTGAGTCATTTATTTTAGTTTAATTTCTGTTTAAATCTATATAAGCACTATGTGTGTGTACATAGTATCAGTCAATGTGCTTTATTAACACATTTAAAATTTTAATTAAAACTTTATTTAATCCTATTTTTCATATTTCATCAGTGAGTAAATTTTAGTTTAGAATTACAGCTTCACCCAAAAGTTGTGTCTTCAACTTGTCTTCAGGTAGATCAGTTCAGTAAATCTTACACTGATAGATATTTCCCATATCTTAAGTAGTTGGTGCAAAAACTTAATTAATTACTTGTTCTATACGAATCAGTTTTTTAGTATGCTATTAAGAGATGTATGCTGTGTCCTTTTAGAAAAGCCTTTTTAGTGATATTAATTCAGTGTTAAGTTTGTGGAAAATAAAATTCTATAATTTAAAAAATAATAACTTTAAATTTTGTTTACTGACAGAGAGATAGATCAGTTATCAGGAAGGGACTTCTGCCATTTAAAGAAAGTGACAAGAAGTAATACTGATGAACTAGACTCAAGAATCCGTGATGCAGCTAATGATAGTGCCAGCACTGCTCCTAGGAGCACTGAGGAGTCTCTTTCTGAAGATGTGTTCACAGAATCAGAACTCTCTCCTATTCGGGAGGAGCTTATTTCTTCAGATGAGCTACGACACGATAAATCATCTGGCGCATCATCAGAATCTGTGCAGACCATCACTCAGAGTGGAGTAGAGTGTTTGACGGTCATATCAGAGGCTGCTAGTACGCCCGATCACCTAAAATCTGGTTCTGGACATACTGCCAGTGAAGTTGGGACTCTTTCTCTTAAAACTGGTTTAAATAATCTTGAAATGGCCTCTAAGGAAGGAGATCAGGCTGCAGATAATCTTCAAAAAATATCAGGTCTTAAAGAACAAAGCACAGGTATAAAAAAAGATAACCAGGAGTTTCCTCTTAATGAGAATTCACTACATCAAGAAGAAGTTGAAAAAGAAAGTATGCCTTGTGGGGAAGCAATGGAATTTAAACAAAAGCAAGTTGTCAACAAAGGAAAACAAGGAAGGGAACAAAATCAGGACTCAGAGACTGAGGTAGAAGAGCTACGGAAACTCTGGAAATCTCATTCCATGCAACAAACTAAACAGCAGAGGGAGAATATTCAACAGGTGTCACAAAAAGAAATTAAGCATAAAATAGCAACAGCCGATATAGAAGGTAAGTGTTGAGGAATATATATAGTTAGTTTGTCTTACTGTATATTGTCTCCCTCTTTTCTCACTGACTCAGAAGCTGCTGTATCTTAGGCCACCCTGAAGGATAATGTGGTGGCCCTTGACGGATGTTTCTCTGGGACAAGTGCATAGTGTCTGGTTTCTACTGTCTTGTCCCACAGTGGATTGTACATGTAATGAGCATCCTTTCCACCATGTGTATGCATTCCTTATTCACTGCATTCTGTCTTTAAACAATATATTTCTTGAAAATGTGCACAAGTCTATCATACCTATGATTTCTCCTCCCCCCCTTTTTTTTCATTTAGTTCTTGGTATGTTACATCATTAGAATACTATTTAAAATTGGGTAGTGTGTTAGTTGCTCAGTCATGTCTGACCCTTTGCAACCCCATGGACTGTAGCCCACCAAGCTCCTCTCTCCATGGAATTTTCCAGGTGAGAATACTGGAGTGGGTAGACATTCCCTTCTCCAGGGGATCTTCCCAACTCAGGGATCGAACCTAGGTCTCCTGCTTTGCAGGCAGATTCTTTACAATCTGAGCCACCAGGGTAGCCCCTTAAAATTGTATATATAATATCATAATTGCAATTTGTAATTGCCAAAGTTATATAATCTCTTCATTTTTTAAAAGTGTATTAAGTCATAAAATCTGTTTCTGAAATTCTTCCAGGTATCCACAGGTTTCATCATTGTCTGGTTGTTTTTCTTTAAAAAGCAGTACTAAGGAGACTTCCCTGGCTGTCCACTGGCTAAGACTGTGCTTCCAGTGCAGGGGGCCCAAGTTCAGTCCCTGGTCGGGGAACTAAGATCCCAGATGCCATGCGCTGTGGCCATAAATGAACTAAAGATTTTTAATTTAAAATAAATAAAAAGCAGAACTAAGATAAATTAAATACCATTTTCTCTTTCAATTTTGTATTTTCATACTGTTTACTTTTGAAAATTATAGTAATAGTTTTTATTTCTACTATACAATGATTCTGCTTTGTACATTATGTTAAAAGTGGTATAACTCAAGTATCTTAGCTAGCATTTCTCATATTCTGTTGGAGTATTGATTTCAGATTAATCTAATTTACATGTTTCTGTTTTATAATTAAAATTGTAATTGTTAAAATATGCATAAAATAAGATTTACGAGTTTCACCATTTTTAATGTAAAATATAGGAGCTTTAGGCATATTCACATTATTGTACAACCATCACCACCATCCATTTCCAGAACTTTTTCATCTTCCTGAGCTGAAACTCTCTGCTTATTAAATGATAACTTCCATTCTCCCCTCCTTACAGCCCTTGGCAAGCACCATTCTATATTTTCCCTTTTGTGTGTGGCTTATATCCGTTAGCATAATGCCTTCAAGTTTCGTCTATGTTGTAGTGTGTCAGAATTTTCTTTCTATATAAAGCTGAATAATATTCCATTATACACAGCACATCTTCTTGATATGTTCATTTGTTGATGGACATTTGAGTTGTTTCTACCTTTTGGCTGTTGTGAATAATAATACTGCTGTGAACATAAAAAAAAAAAAAATCGCTCAGTCGTGTCCGACTCTTTGCGACCCCATGGACTGTAGCCCACCAGGCTCCTCTGTCCATGGGATTTTCTAGCCAAGAATACTGGAGTGGGTTGCCATTTCCTTCTCCAGGGGATCTTCCCAACCCAGGGATCAAACCCGGGTCTCCCACATTGTAGGCAGACGCTTTACCATCCAAGCTACCAGGGAAGCTATGAACATAAGTGTACAAATAATTTGTTTGATTTCCTTCTTTCTTTTTTTTTTTTTTTTGGTTATATACCAGAAGTAGATTTGCTGGATTCTATGGTAATTCTGTGTTTACTTTTTTGATGAACCATTGATCTGTTTTCCACAGTGGCTATACCATTTTATAGTCCCACCAGCAACATACCAGGGTTTGATTCAGTTTTTCAAAACAGGGAATTTTCTTTGCATTTAGATATACTGAATTTAGATATACTGAGATATACTGTATATAAGGTACATATACTTAAGACCTAAGGATTATATTTAATAGATGTTAAGTAATTACCATCTCTAAAAGATTGAATATTTTTTCATTATTCAGAGTTAATGTTCATTAAAGAACTTTTGACAAATACGTTGCTTTTTAGAAAATTTATAAAAAATTACCTGGAATTCATCACCTGGAGTTGATCATTGTTAATATTTGGTGTATTTATCTTTGCTCCTCAGTGCGTATGTGTATCTACATACACACATTTATATACACACACATATATAATATTGATATAATTTGTGTATATCTTTATATGTGTATGGTTTTCATATAAAATTAGGATTACATGTAGTATAGTTTCTTGCTTTTTTCAGTTCATATTTTATGTCATGAACATTTTCCTGTGTCATTATACAGTTGACCCTTGAACAACTCAAGGGTTAAGGGGTGACACATACTCCTCTTCCACATTCAAAAATTTATAACTTTACAGTCTGTCCTCCAGATCTGTGGTTCTGCATACATGGATTCAACCAACCATGTGTAGTAGTAGTATCGTATGTATTATTTGAAGAAGATCTATGTATAAGTGGATCTGTGCAGTTCAACCCCATGTTGTTCAAGGGTCAACTTGAACCCATGTAGTTCTTTCATGGTTTTTAATGGCCCTGTAATTTAGCTATTTCTGTATTTATTAAGACATTCAGTTGTTATTAACAATTCATATTATTGAAATTGATGTGAGGAATGCTGGCACAGATATCTTTATTTGATATGTTTGTGTTTGGTTGTCTCATGCTCTAAAATCTTTGAAAATGATAAAATGTTGCATTCTGGTTGACCCAGTAATATAGTAGACTACTTGTATTTTATTGCGTTTGTTTGGGTGCAGGGTTTAATTGGATTTTCCTGTTATGACATTACTAAATGGAGAAAGTTTGGTAGATACGTTTAGATAGGTGTTCCTGGATTGCCACTATTTGGTTTCTTTTTTTTTGTATGTGCATATGGAGGGAGGACAAGAAAATTAGTTTTAAGTAGCTAATTTTAAGGAACTTGAGATTCTATATAGGGAAGTTTCTGATCTTTTATCATAAAACTATATAACATAAATATATAATGGAATATAATTGTGAGAAGAATAGTAAAAGTTCATTCTTTTAACCTGATGCAAATGCTGGGGCTCAGATAGATTATGTATCTTGCACAGGGTTACACAGAAAAAAGCCATGACTAGTATCCAGATCTCCTGACTATAGCAAAATGCTTTTTTTCCCATAGTATGCCTCCTTTGTAAGCTAATGTCTAGTTTCCTGAATTGATCCATATTGTCAGACCTTCAGTGTGTCATACGACAGCATCTGTGGTTGGAAGGGTTAGAGATAATTCAGGCTTAATAAGCTAAACAGATGGCTAAATCTAGCATATTGTTTTTGTCACACCTTCATATGTATGTAAAAGCTTCAGAAACTTTTTTACTGAATTTTTTCTGTAACAACCATATTACAGTAAAGCTTTGAAAATTCTGCAAACTTATTTAGATATTGTTCTAGAAAGGTAGTAGAGATTGTCCAGAATATTGTATATGTATATGTATGAATAATTACTTTAGTGTGATTATTATAAAAATTTAACCAAAATTTCTGGATCTTCCACATTTTTTCCTAATACGCTTAGACGTAATATCAGTTCATAACTTGGGTGTTAGTTTATTAGTCTTGCTATACTTGTCACTTTTGATGGAAAAATATATAAGCTACTTAAGAGAATTTACCTTTTAGTAAATTAACATTTTATTCTGTAATTATTTGTCAGAAGTTTAGAGATAAACATTATTTAGTCTAAATTGTTTTAAATTATTCAAACATGGTGTATGAGAATTGAATAAACACTCTATCTCAATTCTAGGTTCTGCACTTTTAAAAGAAAAGAGAAGGCATCGATTGCATAAGTTCTTATGTCTCAGAGTCGGAAAGCCTATGAGGAAAACATTTGTATCTCAAGCAAGTGCAACAATGCAGCAGTATGCACAAAGAGATAAGAAACATGAATATTGGTTTGCTGTGCCACAAGAAAGGTAAAACAATAACAACAAAATCTGGAAAACATTGAGATTCCTTGAGTTGAAATTATTTTGTATAACAGTTCACACCAGTAGCAAAGTACTGAAATAGTTTATGATTAAAACCTGACATTAAATCTGTTCAAAATCAGTTAGCTCCTCTTTTATACTCTTTAATTTATCCCACTTTTAATTTTAGTCCCCTTTGTGGTTTAATGCAAAAAATATGAACATATACCTCATGTTACTAGTAAACAGTCATAGTTAAAATGTTTTAGATCAAGAAGGTTCATTAAAATATTAACTGGTACAGCCCCACCTCAAGGCAGGAAATGATACAATTGCTTTTTTTTTTTTTTTTTTTTACTTTTTTTTTTATTTTGTATTTTGTTAACTGGTAATAGCCAGTTATCACTGTTGTGATAGTTTCAGGTGAACAGCAAAGGGACTCAGCCATACATATACATGTATCAATTCTCCCCCAAGCACCCCTCCCATTCAAGATGCCACATAACATTGAGCCAAGTTCTGTGTACTATACAGAAAGTCTTGGTTATCCATTTTAAGTATAGCAGTGTGTACATGTCCGTCCCAAACTCCTAACTATATATAATTTCTTTTTTTTAAATTTCATCAAATCCTTTCTATTATAAATGCTTGCTATATACATAACAGTAAAATAGCTACTAAAAGGATCTGGTCTTCAAGTTATTTTTTATACTCACTGCACAGTAAAATTTCTCATATTATGATTGAGCAATATTTGTAAAGGATGTCTGTTATCACTGTATTGTAAATACTGACATTTTAAGTTCACTGGATCATAAATAATGACATTTTAAGTTAAAACTTACATTTATCTATTAAATATATCCAGTGGGATTTAGATAATGTAACAATTTGCCCTCTACGATTAGATTATTCATTTAAACACTACTTGAATGTGCTCTTCTAAAGCAGTTTTGCATCACTACTTTTCTCTTTGAATTTGTATTTCAATTATACTTCCTCATAGAATCTTATTATAAGGTAGTATATTTTTATTCCTTTTTACATTTTTTGCAACAAATTGCATATGCTTACACATTTATCTGGAGCTTCCCAGGTGGTGCTAGTGTTAAAGAACCAGCCTGCCAAAGCAGGAGACATAAGACACCAATTCGATCCCTGGGTCGGAAGATCGCCTGGAGAAGGGCATGGCAACCCATTCCAATATTCTTGCCTGGAGAATCCCCATGGACAGAGGAGCCTGGCAGGCTGCAGTCCATAGGGTCGCAAAGAGTCAGAGATGACTGAAACGACTGAGCATGCACATACATATTTATCTGTGTGTATGTACTGACATTGCTGCTGCTGCTGCTAAGTTGCTTCAGTCATGTCTGACTCTGTGCAACCCCATAGACGGCAGCCCACCAGGCTCCCCCGTCCCTGGGATTCTCCAGGCAAGAATACTGGAGTGGGCTGCCATTTCCTTCTCCAATGCATGAAAGTGAAAAGTCAAAGTCAAGTCGCTCAGTCGTGTCCGACTCTTTGTGACCCCATGGACTGCAGCCTACCAGGCTCCTCCGTCCATGGGATTTTCCAGGCAAGAGTACTGGAGTGGGGTGCCATTAGCTAGGTAATACCTTTTGAAAAACTTTATTTTATCCCTTTCCATTCTACCTTTGTTTGTTACTGCTTTAGTATAGGTTTACATCCTTGATCACCTGGGCTATTTTAAAAGTCTTCTAAATCTAAATCGTAAATACACAGGGATTGTTTTGCATATGCCAACACCCAAGTAAATCACCACCCAGAATAAAATACAGACCACCTCCAGTACTCTAGAAAGTTCCCTCCTGAGCCCAGACAACCCCTAAACTCCCAGAAACAGGTAGTCTGGTGGACTTTTGACTAGTTTTGCCCTTTTGAATTTTATGTAAATGGAATTATACAATATATAGTCTTTCATGTCTGGCTTGACTTCTTTTATTCTGTGAGACTCATCCATATTGTATCAACAGAACCTTTTTGTTGCTTCATTATTTGGAATTTTATAAATATTCCAAATTTTTTCTATTCAACAACCTGCAGACAGGCATTACACATACTAAAAATTTTCTGTGATTATTCTCAAAAGAGTAAAGGGTCTAAGGCTCACCCTACTTGTTAACAGGTTGGCCTGCCTCAGTTTAATGAGTGCTGGCAGAAAAGAGTCACAACAGCATCAGTCACAGCTCTAGCACTTGTATGAGTTCTTTGAGCTTCAGTTCCCACAGTTGCGTGTGAAGAAGGCCAAGTGACGGCTGCATGTGCCATGGGTTATGTTAAAGGAGAGGAACCATAAGTTTAGGGAACCTAAAACTTCTATAATGTACAGTAAGCATGGTTTCCCTTTGATCCAGAGTAAGATACTACTGGGCTTTCCAAGTGGCTCAGTGGTAAAGAATCCATCTGCCAAGCAGGAGACACGTATTCAATCTCTGGGTCAGGAAGATCCCCTAGAGAAGGAAACAGCAACTCACTTCAGTATTCTTGCTTGGGAAATCCCATGGACAGAGGAGCCTGCTGGGCTACAGTCCATAGGTTCACAGAAGAGTCAGACACAACGTTGCGACTAAACTTCCACCACAAGATACTGAATATTTCTGCCTTCTAAAACCATGCTATGCTTTGTTTTCTGTGCAAACATACATGAAAAGGCAGTGTTGAACAAAGGTATACAGTGCCTCTGCCCATAAGACATGCAGAAATCCAAGAGAAAATTGTCTTTCAACACCTACATTATTCCAAATATTAATTAAACCCAGAAGAATGTTTTATCATTAAAATTATTACTAATGAACAGTGGATCAAAGCAACATGAATTATAATTTATCATACATAGCTATTACACATCAAATGTAAAATACAGGAAATGTCTTAATAAAATAGGGCTTTCTCCCAATTAGTTTATGTATCCATTGATGAATATTGTTCATTGAAATGATAAGACTCAGTGGCTCAGTTCTGCCCCCTCCCTTTTTCTTTTTCTATAAGTACTAAAAAGCTTTGTTCATAAAAATGTCTATGAAACTGAGTTTTATTATAATGTCAGTCAGTTCTTTAAATGTATTTCTGTTTATATTCTAAAATTAACCATCTTTCATCAAAATTATTTTTAGTAACCATCATTTGAATAGTTTCATTCAGTTTTGTGGAAATTAGTGAATTAGAAACCACCTGATACACAAAAGGACTTACTACCCAGTTTTTAAAATCTTTCCCTGTCTCAATACCAACTTTGGGCAACCTGGAAGGTTTTATACTGGAAGTTTTTTAACTATAAAGACATGTACCATTGTAAAATTCTGGATGAGTGAGGATGGTACTTTAGTAAAAGCAGAAAAGAAACAATCTGTAAGATATCTTAACCACGCTCTTCTCAAGAAGATGAGTATGAGTGAAGATTACCATATGGAAACGGAAGAGAAGGAGATTGATTCCCTTAGATCTATCTTAAATGTCTGTGTACCTCTTGGAAAGGCTTTATATGTTCCTCTGAAGACTTCCTTTCAAGAATATAATAATAAAATTCTTTTCTCTCCCCGCTCACCTAAATATACAGTACAATCTGTGCGTTCAACAAAATGTGATTAAAATAATTTAAAAATATGCTGTGATTTGCATAATTCATGAGTACATGAAAAGCAAAGAGCCAGATACTCTGATCTGCCAGTGATACCAGGATGATTACAATGAGATATTCAACCCTATTATATCTTTAGTTAAAAACAACATAAGGATTTATTTTTCTCCTTAGTGTTGGCTTTGTTTTAATTTTTGAATGGAATTTTCCATTTTAATATTGTCCTTGCACCTTCACTAATATTCATTGAAAATTAGTTTTATTAGAATTTCAAACTTTATTGTATTTCATTCAGGATTTTATGAAAAAGTTGCTTCATAGAGACAAATTATCTGAAAGATGATACTTAACACCTTTTTCAAGCATTAGTTGCCACATAACAAACAACACTATTAAAAATTTATTGAAAACAATGTCCAGGACAGTGATTATTGATTGCTATATGTTAGTAGAGATTTTTTTTTAATATAAATTTATTTATTTTAATTGGAGGCTAATTACTTTACAATAGTGTATTGGTTTTGCCATACATCAACATGAATCTGTCACGGGTATACACGTGTTCCCCATCCTGAACCCCCCTCCCAGTTCCATCTCCATACCATCCCTCTGGGTCATCCCAGTGCACCAGTCCCAACCATCCTGTGTCCTGCATCAAACCTCAACTGGTGATTCGTTTCGCATATGATATTATACATGTTTTAATGCCATTCTCCCAGATCATCCCACCCTCGCCCTCTCCCACAGAGTCCAAAAGACTGTTCTGTACATCTGTGTCTCTTTTACTGTCTCGCATACAGGATTATCATTACCATCTTTCTAAACTCCATATATATGCGTTAGTATACTGTATTAGTGTTTTTCTTTCTGGCTTCCTTCACTCTGTATAATAGGCTCCAGTTTCATCCACCTCATTAGAACTGATTCAAATGTATTCTTTTCAATGGCTGAGTAAAGTAGAGAGTTTTATAATTACTTTTCAGTTATCCATACCAATTAAAGCCAACGAAGCATAGATGTTTGAAATGTGCATGTTACCCTTCAGATAATTTTTATTTCAGGGATTTAGGCTTTAGTAGGACTTCCCTGGTGGCTCAGACGGTAAAGCGTCTGCCTACAATGCGGGAGACCTGGGTTCAATCCCTGGGTCAGGAAGATCTGGAGAAAGAAATGGCAACCCACTTCAGTGTTCTTGCCTGGAAAATCCCATGGATGGAGGAGCCTGGTGGGCTACAGTTCATAGGGTCACAAAGAGTCGGACACGACTGAGCGACTTCACTCACTCACAGGCTTTAGTAAACAAAACTGAAAGAAGGGACATAAAAGTTAAATATATTAAATTTCTATTAACCTGGGAAAAACTTGTATAGTGGTCAGGTTTCAAAATAGGTAATTAGAGTAAGTTGTTAGTTGTATTTTAGATAATTAGATCATTGTGTGATTGAGGTTAAAATGGTGAGTTCGGTTTTCCTTCCCATTGTCAAGTTTCCTTCATGAAAAGAAATGTTGCCATGAAGAGCATCTGAGCTAGTCAAAACCAGGCTGAAGAAAATCCTAATGTAGTTAGGAGCTGGACAGAACACAGCCCCAAAAGTTTAAGTTAATGTCTTCCTGGTAGTGGGCTTTGTTTTATTTTTAAATAAAGAATAGTGTATGTAATATTTTGTATATTTTAAGTCTTCAAGTTTTGTGAAGCTGTTTAACAAAAATAATTTTTAAATTCTTGCTAACAACTCAGAATAGCAGATCTATTAATTCATAATCACTCATTCTAATAGGACAGACCACTTGTATGCCTTCTTCATTCAGTGGAGTCCAGAAACATATGCAGAAGATACTGGTGAATATACCAAAGAACCTGGATTTATAGTAGTAAAAAAGATTGAAGAATCTGAAACAAATGAGGATTCTACTAATGAAGCTGCAGCTAGAGAATGGGAGGTAAGGGGGAAAATGTGAAGCTTTCATTTGTCTTTTTTTTTTGTATGAATTTATAGAGTTGGCAAAGTTCAAGTGATCTTTAAACGAGTAATAAAGGTTCACTGTCCTTGTATATATGTGTTTATTGAATAAATCTGATTAGTAACTTTGGTTTATTCCTTTTTGTCATTTCCCTTTTGCTTTAAAATGTTAGAGAAGCAACCTGTCATCAGTAAAATGCTTTTTATTGAGTAAACTTTAGGAATAATTACTGTTATACTAATTTTCATAAAACATTTATTGCAGATCTAATTCACTTTAATGTTATCTCCTGCATGGAGGAGGCCTAGCAGTTATTTAACACATTCATGCAAATTAGCACTCCTTCTAAGCTCATATCCAAGCATTATCTTGACATCAGTTTAGCAACATGCAAAGAAAATAAGCTGATGCTAATTTTACAAACTAATGAAAGTTTTATGCTCTGCTCAAATTTACTGAGCTTGTATAAATGGTCAAATTGACACTAAACAGCTTTTTTTAACCCCTCTTAGATCTGTCTTTTAAAATTGTGTATTATGATTTTCCATGCTTTGTCATGTGGGATTGATAGAGTGACGTATCTGGTCTTTCTTTTGTTATGGGTCCCTGGATTCACCTCTTCATGCATTAGAAAATACAGAGCAGATGCTAAAATGTGATAATAAACTGAATCAAGTTTTGTTATCCATCTGGTGTTGTTTGTGATTGTTTGTGTGATGAATGTGGTGTATATGTATTTAACATGTATAATGATTAAAGGTATACATGGCATGTCTTTTGTTTAAAATGCACACCTGATTTTGTATGTGCCTCAATCCGTTCCGTATAGTATATTCAGAATCAGTTTCTATTGTGACTATGATATAATGGAGGGAAAGAGTTAACATATATTGAGCATTTATTTTGAGTTATTTTTAATATTTAAACCAATATTAATCTTCCTACCAGCTTTCACAATAGCCATGAACTGGAAACAACCTGAATGCCTGTCTGCAGGTTATTGAATTAAAAAAAAATGGAATATTTATAAAATTCCAAATAATGAAGCAACAAAAAGGTTCTATTGATACAACAATGTGGATGAGTCTCACAGAATAAAAGAAGCCAAGCCAGACATGAAAGACTATATATTGTATAATTCCATTTACATAAAATTCAAAAGGGCAAAACTAGTCAGAAGTCCACCAGACTACCTGTTTCTGGGAGTTTAGGGGGTGTCTAGGCTCAGGAGGGAACTTTCTAGAGTACTGGAGGTGGTCTGTATTTCATTCTGGGTGGTGATTTACTTGGGTGTTGTCATATGCAAAACAATCCCTGTGTATTTACGATTTAGATTTAGAAGACTTAAAATAGCCCAGGTGATCAAGGATGTAAACCTATACTAAAGCAGTAACAAACAAAGGTAGAATGGAAAGGGATAAAATAAAGTTTTTCAAAAGGTATTAATTACCTAACTAATGGCACCCCACTCCAGTACTCTTGCCTGGAAAATCCCATGGATGGAGGAGCCTGGTAGGCTGCAGTCCACGGGGTCACAAAGAGTCGGACACGACTGAGCGACTTGACTTTGACTTTTCACTTTCATGCATTGGAGAAGGAAATGGCAACCCACTCCAGTGTTCTTGCCTGGAGAATCCCAGGGACGGGGGAGCCCGGTGGGCTGCCGTCTATGGGGTTGCACAGAGTCGGACACAACTGAAGCGACTTAGCAGCAGTAGCAGCAGCTAATAAAACAGGATATAGTGACAGATGATGGTGAAGTACTAACTTGGGTGGCAAGGTAGATGGCAGTATTTTCAGTCAAGTCAGAGAATTGACAGTTTTCTCTCTTTTGAGATTGAAACACTTAATTTTGAAAATAATAGACTTTAGTACTAATTTTTTGAGTATTAACTTTTTATTTAAAGGGGACCATCTTAATTCTTATGGACAATTCTGCAGATTATAATTTCAAAGGAAAAAGTTTTCTCACCTGTTTTCAACTAGAATTGATTCAAATAAAAAGATGATTAAAAATTGATAAAAAATTAAATTTTAGAAACGTTCTGCTGTGTTATCTAGAAACATTTTGCTGCACTAATAGAGTAGCCACTAGGTGACATGTGGCTATTGAATACTTGAAATATGGCTAATGCCACTAAGGAACTGAATTTTTAATTGTTCAATTTTGATTAAACATAAAAACCAATACTTGATTCATTATTGGATGACTTTTAGATATGTTTTGAACAACTTAGATATATGAATTCTTTTAAGCTGTAAATTTCATAAAATATCAATGTGATCTCATAAATAAGATTAGGTATTTCCTGTGAAAATCTGGTATCTCCATTGAGATGTAGTTAACTATGCTAATTCCTGTAAATACAATAGCCCCTCACTGCTTGTACACCGCTGTTGAGCAAGGAAATATGGCTAGTCCAAATAGAGATAATCTGTAAATATAAAAAATATGCTGGTTTTTTAAGATTCAGAACTGAAAGAAAAAAAATGTAAGATATCATTAATTCTTCCATCGATTATGTTGAAATGATGTTTTGGTTATATTGGATTAAGAAAATATATTAAAATTGATTTAACTTTTTTTTTTAATGTGGCCCCTAGGTAATTTATAGTTGCATATGTCTTGCATTGTATTTCTCTGGTATAGTATTGGTCTAGTGCCTGATAGCTACTAAGTACATAAAAAGCTAGGTTCCCCCCCCACCACCACCAAAAGTCTGTTCTTTACCTTAGAGTTCACTCTTGGTGCTGTACATTCTATGGGTTTGAGCAAATGTAAGAGAACATAAAAAGTATTTTACATGTTTAAAGGATGTTTTTTAAAAGGAAATTTGAGGTGGATGAACCTCGAGCCTGTTATACAGAGTGAAGTAAGTCAGAGAAAAATAAAATGTTATATATTAATGCATAAATATAGATTCTAGAAAAATGGAACTGATGAACCTACTTGCCTATTTGCAGGGCAGGAGTAGAGATGCAGGCGTGGAGAACCGACTTGTGGACACAGCAGGGGAAGGAAAGGGTGGGACAAACGGAGAGAGTAACATTACATATATACACTGTCATGTGCAAATTAGGTAGCTAGTGGGAAGTTGCTGTATAACACAGGGAGTTCAACCCAGTCGTCTCTGACAAATTACAGGGGTGGGAGGGAAGTTTAGGAGAGAGGGGATATATGTATACTTACGGCTGATCCCCAGTTTTGTATGACAGAAACTAACACAACATTGTAAAGCAATTACCCTCTAAATAAAGATCAATTTTAAAAAGGAAATTTGACTAGAGAACATACATAAAATGAGAAAAATTCAAAATCTCTACCTAGGTGTAGAGAATAGGTGACTTACAATTTAAGACGAATTTGTTATGAGTTTATTTCATGCTGATATGAAATTTGTACATTGGGGAACATTTGCCTGTGATAAACTTACCTTCTCAGCTTCTTTTCTGTTCTCCCTTCCTATTTCCCCTTCCCTTCCCCTACCTATGTAAGTACCATGAGGGCAGGGTTTTATGGGTTTCATACACTGCTCTATCTGCTGAGCTATGAACAGTGCTTCGTAAATACTTACAGCATTAGTGAATAAATTTGGACATAAAATAAATAATAAATATAACTTGTACTTGTTAACAATTGGTCTAAAATAAGTTCTTATGTCACTTGTAGTAAATATTTTATCATAAAGCCATAGACTCTTAAAGAGTTGAAATTAACTGACAGTTCAGCCTCTCTCATTTTACATCATTCTTGATTCTATTTTAGCATATTTAGTGATAGGGAACTTACTACCTCAAGGGGCAGTGCTTTTCAGTTTAGGACAGTTCTGTTAGAAAATTCTTTCTTTTAGTGAGTTTAAAGAAATATACCTTTGTAAGTTTAATACGTTTATCTTTGTTCTTCCTTCCTGTGCACATTAGTAACAACAAAATTTTTCTGTGTAATATGATAATGTTATACTTATCGGATATTAATATTTAAATATTATTATTATTATCTTTTAAAAAAATCCTCTACCAAGATTATTTTCACTGGTACTTCTGTTTGACTTTAATAACTCTTGTTTGATCTGACACTGTCTTCATCACTACCCTAAAAGGACATTAACTGTAGCACTCCAAATTAATAAAAGGTGCATCTTTGTAACAAGAAAAATTTTGTAAATCTGAAACAATTTAAGTTCCCAAATGTGCAAATTAAAGGTCAGTCCTACTGAAGATAGAAAGGGCTGGAATTTGAGAATTAGATATGATGAAAAAAGGAAGGAAGAAAAGAGAGCAATATTTGAACTTTGTACAGTGAATTCCAGAAAGAGGTGAGGGCCGCAGAAACGTACCTTTGTTAGCAAAGAGAAAAGATAGCTGCATTTTAAGATTGTTAGCAGTAAGAACCCTTCATGATACTTCAGAACTAAGATTTCTGAATACTTGGAGAAAAAAATCTGAGAAATACTACATGTGTAACTCAAGATGTGTGTTGGATTGATGTTATTTAATATGTACACTTTATTCAAATTTAGTCATTACTATAAATATAGTTACCATAAAACATCAGCTTACCTCACCATTGTTTCTTTTTTAACCATACTGTCTTGAGTATCTTAAGAATAAATTCTTCTGCTGTTGGTAGTTCAGTAACCCTACCTTGCAGCTGAAGCAGAACAATTTCTACAATTGGTAGTCTTCTCTGTTTTTCTCCGGTACTCAGTTCCAGAAATCAGTAAAGCATGTGTACTGAGGAAAATGTATTATGTGGGCTTTTGCAATTTTGTGAGAAATATTCCTTTATCATGGGGATTGTTTTTACGAATTTTCATTGAAAACACACTAATGGCATTTCAATAGTGTAAGGAAGATCCTGAGGTGAAGGTGGGGAAAGATACCTGTTGACCTCCTACTATTTGCTGATGATTGTGCTTTTATTTGATTAATACATAAATACAGAGATTAACAGTATAGTGAATTTGCATGTACCACTCAGCTTTATCAACTTATTTCATTTATAATCCTTTTCTACAGTTCTTCACATTTCTTCACAGGTGATAAAAATGTTTAAAATACACGTAATATGTGTGTATTTTTACAATTTGAGTCAGCATCCCAGCATGTGGCATATAGTTCTCTGACCAGGGATGGAACCTGGGCCCCCTGCATTGGGAGCGGAGAGTTTTAGCCGCTGGGCCACCACAGAAGTCCCAAAGCCTGTTTTATTTTTAAGATTCATGTGAATTTTGCATTATCTTAATTCATCTGATATACATAAAAAGCCTTTTAAAATTCCTGATCATGAAATAAAAGTGATGCTACAGTAGTGAAGAAAGTTGTTCTATTTCCTCTTCACTTCTCACACTTGCCTAAGTATTGACAAAAATAGCTTACACTGAGTTTTTGGTTTCTGATATGACTTCTCCATTTTTATGTGCTTGACATTACTCACATTTTCTCAGAATGATCCAAGCTTTCATTTTAAGTGAAAATATAAAGGTGGCACTCATGGTAAAGAACCTTCTTGCCAGTGCAGGAGACACAAGAGATGTGGGTTCAATCCCTGGGTTGGGAAGGTCCCCTGGAGGAGGGTGTGGCAACCCACTCCAGTATTCTTGCCTGGAGAATCCCATGGACAGAGGAGCCTGGTGGGCCATGGTACATAGGGTCGCAGAGTCAAACACAACTGATGCAACTTAGCACATATGCATAGATGTAAATTTATTGGGTACTTATTAAATAAACCCGTACAAAGGTTTTGTAATTATGCCAAATATTTTAGAATTTGCTTTCTGATGTAATTTTGTAAATCATTTATAGGATTTTCCCATTTTGACATTAATTTTATTGTTTAATTTTATAAATACTTTAAAATATTTAACCTAACCTTAGCAATTTAGACTGTAAAATTTATCATATCTTCAGTGATTTGGTTTTCCACCTGGATGTGATAATTACCATGTGGAATCAGTTCTGTTTTCTTATTTGTCATTAAGTTATTGCCATGGTGTATTATTATGTTTCTCAGAGAAGTCTTAACAGTTTCGTATTGCTGCAACTTTTAAGAACCAACAGTTTCAGGAATAGTTAGTGTTTTACTTCTTAAACTACCAGACAATGAATATTCTGGTGTTCATTTTCTTAAAGACATGGTTTGTGTGTGTGTCTGTGTGTGTGTTTTTAATTAAAGTAGCAAGTAGTGCCAAAATTAAAACTGAGTCAATATGTAAAACAAAGCAGAAATCCTGATTTCTTCTCAGCCTAGTCAGCAAAATCCATACAGAATTGATTTTGTTCAAAATAAAAGTAGTCTCTGAGTCACTAAATAGAGGTCACATTTCTCACATAAAAGCAATTAAAAATGAATATACTTTTGTAAACAAATTGAATCACATAGTATTACAGATCATAACACCAAAAGAAATTCAGTAAATCTGAAACTTTTGTAAATCAAAAACATTAAAAACATGAATTAACACAAATTGTCTTGTGTAATATTTCCATATTGATTATTTTTAGACCTCTTTATTGAGGTATGATTGATATATAAAAAACCATTCATGTTTAATATATACAACTTGAGTTTGGAGACAAATATACATCCATGCAAAATTCGGGCTTAAATTGAAGAAAGTAGGGAAAACCACTAGACCTTTCAGGTATGACCTAAAGCAGATCACGTAACGATTATACAGTGAGGGTGACAAATAGATTCAAAGGATTAGATCTGCCAGACAGAGTGCCTGAAGAACTATCAACAGAGGTTCATAACATTGTACAGGAGAGGGTGACCAAAACCATCCCCGAGGAAAAGGAATGCAAGAAGGAATAGTGATTTTCTGAGGAGACATTATAAATAGCTGAGAAAAGAAGAGAAGTGAAAGGAAAAGGATAAAGGGGAAGATATCTAAATACAGAGTTCCAGAGAAAACCAGGGAGAGAGAAGACAGCCTTAAGTGAACAATGCAAAGAAATAGAGGAAAACAATAGAAAGGAAAAGAACAGAGGATCTCTCCAAGAAAATTGGAAATACCAAGGGAACATTTCATGCAAAGATGGGCATAATAAAGGACAGAAACAGCAAGAATCTAACAGAAACAGAAAAGATGATAAAGAGATGGCAAGAACACACCGAAGAACTATACAAAAAGGTCTTTATGACCTTGATAACCATGATGGTGTGGTCACTCACCTAGAGCTAGACTTCTAGAGTATGAAGTCAAGTGGGTGTTATGAAGCATTACTATGAACAAAGCTAGTGGAGGTGATAGAATTCCAGCTGAACTATTTCAAGTCTTAAAAGATGAAGCTGTTAAAGTTCTGTACTCATTATGCCAGCAGATTTGGAAAACTCAGCAGTGGCCACAGACTGAAAAGGTCCGTTCATTCCAATCCCAAAGAAAGGTATCACCAAAGAATATTCAAATTACTGTACAGTTGGACTCTTTTAACATGCCAGCAAAATTATGCTCAAAATCTTTCAAGCTAGACTTCAACAGTACATAAACTGAGAACTTCCAGTAGTACAAGCTGGACTTAGAAAAGGCAAACGAACCAGAGCAAATTGCCAGCATCTGTTGGATCATAAGAAAAGCATCTACTTCTGCTTCATTGACTACACCAAAGCCTTTGACTTGTGGATCACAACAAACTGGAAAATTTTTAAAGAGATAGGAATACCAGGCCACCTTACCTGCCTCCTGAGAAACCTGTACGCAGATCAAGAAAAGTCAGAGTGAAAGTGGCTCGGTTATGGCCGACTCTTTGGGACCCCTTGGACTGCACAGTCCATGGAATTCTCTAGGCCAGAATACTTGAGTGGGTAGCCTTTCCCTTCTCCAGGGGATCGTCCCAACCCAGGGATTGAACCCAGATCTCCCACATTGCAGGTGAATTCTTTACCAGCTGCACCACAAGGGAAGCCCAAGAATACTGGAGTGGGTAGCCTATCCCTTCTCCAGTGGATTTTCCTGACCCAGGAATTGAACTGGGGTCTCCTGCAATGCAGACAGATTCTTTACAAACTGAGCTATGAGGAAAGCCCTAAGCAGCATTTAGAACCGGACATGGAACAACTAATTAGTTCAAAATTGGGAAAGGAGTATGTCAGGGCTATATATATATATATAGCCACCCTGCTTCTGTAACTTATATGCAGAGTTCAGCATGTGAAATGCCGGACTGGATGAAGCATAAGCTGGAATCAAGATTGCTAGGAGAAATATCAATAACCTCAGATAGGCAGATGACATCACCCTTAATGGCAGAAAGCGATGAGGAACTAAAGAGCCTGTTGATGAAGGTGAAAGAGGAGAGTGAAAAGCTGACTTAAAACTCAACATTCAAAAAACTAAGATCATGGTATCCAGTCCTATCACTTACTGCAAATAGATGGGGAAAAAGCGAAAACAGTAACAGATTTTATTTTCTTAAACTCCAAAATCACTGTGGACAGTGATTGCAGCCACAAAATTAAAAGACACTTGCTCCTTGGAAAAAAAGTTACAATAAACCTAGAGTGACTTCCCTGGTGGCTCAGAGGGTAAAGCATCTGTCTACAATGTGGGAGACCCGGGTTCAGTCTCTGGGTTGGGACGATCTCCTGGAGAAGGAAATGGCAACCCACTCCAGTATTCTTGCCTGGAGAATCCCATGGACGGAGGAGCCTAGTAGGCTACAGTCCATGGAGTCACAAAGAGTTGGACACGACTGAGTGACTTCACTTTCACTTTGAGACAGCATATTAAAAAGCAGAGACATCACTTTGCCAACAAAGTTCTGTCTAGTCATAGCCCTATAGTTTTTCCAATACTCATGTATGGATGTGAGAGTTAGACTGTAAAGAAGGCTGAGCATAGAAGAATTGATGCTTTTGAACTGTGGTGCTGAAGAAGACTCTTGAGAGTCCCTTGGACTACAAGGAGATCAAACCAGTCAATCCTACAGGAAGTCAATCCTGAATATTCATTGGAAGGACTGATGCTGAAGCTGAAACTCCAGTACTTTGGCCACCTGATGCAAAGAACAGACTCATTGGAAAAGACCCTGATGCTGGGAAAGATGGAGGGCAAGAGAAGGAAGTGACAGAGCACTAGGTGGTTGGATGGCATCCCCCATTCAGTGGACATGAGTCTGGGCAAACTCCAGAAGATGGTGAAGGACAGGGAAGCCTTGCATGCTGCAGTTTATGGGGTTGCAAAGAGTCGGGCATGACTGAGCAACTGAACAACAACAAATATACCCATGTAGGCATCACCACAACCTTTGCCATAAACACTGGCCATCTCCAGAAGTTTCTCATCTCTTATTATTTTGTAATAAGAACACAACTTAAAATTAACCTTCTTAGCAAATTTTGAAGTATATGTTTGGTACTGTGCTGTAGAGTAGGTCTCTGGTTCTAGGCTATTAAATGTTTTCATATTAACATTTAGCATGCGAGAGTAATTATGGTCTGTTTTGACTATTACTAATATTAGCTGTGAATGTTAACCATCTGTAAAGTTTTGAACAATGCTTTGCTTTCTTTATTAATATTTGTCCTCAGTTGGTAGCCAAAAGCTGTAGGCTATAAAATTTCCATTAAAATCCAAAATGTTACTTAATTTATATTGTGAGAAGGGATGAATAATAAATGACTGTTCTATGATTTTAAAAATTAAAATATGTTTTTAAAAAGTGCTTCATTTTTATAGTCTGTCATTTTACTTTTGTAATGCTAGATTGATACCTCCTTCAAGCTCTGGGGTATCTAGCCAAATTTAAATGACCTGGCGTTACGTTTTCTGAGTATTATGAAAAAAGAAGGGATAGAAAGGAGATTTACTGAGCTCATTTTATGTATGCTAGGTAGGTATTACATTCATT
This sequence comes from Oryx dammah, assembly GCF_014754425.2. Classification (NCBI taxonomy): domain Eukaryota; kingdom Metazoa; phylum Chordata; class Mammalia; order Artiodactyla; family Bovidae; genus Oryx; species Oryx dammah. The sequence goes on along the minus strand of NW_024070203.1, from coordinate 69,638,015 downwards.
AATTAGGAAGCATTTGGCTTCAAGAAACAAAAAAAATCACACTTAAAATAGCTTAGACCAGTTGATTTTTCATTTTTAATTGAGGTGTAAATGACATATAACTTATTAATTTCAGGTGTATCACATTATGACTTCACATTTGCACATATTATGAAATGATCCCCACAGTAAATCTAGTTAACACAATACATACTTAAAATTTTGTGATAAAATATTTTTAAAATCTACTCTCTTCAGTTCAGTTCAGTTGCTCAGTCATGCCCAACTCTTTGCAACCCCAAGAACCACAGCACGCCAGGCCTCCCTGTCTATCACCAACTCCCAGAGTCTACCCAAACCTATGTCCATCAAGTCGGTGATGCCATCCAACCACCTCAACCTCTGTCATCCCCTTCTCCTCCTGCCCTCAATCTTTCCCAGCATCAAGGTCTTTTCAGATGAGTCAGTTCTTTGCATCAGGTGGCCAAAGTATTGGAGTTTTAACTTCAACATCAGTCCTTCCAGTGAACACCCAGGACTGATCTTTAGGATGGACTGGTTGGATCTCCTTGCAGTCCAAGGGACTCTCAAGAGTCTTCTCCAACACCACAGGTCAAAAGCATCAATTCTTCGGCACTCAGCCTTCTTTATAGTCCAACTCTCACATCCATACATGACTACTGGAAAAACCATAGCCTTGACTAGACGGACTTTTGTTGACAAAGTAACGTCTCTGCTTTTGAATATGCTCATAACTTTCCTTCCAAGGAGTAAGCATCTTTTAATTTCATGGCTTCAATCACCATCTGCAGTGATTTTGGAGCCCAGGAGAATAAAGTCAGCCACTGTTTCCCCATCTATTTCCCATGAAGTGATGGGACCGGATGCCATGATCTTTGTTTTCTGAATGTTGAGCTTTAAGCCAACTTTTTCACTCTCCTCTTTCACTTTCATCAAGAGGCTCTTTAGTTCTTCTTCACTTTCTGCCATAAGGCTGGTGTCATCTACTCTCAGCAACTTTCAAATATGTGTTGCAGTATTAACCATAGTCTCCATGTTGACTATACAGTTCTTATGACCTATTTATATTTTATAATTTGGCCCCCTTCATTGATTTTGCCCACCCCAGCATCCCCCCAGTGGCAACCACCAGTCTGTTCTCTTGTATCTATGAATTTCATTCTTTGTTGTTTTAAATTCCACATATACATGAAGTCATATGGTATTTATCTGAAGGTTTCACTTAGCTAATGAACTCAGGGTCCAGCCAATACTGTCTCAAATGACGAGATTTCAATCTTTATTTTGGCTAAGTAGTATTCCACTGCATATGTGTACCACATTTTCTTTATCCATTCACTGATGGACACTTAGGTTGTTTCCATATCTTTGTTGTTCAGTCACTAAGTTGACTCTTCAGGACCCCATGACCTGCAGCATGCCAGGTGGCTCTGTCCTCCACAATCTCCTGGAGTTTGCTCAAACTCGTGTCCATTGAGTCATGGATGCCATCTCATCCTCTGCCACCCGCTTCTCCTCTTGCCTTTAATCTTTCCCATATCTTTTTCCTTATCTTAGTTATTATAAATAATGCTGCAGTGATTATGGTGGTACATACAGCTTTTTAAAAAATTAGTTTTCATTCTTCAGATAAATAACCAGGAGTGGAATTACTGGATCATATAATAGTTCTATTTTTAATTTTTTTAAGAACCTCCATATACTGTTTTTCATAGTAGCTACACCAGTTTATCGATACAATCCAATCCCACCAGTAGTGCACAAGGGTCTCCCTTTTCTCCATATTTTCTCCATGTTTTTTATATCTTGTTTTTTTGATAATAGCCATTCTAACTGGTGTGACATGATAGTTCATTGTGGTTTAATTGTTTTTCAAAGTATAGTCCCCAGACCAGCAGCAGCAGTAGTATCTAGGAATTGTTTAAAAAGTTAAGGAAATTCACTGGTGGTCCAGTGGTTGGGATTCTGTGCTCTCCCTGCTGAGGATGCAGGTTCAGTCCTTGGTAGGGGAGCTAAAATCCCACAAGCTGTGGCACATCAAAAAATTTAAAAGTCCATTCTCAGGCTCCACTGCAGTCTACTTATCAGAAACTGATTTTGGAGCCCAGTGTTCTGTTTGAACAAATGTTCCAAGTGATTCTGACATAGTTAAAATTTTGGAGCCACTGGTTTAGATTTTTAAGAGCCCATCCTGTCTCGACATGAAGCCAGTTTTCTCAGAAACACATGGCTGAAAGATACCTTAACAAAATCAAAGCTGTATTAGGAAGAAGGTGTGAGGATGTATACTAAGACAAAATAGGCTATCCTATGCATGGTGTGTGTATATATATGTTTTATATATATGTGTATTTAACCAACTAGACAGCATATTAAAAAGCAGAGACGTTACTTTGCCAACAAAGGTCCGTCTAGTTAAAGCTATGGTTTTTCCAGTAGTCATGTATGGATGTATTGGACTATAAAGAAAGCTGAGCGCCGAAGAATTGATGCTTTTGAGCAGTGGTGTTGGAAAAGACTCTTGAGAGTCCCTTGGACTGCAAGGAGATCCAACCAGTCCATCCTAAAGGAGATCAGTCCTGGGTGTTCATTGGAAGGATTGATGTTGAAGCTGAAACTCCAGTACTTTGGCCACCTGATGCAAAGAACTGGCTCATTTGAAAAGACCCTGATGCTGGGAAAGATTGAGGGCAGGAGGAGAAGGGGATGACAGAGGTTGAGATGGTTGGATGGCATCACTGACTCAATGGACGTGAGTTCAAGTAAACTCTGAGAGTTGGTGATGGACAGCGAGGCCTGGCGTGCTGCGGTCCATGGGGTTGCAAAGAGTCAGACATGACTGAGCGACTGAACTGATGCATGGTGTGTGTGTGTGTGTATATATTTTAAAATCTCACTTAAACCACGTTTTAGTATGCATATTTTTAGTTATAGAAGTTCTGACTGGAAGTAATGATAGGTTTTCAAAATAGCATCCCACTACCACCAAATTATTTAATGTTTGTTTTTTGTGTGAGGCAATGCAGGGATGGGGGTTGGTGACCACAGTTCACTGTATTTGTAAGAGGACTTTGTATTGTACAGCTGGTGTAGAGATGGTTATAGTGTGTCTATGAGGGATTGTGGGAGAGAGATCTTAGGGTAAGTGTGATGTAGAGTTGGTTGGGGAGATATAGGGGTGGCTGGTGTGAGTGGCAGGGTGAATGTTCATCAGAGGTGTACTGTGTCCTATGCGTGCACATCCTGGAATGTGGAGAAAGGAGATGTGGGGGTGTGGGTATGGTACAGTGCATATACTAGAAAAGTGGTTGTGTATGTGTGAAGGGCGGCCTTGTGTGCACAGCTTTGTGTGTACACACAGCAAGATAAAGGGGGAAGAGCAGGTTTAATTTAAAATGGAAGAAATATTCAGTGTATCATTATAATACATTCAGTGTATTATTTACCTCTAGTTAAAAGTCAGGTAATCTAGATATTTTTTGTTTATAGTCATAATAATATTTAATCTTAAAAACTGAGTTACATTCAGGATACCCCTTGTTAGTGAAGTATATACCTAGGCGTAATAGGTAATAATTAGTTTTTCAAGAAACTATTAGGAAATGCAGTTTAAAAATGGGCTGTGTAATACTCAGAGGAATTTTCAGGTCACATTGAATGTTTGTATAGGATTTATTTGTAGTAGATTGACTTCATTTTGATAGTCACTCTGAAAGTTTGAAGGGTCCTCAAAGGATGTTTTAATGCTTAAAAATACACATAAGATGAAATGTTATACGATTCTTAGACATAAATAAGGAACGATTTTATGACTGTAGAAACAGACAATAAAATGTTAATTGAAATCATTTGTGTACTTTGGAAGGGACTCTGGAAACTGTACTGATTACTTTTTTTTTTTATGACTGAGGTATTTTTAGTGTATTTCTTAATGTACTGGTGTTTGGAAATACATGCTCTGTATCTTTAAACCTTTGAGTCCTTTCTTTGCACATTTGGGTACAGTGCAACCAAACTTAAACATGGGAAATCCTCTCTTCCCTCCCCAGCTTAACAATCTCCACTCAGGACTATCTTTGCAATGGATACTACTTAGTGATTAGCTCTCTGTCTTGTCAATCAAATCGTTGTCTCCAGCAAACTGTTTTGTCACTGTAGTAGGGCTCTTGTGCTGGAAATGGATCTTTGACAGAGGAAGAATGCTTTTTAAAACAGTTCTTAGGAGATGATGTAACTTAATTTGTCCTGGAAAGGAAATGTCTCGTCTCTGGTATGGGAAAAAGGGGAGAAGGCATCAACCAATTAATCAAAAATACACTCTGGTAAATCTTAGTCAATGATTTCAATTTCTATATTTACTAGTCTTTTTATGGTGACATTCTGCAGAATTATGCAATTTTGGAATTTAAACATAAAGAATACTTACAGAATTCAATATTGTATGATTGTAAAAAAGTACCTTCAAGTTATTTCTGCTAATCCTAAATATCTTCAAAAGGAAATAAATAAGGGACTATGATTTTGGTTTGTCAAAGTGCTTGGGTTTTCCTGTGTTGCATCAGCAGGAAGTTATCAAATTTTTATTACTGCCTTAATTTTCAAGTTAAGCTTTGTAGGAAAATACTCAGAATTTTGTTTTCCTTAAAAATGAGTAAATTTTTGTTTTGCTTAAAAATAAGTAGAACCTTTTTTTTGATTGGATCCCAAACCAAATACCATTTATAATTTAGTGTATGAAGACTATTGTTTTAACCATATGAGAAAATACCTTTTTTAAGCTGTCCAAAAAGTTTCAAGCATTACTGCCTAATACAAAACCTTAAATAATATTCTAACAAAGAAAAATCTTAGTCAACCTTACTATTATAAGACTCCTAGGTATTTTTTGGTGTAAGTATTTATGCATTGTTTGTTAGAAAATGTATTGCCCATTGTTCTTTCTTTGGTAGTTTAGGATTATATCTTGCCTTATGAATGTTCATTTTATTTGTACTATAGTTGTAGGTGATTTAAATGAGACTGGATATATACTTAGACCCCAGAGTGACTTAGAAAGTTGCCCCCAGCAGCTTGCCACTCTCAATTGTGTAAAAATATCAAAATGATTTCTATTAGTAGTGCTGTAATTTGGCTGAGAGTACTTTGTTAAATCTTTTTATTTTTAAGTTGACGATTTCAGGTTTTTGTTTATGAAACATCACCACAGAGGGTTTAGTCATCTGAAATGACTGGATTTGTTAAAATTCTAATCAGATTAGATTAGCCAGTTAACACAGCTTTTTTTTTAAACTAAGAACAGTGATGCTATTCATATATTTTTAATTTGCAGTTTGAATTAACATTTATCATTAGTTTGGTAATACTATAATATAGGTCATTACAAATACAGGCAAAATGTGGATATTTTGAACTTTATAGGTCATTATAGTGTACATCACACATTTATTACAGTCACAGATTAATTTTCAACCTTATAGTAAGGTGTTATGTGATTTTGTCAGATATGAGAGCATGCTTCTCATTGGTCCTTAGCTCTGCACATAATTAGAGTTTATATATAATACTTCATTTAACCTTCACAATAAATTGCAAAGTCAGTAGTATCACTTGGCATTTTAAAGGTGAGAATATTCATATGGACTTATTACTGAACTAAGCTGTCCTGGAGAACAGAGACAGCTCAACCCTAGCATATTCATTTCCTCACCAAGATGTCTTTGAGAGTTTTACAAGATGGTACAATATAGTATAATGTGTTTTGGTGTGTAGACAAGCTCAGGTCCCCATTTTCTAACTCTTTTCCTTGCTTTGGAGTAGAAATCCCAGAAGCTGTAGGGTAGGAGAAAGCGTTCAGAAAATTTGCCATTTGCAACAACATGGATGAACCTAGAGGGCATTATGCTTAAGTGAAAGTTAGAGAAAAATAAATACTGTATGTTATCACTTGGATATGGAATCTAAAATGTAAAACAAAGTAGTTAATATGACAAAAAAGAAACCATTTTACAGATATAGAGAACAGGAAATACAGCTGATATTTTATAATAATTATAAACGGATTATAATCTATAAAAATTTTTGAATCACTGTTGTACACAGTGATTGATAAAGTCAAGCATGCTTCCTCATTATGGTTCTCAAGCTAACTGGACAGAGATTTAATTTGATTCTGTATATTTTAGAGCATATTCTACCTATTAGTCCTGTTAGTTCCAAAGATGGCATTTGCCAGTGTCTCTGTCCCCAGGGTGAACTTCTTTTGCTCCCTGCCTCTCCAGAACTCCAAAATCTGCAAGCAGATCTAACTCTGGCTCCTTTTAAATTACTGCTTCTGTCCCAAGTCTTTCAGAGTATGTGTGCTCTTTTAAGACTGAAGTCGTCTTTTTCCTACAACTCTCTGGGTCTCCTGAAAGGAAACCCCACTGGTCTTCAAAGTTAAACATTCTAGGGGCTTGGTTTTTCTAGCAGAGGACACCCATATTTGGGAACCTGGTGTGGGACTCAGACTCCTTTGGAGAGAACTTCTGCAGTTATATTATGGCGACCCACTCCAGTACTCTTGCCTAGAGAATCCCGTGGATGGAGGAGCCTGGTGCAGGCTACTGTCCATGGGGTCGCAAAGAGTCGGACACGACTGAGCAATTTCACTTCACTTCTGCAATTATAGTTAGCCTTCTGTTTCTGGTTCACCTACCAAAGGTATGGTCTGGACTGTACCATGACTCCACCCCTCCTGCCCATCTTCATTATATCTTCAGTTGTTAAAGATCTTTTCTGGTAGGTTCCAGTCTGTTTCGCTGATAGTTGTTCTGTGAATAATTCTGATTTTGCTGTGCTTGTGTGCTCAGCATCTTTCTACTCAGCCATCTTGCTATCTTATTTTTAAAGGCTGTTGCAGAGTTTATTCTGATGTATAATGTAAATTTAATAATTTACTTAAAGCTGTTTATATATTTAATATACCCATATACTCTGCCCTTTTTGTGTCTGTCAATAAACTGTAATTGACATGAAGATTTATAAGCTCATTTTATGAGTGTAAGCTTAATCACATTAAAGTCACAAAATATTAAATATTTTTTGTTTGTTTAATATTTAAAATATTAAACATCACTTTTCTCTATCAATTCTTCACTAGATTTTGTCATATTTCCCTTTTTTTGTTGTTTCCTAGGCCCTCATATATGACAAGATGAATTTCTTTTTTATATTTTAGGATTTTATGCTTAAAACACATGATGAATTATTTACATCTGTGTAGAAATTAACTCACAGCTAGAATTTTAAGAAAAACAATTTAAATGTAAAGCTCTATCCAGTGACCTCAGCTGAAGAGTGATTATAATACTGATTTTAAAAAATTATTTATACTAACACTATAAACTTACCATGAGTTTTTAAAATTTAATCCTCAAACTGTAGAATATTGCTGCTTTCACCTTCATTTTACCAAACAGAGACATACAGTAGTCATATTGCAACCAGAAGTCGAGGCTGTGGTTTGAATCCATCCATTCTGTTCTGGCTCTAGGCTGTGCTCTCAAATTCTTTGCTGTGCTTGTTCTCAAAATCGGCAGAATATAACCAGGAGAAGGGGGTTGACATTTATTGTGTACATTTATTGTATCAGTTTCTACTTTATGTATATCTTATACATACTGTTATTTATTCCTCATAAAGTGCCTAAGGTATGATTATAATTTTCATTTGAAAAACCAGAAATAGATTAAATTTGATTGCTCAAGTTCACCCAACTAATATAATCAGCCTTCCTTACCTGCCACTTCTGCATTCTACGGTTCTGCATTTGCAGATTGAGCCAACCACAAATCAGCAGTATTTAGGAAAAAATTCCATAAAGTTCCAAAAAGCAAAACTCGAATTTGCCACATGCTGGCAACTATTTCCATAGCATTTATATTGTATTTACAACTATTTACATATCATTTACATTGTATTAGGTATTCTAAGTAATATACTGGAGAAGGAAATGGCAATCCACTGCAGTTTTCTTGCCTGGAGGACCCATGGACAGAAGAGTCTGGTGGGCTACAGTCCATGGGGTCACAACAAGTCGGAAATGACTGAAGCGACGTAGCATAGCACAGCACAGGTAATATATATAGTTGATTTAAATTAGATGAAAGAGGTGTGCATCTGCTTAAGTCTGCTAAGTCACTTCAGTCGTGTCCGACTCTGTGACCCCATAGACGGCAGCCCACTAGGCTCCTCCGTCCCTGGGATTCTCCAGGCAAGAACACTGGAATGGGTTGCCACTTCCTCCTCCAACACATGAAAGTGAAAAGGGAAAGTGAAGTCGCTCAGTCGTGCCCGACTCTTCGCAACCCCATGGACTGCAGCCTACCAGGCTCCTCCATCCATGGCATTTTCCAGGCAAGAGTACTGGAGTGGGCATAGATGTATGCAAATACTTTGTCATTTTCTGTAAGGGACCTGAGCATCCATAGATTTTGGTTTCAGTAACAGTTTCTGGAACTGATCCCTTAGGCATATGTAGGAATGACTGTTAAAGAGAATCAAAATTACAACAGAGGAGTTTTACAGCTAAACCCAGGATTCTTTCTGCTATACCGCATTTCCTACCTATAGTACGTATTCATGGGAAGTTTAACAAGTGGTTATATATGCCTTATTGTATAAACCATCTACTCTCTGGTTACAACATAATTGAAAAAAGGACATATATAGATATATTCAGTGTAAAATATTTTTCTTTATTTGACTTTAGTAGTTGAAAAGCATATTTATTCGTATATAAGTTGTGAGACCTAATGATAAAATGAGTCTCTTTGATCCCACTCACTCACTCACTATCCAACTTAAGAACTAGAATGTTACCAATGAACCAGTATCATCCTGTGTGTTCTTTCTCATGTCACCTCCAGATTGGTAGCTACCTACCTGAATTTTGTTACCATTTCCCTGCTTTTCTTTAATTATTAGATTTTATTTTTTGGAGCAGTCAAAGTTTATAGAAAACTTGAATGAAAAGTACAGAGAGTTCCCATATACCCCTTTCTCTCCAAACACAGTACCCCTGTTATCTACATCTTGTATTAATGTGGTACATGTTATATTGTATAAGCTAATATTATTATACATGATTACTCAAAGTCTGTAGTTTGCTTCGGGGTTCATTCTTTGTGTCACACCTTCTGTGGAATGACATGTATCTGCCATTATAGTTTTCATTGCCTTCAAAATACCCTGTGCTCTGTCTGTTCATGTCTCCTCTGCTCCACCTGAAGACCAGGGAACCACTGATGTTTTCACTCTTTCTGTAGTTTTGCCTTTTCCAGAGTATCATATGGTTGGAATCATACCGTATATAGCCTTTTCGTATTAGCTTCTTTCAGTTAGTGAGATGAATTTAAGGCTCCTTCCTGTCTGTTCATGCCTGGATAGCTCATTTCTTTTTAGTGGTGACTTTTAATATCGGGCTTCCCTTGTGGATCAGCTGGTAAAGAATCAGCCTGCAATGTGGGAGACCTGGGTTCTATCCCTGGGTTGGAAAGATCCCTTGGAGAAGGGAAAGGCTACTCACTCCAGTGTTCTGGCCTGGAGAATTCCATGGACTATAGGCCATAGTATCGCAAAGAGTCAACATCACTGAGCGACTTTCACTTTAATATTCCATTGTCTTAACATACCGTAGTTTGTTGATCTATTTACTTACTGAAGGACATTTTGGTCACTTGCAAGTTTTGACACTTAAAAGATTGTTATAAACATTTGTGTGCAGATATTATGTGGACATAAATTTTCAGCTTATGTAGGTAAATACCAGGGAGTATGATTGCTGGATTATATAATAAGTGTAATTTTAGTTTTGTAAGAAACAGCAAAATGGTTTTCCAAAGTGACTATACTGTTTTGTCCTTTACCAACAATAAATGAGAGTTCCTACTTTTCCACATCATCACCAGCATTTAATGTTGTCAATGCTTTCATCCTGAAGACGTTTATAGTAGTATCCCATTGTTTCTTTACTTTGCGTTTCCCAGATGACATATAACATAGAGCATCTTTTCATAGTCTTGTTTGTCTGCTCAGATGTTTAGTTCATGTTTTTTTCTCTCATTGTTTTTTAAGTTCTTCGAATATTTTGGGTAACATATTTATCAGATATAAATCTTGCAAAGATTCTCTCCCAGTCTGTGGATCATTTTTGTATTCTCTTGACAGTGTCTGTCACAAACCAGTTATTTTTAGTTATAATGAAATCCAGCTTGCTTTTGGTGTTATATCTAAAAAGGCATCCAAACCCAAGGGCACCTAGATATTTTTCTGTGTTATCTTCTAGTTATTTTATAGTTTTGCATTTTACGTTTGGGTTAAAGATCCATTTTCAGTTAATTTTTGTGAAAAAGTGTGAAGACTGTCCAGTTTAACTTTTTTGCCTGTGGATATCCAGTCGTTCCAGCACTCTTTGGTAAAGACCATTCTTCATTGTGTTATCTTTGCTTCTTTGTCAAAAATCAGTTGACTGTACTTGCCTATATCTAGGGTCTGTATCTTCCATTCTGTTGATCTGTTCTTTTACCAATATCCAGGCTTGATTATAGTAAGTCTTGAAGTTGAGTAGTGTCAGTCCTTCAGTTTTCTTCTTTTCCTCATTATTGTGTTGGCGTTGGGATCTTTCTACATAAACCTTAAATAATCAGTTGCGTATATCCACAGAATGACTGAATAGGATTTTATTGGAATTGTGTTGTCTATAAACCGAGTTGGGAAGAACTGATATTTTTTCTGTACTAAAATAAATAGTATTATTTTACATTTCAGTTTCCCATTACTCATTGTTGATATATAGAGAGCAGTTGACTTCTGTATATTAACCTTATATCCAGCTAACCTGCTACAATTGCTTATTAATTCCATCGGTTTTTGTTGATTTTTTTAGAATTTTCTTTACAGATAATCATATCATGTGCTTAGAGTTTAATTCCATCCTTCCCACCTGTATACCTTTTATTTCCTTTTCAATGTTTTACTGTGTTAGCTAGGTCTTCCTAGAATATTGAGTAAGAGTTGAAAAGTATTTTAATTGTAGGATTTTTTTTAATTAGATGTTCTTTATCAAGTTTAAGGAGTTACTCTCTATTTCTAGGTTGCTGAGAGTTTCTGTAATGCATGTGAGATTTTGACTAATGCTTTTTCTACATCTATTTATGTGTAATGGATTATGATTTACTAAGGGGTTGAAAGTTAATTTGAGACTAATTTCAGATCCACCATATATACTAGGAATCTGTATCTCTTTATTCATTTTGTTAGGGGGAAGTATATTTCTTTAGTTGCTGGAGGAGATAGATGGGCCTAAGGCTGAGCAGCTTGAGTTTGTTCTTTATGGGCAGATATTCCAAGATGAAGACAACAGCAGGAAGAAGGAGAATCTGAGCCTTGCCCAGAATAAAGCTAATAAACCATGTATTTCTCATTCTTAAAGTCAGAGACCTTCCTAACTACACATGCACAGAAAGGCTCCTCGGAGGTCAAAAGGTGCAGGGGGCAGTGTCTTCCCATAGTAGATGACGTCAGTCTACCCATAGGCCTCTTCGCGAGAATCCATCTTGTCTAAGAGATGTGTGAACACACATGGAAGGTCTGTGGGATAAGCCAGATAGTTTCAGAACCAGGCAAAGCAAGGTGATTGGCCAAAGGAAGCCCAGAAGAGAATGCCCCTTATGACTGTTTAAACTACCATGAATGCAAGATGTGCTCCCTGAGTTCACTGATGTGAGTCTATTCATAACATACCCTTTTTCCTCCTAATAAACACTGTACTTGTTTCGATACATTTTGTCTCTCTGTGGGAGTTCATTTATATAGAGCCGATGAGTCAAGGGCCTTGTCGCTGGCCACTGTGCCTGGTGGTCCATTGGCTGGGATTCTGCGTTATCACTGCCACGACGTGACTGCAGTCTCTGGCCAGGCAACCGAAATACTGCTTCAAGCCAAGGCCATCCGAGAGCATAGTCATTTGATTTCAAATCTTTCTTCTTTATTAGTTTACCTGCACTTTTGACAATGTTGTATATCTCCATTCATCACAGCATGAGTAAATATTTAAGGGTAAGGAAGTGGTGAGTTTGTAAGTCCAAGAAAGGAATATAGTTTTAAAAAAAATTAGAAAAGTAGATTTGTGACATTAAAGAAACTATGACATTACCAGATATAATAAGCTTATAATGGCAATTTATGGTTCCCTCACTGTCAGTTCCTTTTCTAGGTGATGTTGGTACATAGATTATAACTGATCCGTTTGTGAGCAAATTCAACTTTTTTGTCCTCCGGAAAGTGTGTTTTATATGGTAAAAGAAGAGCTTTAAGTGTAAGATAAGCATTGAGTGGAAGAATAGAAAGAATGGAAAGGAATAGTTAAGTCATATAATTTGAAACCTCTTGTATAGAAAACTCCTGTAGACTGAATGCCATAGGAAAACAGGAGAAAAATATAACTGATCTTTAAATATTTTGTAGAAAGTTCTTTTTGTGCCTTACAAAAGGAAGCTGTGATTTTTAGTTTTCTACTTTTAGTACCTAATTTTTCTTTCATACTTATTGAAAATGCTGTTGTTCTTAATTGAACAATCTTTAATATTTTTAAATTTAAATTTCAGAGTAGGGAAACTGGGCCTCCCTGATAACTCAGTTGGTAAAGAATCTGCTTGCAATACAGGATTCCTGGGTCGGGAAGATTGAAAACTGAAATGTTTTAATATCAAAAATAAAAACCAAACATAAATATGTATACTCTTTAGCATTATTCTCTGGTCCTTGGTAAATGATGGAAAATCATCAAGTAAAACTAGTGTTAATCCCTGTTTACTCTGTGGTGGGCACTATATTCAGTCCTTCATGTGCACTTCATTTCTTCTTTTTATTTACACAGAAACCCTGTTTGGTATGTACTCTTATTGTTTTCATTCCTTTATGTACTCTTATTCTCTCCTTTGTCTTATTGTTCCCATTGATAAAAATAGATAAAGGAGGAGGAAAACCTAGTTCCATCCAATTCCCCAGAGATTGAGATCATAACCACTTCAGGTTTCTTTGTAAGTAAAGAGTCAGCTATCATATTGTATGTGTTCTTTGCGAAAGTCAATCTAATAATGGCCAGAATGAGAAAATCTGTTCAGTTTCTTTTCTGTTTTTTTATTCTCATGTCTCTCATTGCTTTCACCAAGTTTACCTAACTCTTTATAGAGGTGACTGATTCCTTTCAGTTGGCTAGAACAAGAACCTTTTTAAAAACCTAGTGTAGAAGTCTAAATTCTTGTGGGTCAATTGGTTTAACTGCATTTTGTGGCCAGAACCTCTGCACATAACTGTTTGATCACAAGAGGAATTTGTCATAGCTCAGGAGTATTCAGCACATACTATAGCACGACCAGAGTTCACTGTGTTATGGTTACTGTTTTGTTAATTATGTCATGATCTGAAAAAGCTGTAGCTGTTGTGTCAGTCTGAGGAAACTTGTCTGCTTTCGTGGGCTTTTTATAATGTTTATCTGTCAAACATGGCTTTCAGGTTCAGCAGTGTGTAACAGACTGGTCTAGGCAACTATAGAAGATACAGAATTCCCTTTAGTAATTTAGAATGTAGGAAAGGCATTAAGTTTCAGTCACAGATAACTGCTGCAGTACCAACTCTAAAGTAGTACTGTAGAGGAGAGGCAAAAACTTTCAGTTCGGGGTTATTTAGAAAGACTGAAGTAGACATGCCTGAGAATACAATTAGATATGCTTTTAAAAATCTAATTTTCTGTTTCCGGAGCTTATTTTTCTTATTGTCTTAGGTTTTAAAATGTGCTTCATATCTTTTGCTTGCTCTTCCACTTCTTTGTTATGATACAGACTGTATAGCTTGGGTATATGCTACCTTTCCCAAGAAGAAATTTTTCCAGCATTGCTGGTAGCATGTAATGCTTGAGTTAAACTGATCGGGAGAGTTGAAACTACCTTTTTTTTTGTAAACTGCAACACAGTTAGATTTTAGATGTTATCTTTGATGTTAGCAAACATGTTATATTTCATATAGCATTTTTTTATAAAGGACTGTGATGCTACCTAGTCAAATTTTATCTACATGAAACAATCCATAAAATAAACCTTTTACATTGTGTACTAGTAGTAGTTAGTTGGATGTGGTAGTTAATAAGTTAAATATATTCATGTGTATTTCACTGTAGATCAATATATAAATCTCTTGGATTTTCAGCATGGAGTGGGGAAAGAAATCCTAATTACAATTCTCTTTCCCATTTAAACTTCTCCAGTTTTTATTTTACTTGGGCTGTTTTTCTCAACTGTCAGTGGAATTATTGTCTTCCTGTCTCCATATTCAGGTAGTGTCAGTGGCTGAGTATCACCGCAGGATCGATGCTCTAAATACTGAAGAACTGCGCACACTCTGCAGACGTCTCCAGGTGCCCCCTTCAGTAGTTTAAACCCCTTCAGAGATGGAATACTTCCTATTTTTAGTGTCTTTCATCAGAGCAAATCTCTTTTTTGAAGGATTTGTTTTGATTGCAGCACTAAAATGCCCCATCAGAAAATTCCTTTTTGTATTAATAAGAGTACAGTATTGCCTTGAAGAGCTATAGGGCTATCTTTTCTGGCATCTTTTCACTTATTGAAAATATTCAGAGGAATTTTCTGTTATTTTAGAACTGTTCTTAGTACTGTGTTTCTTAGATTGATGAGGAGTTTTCATTTAACGTTGGAAGAATGTCGAGTTTGAGATTGAATCTTTACTAAACAGTATCTGAAAGATGTGGTACTATGGGGAAATGTTTAAAAATTTAATGGATAGCAAGTTTCTCTTTAAGGCTATTTCAGTTGTATCAGCCTTACATCAAATATCTTAATGAGATGAATTGTTTTTGTCCTTGAGATTTTCCTGGTTAGTATTAGAAATATTTTGGAGTAGTATTGATTAGGCACTAGAACTAGATGAATTATTTAAAAACATATGAAATAACCTTTGTGATTTTTCAGAAATAAGTATATATTTGAACTCATTTTTCAGTTTTGTGCATTATTGTGTGTTTTCTTCTTTCTTAATGAGATACGCTTTCCTGATTTTTTTTTCTTTTAATGCTTCTCATGCTGCCTCAGATTTTTTTTTTAACCTTTCACATCATCAAAATAAGGGTAAAACATGATGTGAAAGAATCAATATAGTTCTCATCAAAAAGCAATACAGTTCTAGAACATGTATTGGTTGAAAATGTATGTTGTTAAGGTTTGCTAAGAAATCTGTTAAAGGAACAAAATAATTTAGCAAGATTTCATTCCTGTGTGGAATCACAGTCGCCGAAAATTGCTGCATTTTAGTTATCTGCTCCAATAGAATTCTGTTTTCCAATTTAAAAGTTTCATCAGTAATACTTATGTTTTCATATATTTTACTTTCTAATATTATTGCATTTTATAGATTAACATGAAAAAGTGCCAACATAATACATTCTAAAAGAATTTATTTTTATTTAATGAACATTTTTTATCATTTTAAGAATATCAGTGAGATCATTTTCATCAAACATATACATTCTTTTCAGTGCATCAAATTGTTCTAATTTAAAAAATAGGTTTGTGAACAAGTTTAAGTTTTAGATGTATTATTTGGTTCAATTAGATTTTAAAAAATTGTGTTTAGGAAGTAAAAATTTTAAAGGCATTTTAAAAAATAACAGTAACTTTTCAAAGCATATAAATTCACATATACATGCACACCAATGAAGCATTATACTTTTATTGTACTATTTTTTAAATTAATATTAAAATTTTGGCACCCAGGAAGTTTTCTTAATTATTTTTGGCAAATTTTGTTTACCATGAAAAAAATAATCTCATAAAAATAATCTCTTTAAATAGCACAGAGAAAAAAGCAGGCTAGCTTGCTCACTTGTGCCCTTCAAGTATAGTTTGCATGCAATTTACCCTTTTTACACAGAAATACAGGGTTTATCTTTCAATACCTGTCCTTATTCATGAAGTGGACGAGGAAAATGTCTTCTTTAGCAGAAATCTCTTTCTACGTTAGACATGCCGTTGTTATGAGATGGAGCATCTTTTGCCTTCTACAATCCTATATTAAAGCTTTAGCCACCTTTTTCAAGGTATAAGATTTGATATCTCTCAAAAGGCTAAACATTTTAAAGATTTGTTGCAGTTTTACATTAATATATTGCTTCTGTCTGCTTCTTTAGATTACTACGAGGGAAGACGTAAATTCAAAGCAGACTACTCCAGTGAGAGCAGACCTGGAATCTGAATCTTTTCGACCAAACCTCAGTGATCCAAGTGATCTCTTGCTGCCAGATCAAATTGAAAAGGTATGATATACCCACTTTTGTACATTTCTGATATGTGCCCATGAGAGTAAAATAGCTTCTTTTTAGTTGATTTAAAAACTGAAGAAGGCAGAGTTATTGCTCCTCTTCTTACTCTTCAATGAAGAAAAAGTAAACAAATTATAGCAATTAATGTAATGGAAGATATTAGGAGATTTGGGTAACCAGACATTAAAATAAATGGCAATAGTAATTTAGGTGAGACAGTGTAATAGCCAGTATTTAATTTCTTATTGTGTGCCAGTTACCTGCTTTATATAGGTTATCTAATTTAGTTGTTGCAGCCCCTGTAGGAGTTGGATTCTCTTATTGTCACATTTTGTAAATGAAGAAACTTGGGTTTAGAGAGGTTTGAATAACTGTTCAGAACCATACAGCTGTAACATATTGAAGCTTGATTTCTAATTCTGAGAGTCTTACTCTATATTTAAGAGCTATTAATAATCAAGGTAACAGTTCATCCGATATTTTTGTTAATTTGATACAGAGGATGCAAACAGTAAGGAATCTGTTTCTTGCCTCTAATATATATATATTGTTTGATATGATTCTTTGTCTAATTAACAATTAGTATTTCATTCCAAGAAATGTACAGACTTCAAGCATCTCTGTATCTTTCATAATGATAAATAATTTCTACTGTTACTTTCATAGCCTACATTTTATAAAGTATCATTTAATTCCAACTGGCATTAATATTCTGCATATTGACAATAAGAAGCTATCAAGTATGTGTTAACAATTTATTTTTCAAAGCTTACCAAGCATCTTCCACCAAGAACAATCGGCTATCCATGGACTCTTGTTTATGGCACTGGGAAGCATGGCACAAGCTTGAAGACCCTTTATCGAACAATGACAGGCTTAGACACTCCAGTGCTGATGGTGATTAAAGACAGTGATGGGCAGGTATGAAAAGTAACAACATAGACACCTTACCTTTTAAGAGATGGAAGTAGCAGGCGTTTTAGCATATTCTTTTGATTAAAAGCATTAATATATTTTATTAAGTTTATTTGTTAATTATTGAGTCCTCTTGATATGCAAGGCAATGCTGAGTTCTGCAGAGGGATAGATATGAGCATGAATAATTAAATAAAGAGTTCCTACCTTCAAAGAATTACAGTCTGGTAGAAAAAAATATTAAAGTATGGGAGTATCTCTAATGCCAAGCAAAATATGCCTAGTATAGTGAGAACCTATAAAAAGTAAAAGAGGTGTTTATATTGTTCATTTCTGTCTGAAGGAGATAAGAGTGAGGTTCAGGGAAATGGTGAAAATTGACAGTCTTGAAGTGTGGAGAAAGTTTTGAAAGTTAAAGATAATTGTGTGAGGATGAGACCAAGGACAAAGTCACAGATAAGCAAGAAAAACATTGGTTATCTCTGAAACAGTAGTTTCATAAACAGACAGAACAAATCTTTGGTGCCGTCAGACCTGGTAGCTTCCTTTGGGGAGGTGGAGGTGGTCACATGGAGGAGGCACAAAGGGAGTTTCTGGAGTGCTGGTAATATCTCGTCTCTTAATATGAGTGAAGGTTTAATGGGACTTTGCTTTGTGCTAATTCCATATCGAGCTGTATAATTATATTTTATACATATATATATTTACACACACACACATACCTTACAATAAGAAAATCTATTTAGAAATTGAGTATGAAGATAGAATATGAGGAGATATAATGACTATAGAGATCATCAATCAAACTCGACATTCCCATTTCATGATCTGAAACCTTAGACCTAGAGATTGACTTGTCCAGGCCTCTTATTCATTGTGTGTCTTGTACTGTGTAAGGCCAAGGCATTATAGTACTGAACAATTCAGACCCAAATTCTGTCCTCATGGAATTTACTGTGTAATAAAAAACTAGTGTACCTTTTTAGTAGTAGAGTGTTTACCTATGCTGGAGGGTTTTTGCTTTCTTAAGTTCTACAGCACCACAACAGCTGTGGTCTTTATTATATGTACATTGTCATCCTGAAATGTGTCTGCCACTTTTTTAGATTGTCTTTTTTAATTGTTATAATGAACATCTTTCTAGGTTTCACAACTAGGAAAAATAGCATTTTCGCACTGAGAAACTGATATTTTATACCTGCCAATAATATGAGTTGTTTAACAACTGATCATGCTTCTCTGTTTAAATACAGATAGATAAAACTATGGTATATTTCCTTTTTTTTTTTTTTTGTATTTTACTTAAACATATGTAATGAGCTAATGCTTAAAGAAACAAATTGATAGTTGTGTCGTTAACATGCTTTTTTTAATCCTTAGGTTTTTGGTGCATTAGCATCTGAGCCATTTAAAGTGAGTGATGGCTTTTATGGTACTGGAGAGACCTTTGTTTTTACATTCTGTCCAGAATTTGAGGTAAGGACAGTTATTCCAGTTATATTCAGTTTGTGAAGAGATAGTATCATGAACAGAACATTCAGTCTGGAGTTTTGCATACTTGGATTTGACTCTCAGTTTCTGCCTTTTACTGTTAACTTAGCACTTTTTTTTTTCCCTTACCATTTTCACCTTCAATTTTCCTGTGGATAGAATGGGAATCATAAAATGTAACAGGGTTGTTTGAAAATTGAATGAGAACCATATATGTGTAACACTTGATGTGGTACCAGACACACATTGTTGGCCCAGTAAGAAGTATACATCATAATTACTATTTTGTTTATGAATTGTCATTGTAAAATTTCTAGAAACCTTAACTTACTAAATAAGTTTTAATAATGAAAGTCAGTCTTAAAAACTTAAAAAATAAATCATTTGGGTTTAAATCAAAAGTGATTACTTGATTTTTTTTTTATTGTGACTTGACTAAAGTAGATACATTCTAATGCCAATAAGACCTAAAATTTTTAAATGTACCTAAATTTTAGTGAATGTGCGACTCTATTTGAAGCATCAAGTGCAGTCTTAGTGTCTCTAATACAGTCTGGTGCAGCATGTCAGACAGTTCCTAGGAGATAAAATTTTAATCTTAAAAATAGGAACCAACATAGTTTCTTAAAAAAACAAAAAAGAGTTGTCTTTAGGTACAGCTTCTGGTTAATCTGATGAGCCACTTGAACCCAAGTTTGTTAGGAGAGTTTTTATTGTGTTACCAAATTCTATTTTGTTCATGCCTTCCTGGTGGCTCAGTCAATAAAGAATCTGCCTGCAGTGCAGGAGACCTGGATTCGATCCCTAGGTTGGGAAGATCCCCTGGAGGAGGGCATGGCAACCCATTCCAGTCTTCTTACCTGGAGAATCCCCATGGACAGAGGAGCCTGACGAGCTGCAGTCCATGTGTACGCAGAGTTGGATGCTACTGAGTGACTAAGCACAGCTTATAGAAAGTGCAAGTCTCTCTCAGTTGTGTCCGACTCTTTATGACCCCATGGACTATACAGTCCATTGAATTCTCCAGGCCAGAATACTGGAACGGTTGGCCTTTCCCTTCTCCAGGGGATCTTCCCAACCCAGGGATCGAACCCAGGTCTCCCACATTGCAGGCAGATTCTTTACCGACTGAGCCACCAGGGAGGCATGAACAAAATATAATTCGGTAGCACAAGAAAAACTCTCTTAACAAACTTGGGTTTAAGTGCTCACCAGATTAATCAGTGCTTTCCATTCCTCCCATAAAACATATCAACTGACGCCAACAGCTAGCTGAAAGCTTGTAGTTGTTACAGATTTTGGAAGTTTCATTTGTGCTTGTTTTCAGTCCTTTTTGTGATACTGTTTCTACCTGTTAACTAACAATGCAATTAAACAAATGTTATGTATCTATGAAAAAGTGAGTGTTAAAGTTTATTGAGAACTATAAAGAATACTTCGGAAAATGTTTATAAAGACGAGGTGCTGGAAATTGATGTTGTATTAATATCACGTTTAGGTAGAACTTCCATGAAAGATTGAAAATATTTAAGAATATTACTAGAAGGTTTTTTGTCTTTTTGGCTTCTCTGGGTCTTTGTTGCTGCACATGGACTTTCTCTGGTTATGGAGAGTAGGGGCTACTCTCTAGTTGTGGGCTTCTCTGTGGTGGCTTCTGTTGTTGCAGAGTACAGGCTCTAGGGCCCGTGGGCTGCAGTAGTTGTGGCACATGGGCTTACTTGCCTGGCAGCATGTGGGATCTTTCTGGATTAAGGATTGAACCCATGTCTCCTGCATTGGCAGGAGGATTCTTAACCACTGGGTCACCAGGGAAACCCAACATCCAGGAGTTTTTACCCTTGAATTTCTCAGATGTTTTTATATTCATTGCTCTTTAAAGAAATTGAAACTGGAAGTCATAAACATGCTACTCGTTTTTAATGAAAATAATGATAGAGCAATGCATACCCAGAGAAAAGACCTTGGCCATATATCAAAATATTATCAAATTAATATATATTTATATTTGATGTCCCTGGAAGAGGGAACGGCTACCCACTCCAGTATTCTGGCCTGGAGAATTCCATGGACTGTATAATCCATGGGGTTGCAAAAAGTTGGGCACAACTGAGCGACTTTTACTTCACTGAAATTTGATGTTAAAAATAGCATCTACTCAGTTTTTAGCTGATTTACTTTCTTTAACATTTCTCATTAACCATCGAATTCTTGATACCTGTGTAGTCAGAAAAATTTGTATATATGAAGAAATGGTAAGATTTGTGTATTTAAATTATGTTGCTGTTGAACACATGCTTTCAAATTTAGTCTTACAAACACTGAAAGCAAAAGCACCACCCTTTCGGCCCAGACTTTTTCTGTTCTTGTTATTCTTCTTGCTGTCTATCTAGGCTTTATTAACTATTTGGGATTCAGGAGAACTAACTATAGTAATCATTTTCATCTACATATTTAAAAGGTTTTTTTTTTTTTTTTTTCATTTTTGTAGGTCTTTAAGTGGACAGGAGATAATATGTTTTTTATCAAAGGAGATATGGATTCACTAGCTTTTGGTGGTGGAGGGTAAGTCTCTTGAAAATTTGACTATGAGATTTTAAAAAAAACTTTAAGAATTCATTTGTGTTATTTTTAAATCAGCTATCTTTCAAAAGTTTTGACATTAGAATTCTAATTTATATATTATGACTAATTTTTATGTTATGACTAAGAAAGTATATATTTGCAGGAAAGTGCATAAGTGTAATATATGAAACCCTTGATAAAATATTTGTTTATTCATCTCAGAATGCTGTTTAGTTGATTCCCTTTCGATTAAAACCCATGTTCTAGAGTACAGTGACTCCTTGATATTTGACAGAGAAATATACTAATCTCTTCGAGCGTCTCAAATTTTCAAAAAATTATGATTTATTCTTTCTTTCAATTTATTGTTTTTTAAAAAGGTCTAAAAGTTTTCATACTATTCTACCCTGGAGACTATTTGGATTGACATTTTAAACAATAGAAGTTTTTTTTCCTGTTAAAAATTTTAGTGATCCCACCCACTCCCCACCGCAACACACAAAGTTTTCAGGGCTTGTTTTCTTATTTATTTTGTTTTTAGCAGTTTGAGTAATCAGCAGTTTGATTTGATTCGTTTAGCATAGCAAGCACTGCAGGCAACTTCAGCTCCTTATTCTGGTGTTCCTGCTTCATTGAGTCTGCATGGTGTTTGTAGATGGGTGGCTCTACTGCCTCCCAGCCCAGACTCCTTACCTAGCAGATGTGACCTCCTTCATTTGTCACTTCTCTGTGTCCTTCAAAATAAGACATAATACATACTAAATAATTCCCAAATTTATGTAAGTGTTATTTATTTCCTATATTTGAGGATATATATAATAATAATAATTCATTCAGGTTACAGAATCTTATTAGCCTGAATATGCATCATCCCAATTCTAACAAATTCTCTTAACAACTTCTCTGTTGATAGGTATTTGGAAGACATGATTTCAGTGATTAAAAATTAAGCATGGTTATTATAGCCAATGTTGTTTTTAGTTATTGGAATCAGCTTATGGTGTTCATATGTTCAGTTACATCTGTTTTGGTGGAGAGGGGCAGTCAATCAGCCCTACTCCAAATGGTAGTCTTACATGTGATTCAGTTAGTTCTCCAGGAAAGCCTCACAAGCAAGTGGCTTATAATTTCAAACTGTTAAGCGTGCCTTCAGTCTTTGAAAGTAATATACACAGTGTCATTAGATGTCAGCTGGAACTTGGTTTTGATGATACAGCATGATTCCAGCAAGCTAAACTAACCATTGGGTCATTTGATAACAAATTAGAACAAATTTATAGTCTTTGAAGAAGGAGAGTACGGTCTCAGGAAATGGGAAGAAAGGACTTGATATTCCAGAATTCTAAACAGGAGCCCCAAAGAAATCAAAATCATATAACAGACTGAATATAGGATTTAGAATCAGACCTGATTCAAATTATCAGCTTCAGCACACATTATGTGTGGGACCTTGAACAACAAAGTTTCCTCAGCTGTGAATTGGAGATTGAACCCTTAACACTAACCACACTTTCTATTTTAAATGATAGGGAGTTTTCATGTCTCTGAGAAACTCATATTAAATATGTTAAAATCAAACAGCAGAGAGAAATTTATAATACCAGACAAAGAATAACAGAGCAGTACCTGCCTCAAAAGCTAATTCTTAGTGAAATTAATTTTAGAGGGTTCATTATATTCCTTGCTCTGTATGTTCAGTGATTTTATAATGGGATGGACAGAAAAAAAGTTGCCTTGTGCCAGTGTGGAAAGGAGTAGAGAACGATTTGGAAAAAAGAATGAGTTTAGAGTTGTTGGATATTGAAATGTCTCATTAAATTAATATTTTATAGCCTTGCAATAATTCTTTTATAACTTAGGGCATAAGTATTAAAAGACTCTTGTTAGAACTGTTCTCTTCTATATATTACAGGGGAGAATTTGCCCTATGGCTTGACGGAGATCTCTACCATGGAAGAAGCCATTCTTGTAAAACATTTGGGAATCATACACTTTCTAAGAAGGAAGATTTCTTTATCCAAGACATTGAAATCTGGGCTTTTGAATGAATATAATGCTCTCTGTCTTAGCAGGATAATGGCCCAAACCTGACATGGACAAACAAGCATTGTTTGGAAAGTTCAAGAAGCAATACAATGTAACATGTAGCTCGTGTTTTAAAATTAGTTCATATCACCATTTAATATAGCTATAATTTTGGAATGTATTTTTAAAATCATGTTTCTGTCCCAGACATTTTTAGGTTTATACCATGGCATGGGTCCATGGAACATAACAGCTTAGGTTTTGTCAAAATTTTGGTAGCATTTTGATCATAGTGACCACCTCATCTATAATCCATGTTTTCTCAGTCTCCTAATAGGATGGTGCTCTTTTGTTGAACCTATTTTGGTTTTTTATTTTTAAACTATATTGATTGTTTTACTAAAGTAGTCTAACTTGAGATATCTAGGGAATGAATACATGATACTGCCGTTATCTGTGAGGTTGGCACAAATGACCATTGGACATGCTCAACCTAGTTACTCTTAGAAAAAAACATGCCAAAACAACACGTACTTCATAGATCACTAAGTTCTAGTTTTAATTCACACTACTGCATTCTCTTTATTAATGTTGCCTGTAATCTCAATTTCATTTTAATAAAAATGAAATTTGAGGAGAATTCATATTGTAATAGACCACAGTACACATGGTCTTCAGGTTTGGGCATATGCTTTCACCATTGAATTGTCCGATGAACAGTTATAAAATGACAAAGGAGAATGAGAACTTGATGATTCTACTGGATTTAATATATCAAGCAAGAAAATATCTATTTACATATTTGTAGCTTAGCAGGGCATTATCATAACTAAAAACTATGAAACATGCATATTTCGTCAATATATTGTGTCAGGTAAACTGTTTTATAGTTCTGTTGTTTCAGCCTTGTTGCACACCAACTCCCAAAATATAGGTTCCTATTCAAAAGGAGAAAAAAAAAAAAAACTTGTGATTTTTTAAAGTGGTATATGTTATTACCATTAGCATTTGCTGTTACAAAAGGGCAGTGATTATAGTAGAATATTGTAACTCAGTAGACTTGTTGAATATGCAGACTTACTGTCAAGTGACCTCAAAAAAAAGAAAAGATAGAATATATCAGTAGTTCTTATCCTCTTTTGTAGGAAACCAATAATAAGCCATTATGGCAATAATTCATCAGTTAATTTCAAAGCTTCATGTTATGCAAAAAAAAAAAAAAATCCTGCTGTTATACATGTGACAGTGACCTTGTGCTGAAATTTCAGCTATTCCAGATAAACATTGTATATTATCTTGTAAATTAATGTTTAAAAGTAGTTTTGTTCTTATAGAAAGTGTTGATTGCCAGGTTGCTTATAGCACTTTAAATTATTCTAAAAATGAAATTATAAGCCAAATATGTTGGCTTAAGTAGTTTTAGTTGTATAGTACTTGAATATATTTAGATCTTTTGAAAATTTAGATAATATCTAAAGAAAGCATAATGCTAATGAAAAAGAAAATCTGATATTCTATTTAATATGCTATTGCTGAATATGCATAGAAATGCAGGGCATCGTTTCTTTGTCTATGTAAAGCTCTCATTAAAAGTTACTAACAGTGTATAGATTAAATGTTTACAATATAGGGAACTGTAAATAAATATATCAGTTTTCCCCCCTTTGGTCTTCCACAGCAGTATTATTGTCTTTGTGGAGTTGACTAACCATAGAAAAATCCTGTATTGGATTTCAGTTACAGTAAGGTCATAGTGGTGTATACCAAATAAAATTAAATACGTAAATATAAATTTGAATTTGTATTTATTGAATAATCAAGTTATTTTCTATTTAAGAAGTCTTTGATTAACCATACTACTGTCTTTTACATGTGAAAAATGGTTCTAGAAACTGTGGTGGTTGTGGTAATATTAATAATGATGGAGGGATGAATTTAAGTGGAAGGAACACCACAGTTTAGAAAATGGGGATGTAACAAGGTACTTGGCATGTGAGAAGCTCATGTAAGAGTGTTTGTTATTTTTAAATTATGTCACTTTTTTTCTTTTTTTAGTGGAGAGTGCATTGCAAGGTAAGACTAATTTCATAAAGAGCTTTGTTTTTGTACAATGTCAAGAAATTTATTTATCTCACAGGAGCAGTTAAGAAAATTTGAGTAAAAGAATGACATGATCAAATTTCTGCTTTAAAGAGATACTGTAAAAATTATTAGTAGAGAGAAAAATAGAGATAAGGAGACCAATGAACAAGCCTGTTGAGAAGTCAGGAGAAAAATTATGAGGGCTGAATACGAATAGTAGCGATGGTGATAAGAAAGGAGGCATGGATTTGAAAGGGACTGAGGAATTAGGGTTAACAAGATCTGGTTATTAGTTGGATGTCAGAAAAGGTTAAGGATAGCTGTTGGGTGTCTATCTTAGGAATGGGGTACATTATTCATTGGGATGGGTAATCTACAAAGAATAGAAACAATCAGTGGATAGGGAAGTTAGGTGTGTTGTGAACCTTAGCGTAATACAACATGAGAAACTGGAAAGTAGACTGGGAGTGGGGATTATTATTCTGTTCTGATAGATTAAAAGTTTTAAATCAATATCGTACATGTAGTTGTTGAACCCACAATCTATGTATGAGATAGAAACTGAGTGAAAAGAAAATTCTTGACATAAATTTTGGGGCATAGTAATATCAAGGGACAAGCTGAAGAAAAGGTTCTAAGCTTCCATCTCAAGCAGCTAAAAAAACAGCAACAAATTGAACCTAGTGGAAATAGAATGTAGGACAAAGTAAAGATATAAGTAAAAAAATTTAGAACAAGCATACAAAACAAAATCTCAGAATAGTAAAATTATGAACCTCCAGCAAGATTAAGAAAAAGACAAATCACTGTTAAGAACAATTTAATGGCGACATCATTGGGGCCATCAGGCCTTAAAAAGATAGGATATTGTGAAGAACTTTGCATCAATAAACCTGACAATGTAGGTGAAATGAAAAAATGTTTTGGAAAATAATTTATTAAAACTGACCCTGTGAAGAAATACAATTTTTGTATTAAAGAAATTGAATCTCCTAATTTAAAAAAAAGTCCTTCCCACAGAAATCTTAAGCTTGTATGTATGTTTCTACTGGGTAATGCTTTTAAGTTTTTAAAGGAAAATAAAATGATCAGTTTTACATGAACTCTTCCAGGCTGCCAAGAAAAGAAAGAACTTCAGTCTCTTCCATGATCATCTCTGTGGAAGCATAAGAAACATTTGATCAACTTCAGTCCCTGTTTATGATTTTTTTAAAAACTTAGCAAATTAGGGAAAAAATGATCTTCCTCAACCTGATAAAAAAAGTTATCCTTGAAAAATGTACAGGAATCATTATCTGTAATGGTCAACTATTGAAAGTTTCCTCCAAGAAATAGGAAACCTGACAATAATAACTACTTTCACCACTTATATTTAGGATTATCTTGGAAGTACCAACCATTTCAGTAAAGCAAGAAGAAGAAAAGGCATAAGGATTGGGAATGAATGACATGTCATTTGTATATGACATAATCGTGTACATAGACATTTCCAAAAAGATCCAACTGTTGAAGCTAGTTGATTTAACAAGGTCACTAAAGACAAGTTCAGTATTAAAAAAAGAAAAAAAAATATAAAAAACTTTCTTTTTATTCTTTCTAAACCAAAAATAAAATGAAGCTTAAAATACTGTCATTTTGTAATGCCATTGAAAATATCAGATCTATAACAGAAAGATAAAGACATAAGTGGGAAGTACATACCATTAGGGACCATACTGACATAATTGAAGGAAATTATTTCTCTAAAATCAATCTGTATTGGCAGTGAAAATCTCAGCCAGAATTTGTGGAAATAAGCTATTCTGTGATTTAACATGGAAATGTAAACGCAAAGATTAACTAAAGCAACACTGAAGAATGGACTGTGGTCTTAAATACCAGATAGTCATGATCTATTAAAAAGATGATTAAAATAATTAGTATTGGTCAAAGGATATACTAAATAACCAATCAAAGTTAGAGAGTCTAAAAACAAACTGAAGACTTTTTTAAAAACTGGCACTGCTGCTCAGTGAAGAGAAAGGTCTTTTCAGTAAATGATGCCGGTTTAATGGAATATCTGTATGGAACACTGAATCTTAACCTATCTCATACTGCGTGCAAAAGTTACAAGTTATAGATATAAATGTAAATGGTAAAAAATAATAATGCTTTTAATTTGAAAAGTATAAGAGATACTGAAGAATAATCATGACTTTAGAACACCCATATATAGGGCAGAAAAGCATTAACTGTAAAGGGAAAATTGATAAATTATACTACATTAAAATTATAAAAGCTTCTCATCAAAATAAAACATTGAAAATGAAAAGGCAATCAACAGTTTTTGTAATACACAGAGCAAATGAAGGTCTCATATACACAATATATAAATGACTATGAATCAGAAAGGCAGACTTTGTCAGTTGCCAGTTCTGGAACTGCAGGAGATGCTGGTTTGATCCTTGGGTCATGAAGATCCCCTGGAGAAGGAAATTGGAACCCTCTCCAATATTCTTGCTTGAGAAATCCCATGGACAGAGGATCCTGGCAGGCTACAATCCTTGGGGTCATAAAGTGTCAGAAACAACTAAGCGACTGAGCATGCACACGCCAAGAGTATTAAATTAGCCAGTAAAACCTATTAAGTGAGTTAACTTTAGAAAATTTTTTGCCAGTATTCTAAACAAAGCTAACTTTGGCCAGCAAATTTTATTCGTTGTATGTACCCTACAGTAATGTTTATATTTGTTTACCAAAATATATGTACCAGCATGTTTACAAAAGAGCTGTTTGCTTGCTTTCTCTTCTCCCAGTCATATCCCTGCTCCCTCCATGTACTTCCCTG
This sequence comes from Oryx dammah, assembly GCF_014754425.2. NCBI lineage: Eukaryota > Metazoa > Chordata > Mammalia > Artiodactyla > Bovidae > Oryx > Oryx dammah. The sequence goes on along the minus strand of NW_024070203.1, from coordinate 69,609,744 downwards.
ACTCACCTATGTTACTAATTCTGTTATACTTAATGTAAATGTTTGCTTGGATCTCCTAAGAACAAGGATATCATTTTTAATAACCATAGTAAGTGATTGAATTCAGGAAATTTAACATAATCCAGTAATATGATTTAATTAAAAATCCATTTTTTAATTTCACCAATAGTCCTAATAATATCTTTTAAAGCACTATTTTTCCTGATCCATAATCTAATTCAAGATTCTATATTGCATTCAGTTGTTCTTTCTGATCTCCTTTAACCTGGGAAAGCTCATTAGTCATTCTTTATTTAATGACAGTTATGTTTTCGTTGATTGATACTCAGGATTGTTGAATATACTTCAATATGGATGTCTGCATTTTTTCTGTATTTAGATTATACATTTTGGACAGGAAAAGAGAATTGATGGGTCTTCTGTACCATATTACGATGCACACAATGTATGTTTATCCTTTATTGATGATACTTTTGTTAAAATAGTATCCACCATGTTTCTCCACTGCTATCAATTTTTCCCTTTGTAATGAATAAGAAATAGGTAGGGAGATACTTTGATATCATAGATACCCTATTCTTCACCAAATTGTCACAGTGTTTTTGGTATCAATTAAGCATTTCTTTCCTGAATTACTGAAAGATTGCAAAATGATGATTTTTCTATTTTTTTTATTTCCAGCACATTTGTTTGTCAGAGTTTACTGTAAGGAAGAACTTTTGTTTCTCCATCATTTGAAAATTATGTTGTTATTGTCATGGTTCATGTGCGGGTTGGAAAAGAACTTCCAGACATGAGGCAGAATGAAAGGAGATGGACTGATGGGTTTATTCTTTGCTTTTTTCAATTCAGTGCATCAAATAACCTATTTCTGTCCTAGATTTAACCAGTGGGAACCCCATCACACTGACTTCTGTGTGTTTCTCCATTTTCTTGAGCACTTGCTTGCTTTAGGTGCAGCAAGATGTTTCAGACTTACCTGTACTTTCTGTAACCCAGTCCTAAAATCAGCCATTTCTTCCAGTTAGATGTGTTTCCTCTTAAGAAGAATGAAGTTTTGAACATTGAATATATTTTACTTGTTGCTGCTGGGGTGACATTGCTAGAAGCAGTTGCACCAGAGCAAGAGGGGCTGATGCAGGTGCCCGTTGTGGGCCAGGGCATGCACTGGAGTGGTCACAGAACCAGCCAGAGCCTTGGGTGTTTCCAGTCTACTTCCTTTGCCTTTGTTCCTGGGAGTACGCAGGCTGTACTAGCAGAGTCTTAGTTCTTACACCCCTCTGATAAGTCATGTAAGAGGAATCACCTTCCCAGCATTGGACTCCAGCTTGGGGGGGTATGTTTCAAGCCCTCAGTCCCCAGCCAGGATCCCCGAGCCTGTGACTTGCCCCCTCCCCTGTGTGTTCCCTGCTCAGGGTGTAGCTCTTTACATGACAGCTTCTCTTCCCTTCCTGCCTGACTCTGTGTGGATCTTTCTTTAGAGCCTTGCTTGTAGAATAGCCTTTCTACCAGTCTCCAGTTTGTTTTCAGAAAGAGTCGCTCCATGTGTGCTTTCGATGCGTTCCTGGGGTGGAGGTGAGCTCAGCTTTCTGTTCTGCCATCTTCATCTATCCCCAGCCTACCTTATATTTTTTTAGAGCTGCATTCATGTGGAGGTACCATACTTTTTTCAACCATTTTCCTATATGTATTGTTTTATTGCATTTTATTTTACAATTAAAAATAGTACACACTGTGTTACGTATTTGTGTTTTCATATTGTTTGAGTTGTATCTTGAAAGGAAATTTTACGATTGGAAATTTTTTCTTTTCTTTGACAAGGCTTTACCAGGCTGAATGGAAGAAGAAAAGACCATCCATGTAACAAGTAGCTTAAATGGAGTTATAATCAACTCTGTACTCTTCAGAGGATTTATTCAAGTGAAGACATGTCCATTCAGGACTTCATGGCTTTTTCTTCTCTTTTTGCCTATGTGGAGAAATAACAATGTAGTTAACTATACCAAGGAGTACTATTAAAAAACAATATAATGTTATGATTTTTTAAGACACCATTAGATATTTTAAGATTTGGGTTTAATGAGATGTGATTTTTTTTGTCTTTTTAAAATGGATGGAAACTTTTTTCTAAATTTAATTTTGGTTCTGGGTCTTCGTTGCTGTTCGTGGGCTTCAGTTGCGGCACACAGGCTTGTTGCAGTGACTTCTCTTATTTCGGAGCATAGTCTTTAGAGCTCACAGGCTTCAGTACTTAGGCACAGGGGCTCAGTAGTTGTGGCTTAGTCTCTGTGGCGTGTGGAATCTTCCCAAAGGGTCGAATCCATGTCCTCTACATCGGCAGGCAGATTCTTTACCACTGAGCCACTGGGGAAGTCTATATTTCTTATATGGGATTTTTGTCTCCTCAATCTTCATTACCACGTATGTTTCATATTTTAAAATGAGAGTATCCTACTAAGATCGATTGAGCAGACCCTGATGCATATTGCAATAACTCATGGCCTTTATACCCACATTGTCATTTTCCCTCATTTATCTCTTTCTCTAAGCATATGGGATAGGGAGAAAAAGAACCAGGCGTGGCTTTCTTGACATAAGCCATATTTGGCCTAAGTTATTTTTTGTGATCAAGCCTGGCCACAGTGCTTGACCTTGAACAGATCCCAGTAATAAATGTATTTAAGGGGACCAAAAACATTTGGAAACAAAACCATTACCAGGCCAGAGAAATAACAAGAGCAAAGATAACAGTTGTAAAGACTGCTAGTTCTCTGTCCATGGTTAAGGCTAGCATAAAGCACTGTCTTTGTAGAGCTGGTTTGCAAAACTTAAATCCCAACAACCAGATCAACTGGAGTCTAAGGGATAATGATGTTGACCTTTTCTGACCCTCATGTTATTAGTCAACTAAAGTTTGAACTCTGCCTACCACCCAAGCCCTTTCATGAATATGCCTGTACCAATAGCTTAAAGTTCCCCAGTTTTGCTGTTAAGAGAGACACTGTTTTGCAAAAGATCCCTGGTGTTCTCCTTACTTAGAGCAAGTAATAAGTCTTCTGCAGTTTGGCTTGGTTGCATCTTACAGCAAACCCAGTTTTCAGGTAACATTTCTACACGATCAAGCCTACTTTATACTTACTCATAAATTTTTTTTTTTTACTTTACAATAGTGTATTGGTTTTGCCATACATCAACATGAATCCACCACGGGTGTACACGTGTTCCCAATCCTGAACCCCTCTCCCACCTCCCTCCCCATACCATCTCTCTGGGTCATCCCAGTCCACCAGCCCCAAGCATCCTGTATCCTGCATCGAACCTAGACTGGCAATTCGTTTCTTATATGATATTGTACATGTTTCATTGCCATTCTCCCAAATCATCCCACCCTCTCCCTCTCCCACAGAGTCCAAAAGACTGTTCTATACATCTGTGTCTCTCTTGCTGTCTCGCATACAGGGTTATCGTTACCATCTTTCTAAATTCCATATATATGTGCTAGTATACTGTATTGGTGTTTTTCTTATATACACAGCATTTAGTATACATACACAATACATTGTGATAATTGTGTAAGAGGAAAGGCTGGGGTGGCAAGGATTCCTAAGCTGGTTTGGGGAGAGGGTGAAGAAAACTTAGAAACGTCTGAGCTAGACTTTAAAGCTTTTTTTTTTTTAAAAAAAAAAGGACCCTGTGTGTCTGTTCTTCACACTCTACCCAGCACATAGGAGTTATTCTGGTGTGGCAAAATGTGAAAATGGAGGGGGAAAAAAATTGTTTTGGTTGGAAATAATAGACATCCTCAAAGGAGGAGGAAGGACAGAGATTAACATTTTTTATTGAAGCCCTAAAATGTGCTAAAAATGCTCTATGGGTAGGACTGAAGATAAATGTAAGGGGCAGTGATTAGTTGGTATGTATGGCCACACATGATAGCTTCACAGTTCTGAGTTATATTCGGAAAGAGGTCATTTACTTGGAAAGAACCAGGTAGTTGGCAACGTAATTGGCAACAGCTGAAGCCCTCCAACCTCTAAACTACACTTTGTATGAGGAAATAAATTCCCTTTGTTATTTAAACCAGTTTCTGTTACGCAACTGAAAGCAGCTGAGCTTTATGTCAGAAGATAAAGGTTAAAACCTGAAAAAGTGACAAATTCTCCCTGTTTTGCTCTAATGTGGTCTAAAGAATAACAGCCATAGTCGCACCACCTTGGAACTTGTTAGAAAAGCCAATTCTTGGGCCCCATCCCAGACCTACAAAAATCTCTGGGGTGCACCCAGGGATCCTTAGCAAGCTTTCCAGGTGACTTTTCAGCATGCCAAACTTGAAACCTCTGCAGTGCTGAGCGACTCCTTATTTGCATTTCTAACAAGCAACAGGTGTTGCTGATGCCCATGGAAGGAAGATCAGCCTTTAAGTAGCACCTCTGAATTCTCTGTTCCCTGAGATGTTGAAGCAAACAATTCAGAGATTTGAAGAGTGTGCACTAAGTTTTCCTCCTCGTCAGAGGTAAGCAGTAACTGCTTATGAGCTAATTCTGGCTGGTTTTTTTTTTTTTTCCAAAAGAAGAGGTGACTAACTTGGAGAATGTGTTTTTTCTCTGTGTCTGTAGATAAGGGATAAAAGTATATCCTATTGTTACCAAAAGTGGGGTCTGGCTGCTTGCAGAACTGGAATTTCTTGGTCAAAAAGTCAATGTGATGTTGTTCTGTTAGAGACAAGTTGTTTTTATGTGAAGAGACAGGGATGCTCCCCAAATCTGGGCACACAATGCCATGAGATAATCCTTGTTGGTATTCCCAAAGAGTTTTAAGGTGTTTCTTCCTTATGAAAGAATTTGGAGACAAAGCAGAGGTTAAGAAAGTAAAAAGTTTACTTAAGCAAGAATACACTTTGAGAGAGAGAGAGCAGGCAGTCTGGTGAGGAGCTGGGTGTCTACAAATGGTTGACTTTAAAAAGATACACAATGTGAAAGGTGAGTTAAGTTTTATTTGGGGGTAAAATGAGGATTGCAGCCCAGGAGACGGCACCTCAGAAATCTCTGAGGAACTGCTCCAGAGAGGAGGGCGTGTGTGTGGGGGGTGGGGGGGGCAATATATGTGATTTTGGTAGAGGGCACGTTCATGCAATAAAATGCTTATCCTTACGAAAAGGTTCTCTGCTAGTCACGGTGAGGAGCTGATGTCACCATGAAGGGATTTAGTGCTTTTCTAGCTATGAGAAGATACAAGGATTGGGCTCATAAAATTAGTTCCTGAAAATGCCTATCTAAAGACCTGTCCGGCCTTGAAGGTCCCTGCTCCTTTCTCCTTGGAATAGATTTTGTTTGCGTCCTCCAAGAGTTTCTGTTTCCCTCAGTCCTGCGGAAGTGCTGTAATGAAATCCCGCTGACCTCAGAGTCAGATTCCCTGGGGATTCTTAGTCCTTTTGCCAGATCCCCGGGTTGGAAAGTCTTTGTGGGTCCTAGAACTTTCACAAGAGTGCGAGGACTTCTTTGGTGTGATTGTTCTGGATAGCCCACCTGGCGGGTCTGTGGTGGAGCTAATAGCAACCTCCTCCAAAAGGACTATTGCCTCCACCTGCTACACCTCTCAGAACCGCTGCAGCCAGACCCCCTGTCTCCGCGGCAGCCACTGACCCGTGCCTCCACAGGAGACCCTCAAACACAGGCAGATCTGGTTCAGTCTTTTGTGAGGGTCACTGCACCTTCTCTGGGTCCTGGTGACCACAAGGTTTTGTTTGTGCCTGCCAAGCATCTCTGGCGGGTATGAGGTTTGATTTTAAATGTGGTTGTACCCTTCCTACTGTAACAGGAGGGAAAAGGGGTAGGGCACAACTTTTGAAAGAATGACATAGCCCAAGGACACAACATAAACTGATTGGAATCAAATGGGACCACATGGCAGGCAAGACTAGACCTTGATCCTGAGTCAGCAAGTGAAATGACACACCCAGAGGTGGCATGACAGTTCCAAGCACTGTTAAAAGACCAAGGAGTGGACTGTGGCCTAAATCCCGGAAATCTCCACCCTTTCCCCAAAACAGCTGGAATAGTCTTCCAACTCATTAGCATATGAAATTACCCAGGCTATAAAAACTAACTATGCCACATTTCACGGCCACCGCATTCACCCTTTGTGATGGCCCACACTGTGTGGAGTGTGCTTTGGAATATACTTTAAAATAGTATTACAAAAACAAGAACATAAAAGTATGTTTTATTCTTGTGCCATGTTTTAAGCTTTTGACATAGGTTTCACTGTTATGATAAAAGTATACATCTTATGTGAAATTCTACTTAGAAATGTTAGTAATATGTAATTTGACAAATCATTCATGAAAACAAAAATATACAAACTTTCCTCTTTAGGAAGATATTGAAACTTTCAGTTTGAAAGAATAATACATGAAAGCAAAGATAACTCCTATGGTAGTTTAATCCATACTTTGTATTAAGCCTAACAATTTGCAATTAGGAGCACCTATTATTTTACAGGATCATACTTTGACATTAATTTCAGTGTGTAACACCAAAGTGCAATCATTTAGTAACTTTCATTGAATTTCTTAAGAATTGTAATCTCACATTTTATTCAGCTTGTTTTTAGAATTATATAAGGCACACTAATCGAGCAAAATTGACAAGGAACAGATTAGTGCGAAGTAAATTTCCTTTTCATCATTAAACTATACGTTTTTCACTTTAGCTGGACTAATGTTGCTGTTTTTAGACTTTCAGTTATTTTCAAAACTTTTGTTAGAGCACAAAGTAAAATGAAACAGTAAAATGACTTGATTAAAATCTCTCAACTTTGTTTCTGATCTACCCATGACTCAGATTCTTCTACACTCAACATTCCAGTTCATTGTAGCATTTTCTGTTTTTCTACTCTGATGTGTATTGAGGTAAATGTAGACAGCATGACTCATTAAGGTTTTGAGAAAAAAATAAACTTCCCCAAGCAGTCCTGCAAAGGCAGAGAAATCTAAATCTCTCACCTCTGCTTTATCATAGAGAAGGAGAACAGAACTGCTTTCTCTGCTGGCTCTATGACCACCAGCGATCCCTGTTTTCATATGATTTGCCCAAATCACATCAGAGAAGGATGGCTAACTTCTGTTGGAAACCTATTCAATTCAAAGACCACAGAGCAATTCCATCAATTTCAGTGTCTTATCTGAATACAACTCTTTATTTATGTGCTTATTTTGTAAGTGATGCTATCATAAAAATAATAGAACAAAGTCAGGCTGCTTAGAAAATTTTATGTTTAGCTTTGCCAAAATTAATGGAATGCTTTTTCTTTCCTAAACAATGACATATCATAGTATGGTTTGCTGATATTTACCCAAATTCATCTTAGATATATAATTATTTACATTAATATCTATAGCAACTTTGCAAAGAATAGCCAAATGTCTTTGCCCAAAGGGTAAGTGGAATTTTAAATACTTATTGTGCACAAATAATCCTCAGTGTGCTTTCTGAAATGCTTTGTGTGTGCTTCCTCAATCTTCAAACTCCCTCAGAAATAGAGTGCTCAAAAGTTATTTATGTAAAAAAATGGTTTAATATTTAGTAAATTATTACAGAGCAGTTTGCATTTTACTTTCTCACTACGTTAGCATTTAGCATTAAGACAAGAGTGGGTCAGGTTTGGCTTGTGTTGTTGAAAGTTCACTTGAGTAGAGTAATCACAACATGGTCATCCCGGCCCTGCCATAACATCTCTCCTTCAAAGTCGACCAGCCCGTGTTTCCTGGCACGCATAAGAATGCCCACAACTTTATCTGAAATACGGACATATCTGTCAAAGAGATCCCCAAAGGTGACCTGGATCTTGCCATCCCGTCTATGGCGAGCCATTGAGCGGATGATGAAACACATGTCCAGGATTTCTCTGTAGATGTGTTCCTCAGCTCTCTTGGCCCGTTCGGCAGTTTTGGTTCCTTCCTTGGGACGGCCGTAGCCTTCGTCTCCTTTGTGCAGGCGGGTAGACATGGCCAACTCATAATCAAACTCTTCACTGAAGGGATTGAGCTTCTGGGATTGGATATGTTCATCAGCCCATTGTTGCCATCTCCCTTTCAGATTGCCCACTTGACTGTATTTCCGCTGGGCTTTGCAGTTTAGCTTCTCTGTGAATCTGTTTGCCCTAAAAGAGAGAGAGGGTAAAAAAATCAAGATATTCATAATTTAGCAAGGGTTGCTTTCTATTTGTACTTCTTATACATATGCATCTTAATGTAAGTATAAATTTTTCATTATAAAAGACATGTAAACAATTCAGAAAAATAAGAGATGGAAGAAGGAAAGTCATAGAGGATGCCACCATTGTTCTGAGTTTGAGATAGGTCCTAGATTATTTTCTCTGTAACAATAATGTTTTAAGCTCCATAAAATGATATTAAACTCTATTTCAAGGAAAAACTTCCTTACACAAAGGTAAGGCAAATATGTGTAGCTCAAACTTGCATGTTGGTAACATTTAGAACTGGAATCATATCAGTGGGTTAAGGGAATCCACTTTATACATCAAAAAAATTTGCCCCAAATAAGGTTTTTATCAGCCACATACTTTGTACTATTCACTCCTGTAGATTTTTAAATTATTTATTTGAATTGGAGGATAATTACAATATTGTGACGGTTTTTGCCACACATCAACATGAAGCCATAGACATACATGTGGCCCCTCCCTCCTGGACCCCCTCCCACAGCCCTCCCCACTCCCATCCCTCCACCGCCTTTGGGTGCCCTGCGTCATACAGCAAATTCCCATTGGCTCTCTACATGTGTGGATATATGTTTCAGTGCTATTCTCTCAAGTAATCCCACCCTCTCCTCCTCCCACTGTTTCCAAAAGTCTTTTTATGTCTGTGTCTCCCTTGCTGCTACATTTGCCATGTATAGATTTTTTAAATACGTATTTGTAATGAAGCATATCTATGTTCATATCTAAAATGTTCCACAAATTTTGAACTATCTAGTAGTTTAAATAGGAGACACTAGCAAACAATAGTTTTCTTGCCTTGAGAATCCCAGGGATGGGGGAGCCTGGTGGGTCTATGGGTCTGTGGGTCGCACAGGGTCGGACACGACTGAAGTGAGTTAGCAGCAACAGCAGCTAACAATAGTAACATTTATTGAATACTATGTGCTGACATTCTTCTAAACACTTTCTACTAATATTTCCACAACCATCTTATGAGATAGGTACGGTTAATCTCATTTCACAGATGAGGAAATTGAGGGCAGAAGGGTTAGGTAACCTACTTACAGTCAGAAAGTTGTTGATGGAGCTGAGACTCGAAGCAAAGTAAAGCCAGCTCCAGAGCCTGTGTGTAACTACTGTGAAATGCTGCCCCAGCCCAGCGGAAGAGGTGGGATTCAGACCCCAAATGTCTGAGGCGAAAGACCGTGCTCTCTCTGCTATGTGATGGTGCCGCTCAGCCTGCCAGGACAGTGTGTAATAAGTGGATGAGTTTTGTCTCAAATGTGTGGGTCTGCTTTGCAGCCTGGGATGCATTTCTTACTAAAACAAAAACCATCATTAGCGAGTGTAGACCTAATTTAAAAACAGCAAAGTTTGTCTTTAACAGACTTTCCTGTCATTTCTCTAGCTCCAATCTTACAAGTAAAGCATGAACTCTTGGACTATATAAAAGTCGGAAATCTGTATTCTTCATCCCCACAAGTGACTCACCCATCCTTCTCCCCAACACCAAGTGGCTTCATGTCTGGAAGCTTTGGAATTGGAGATGTAGGGTAGAGCTGAAATTGCTTACGTGGCTACAGTCCATGGGGTCGCAGAGTTGGACATGACTGAGGAAGCACACACACATACACACACGTGTGAATGGCATGCATGAATTCAATAACCCCTCCCTGAACTCTCATAACTTGCTGGTCAAAACCCAGGAACAAGTCAGGTGCGGGTGTTCCTCACCATCCAAATTGATTTCCTAAAATCTGATCAATCAAATGCAGGAAACTAACTGATATGGGTAGGGAGGCATACTTGTATTATTTTTCAAAGAGGAATGACATCCACTAGATGGCGAACCTTCATTAATTCCCATGCTTTGTGTCCCTAGCTTGCTGCATTCAGTTTCACTATCATAATACAATTGAAACCAGGAGCACACTGCCACAGATAACACTATCATTCTTTGTAAACACATGGACAAAAGTATATGACTAAGTTAACTGGGAAAAATCAGCATCCGAAAACTGTTTATACAATTATTACAACTTAAAAAAATCACGGATGTATGGAAGGGCTTCCCAGGTGGCTCAGTGGTAGAGTATCTGCTAGTCAGGACAGGAGCTGCAGGGACAGGGTTCCATCCCTGGGTGGGGAAGATCTCCTGGAGGAGGAAATGGCAACACGCTCTAGTATCCTTGCCTGAGAAATCCCATTGACAGAGGAGCCTGGCGGGCTACAATCCATGGAGTTGCAAACAGCGGACACGACTGAGCAGCTAGCCCACACGTACGTATGGACAAGTGCTAGGAACTACCCTGCCCTGAAGTGCAATGTATTTCCCTCAGCCCTGCTGGTCCTTGTCTCCATCTGCGTCTCCACAGGCTGTCCCTGTTCAGCTGCCCAGAGTGTGGGCTGCTAGACCTCATGATCAAACGAGAGTAAATACCTAGTCCCCTTGGAATGATGGCAATCCATGGCAGGCACAACCTTCGATAACAAGCCCAGTGTCATCCTGGCAGAACCCAAAGCTCATATCAAACGAGGCTGGAACAGCTTGCTGGAGAAGAGGCTTGAACATCTCAGAAGACAGTGAAAAGAACAACATGATTCACTAACTCGTCCTTTTTGTCTCCTGAGCCCCAACTGCAGTACTATCCTGTAGTATAGAACATAATACGTCCTCCCTTTAAGGAACTTCCAGGCATTTTGACATTCCTTCCCACCTTTATTAAAGTATGTATGACACCTACTGTGCACCAGACACACTATTTTCAAAATTAATTTATATTTCTGTGGCTTTGCTGGGTCTTTGTTGTTATGCGAGGGTTTTCTCTAGTTATAGCAAGTGGGGGCTGCTCTCGTTGTAGTACGTGGGCCTATTGTGGTGGCATCTCTTGTGGATCACAGGCCCTAGAGTGCACAGGCTTTAGTAGTTCTGGAGCACGGGCTCAGTTGCTCCACAGCACGTGAAATCTTCCTGGACCAGGGATCAAACCTGTGTCCCCTGCATTGACAGGTGGATTCTTAACCACTGGACAACCAGGGAAGTCCCAGACACTCTTTTAAGTACTAACTGAATATTCAGTAATGAAAAAGAATGGTGAATAATCACTAAAAGACATTCATAAAAATAAACAGAATAAAACAAATTTGAGCATATGCTACAATTTTAACTATGTAAAATGCATATATGCACCAGGTTGAAGAAATCAAGAGTACGTGCACAACTGAAATTATGTTAGTCTAGAGACAGTTGATTTTTTTTTTTTTTCAAAATTCTTTCTGCTGGTATTACAGTTGACCCTTGAACAACACAGGTTTGAACTCCATGGCCATGGGTCCACTTACATGTGGACATTTTTTCATAGTAAATATAGTACTGGGCTTCCAGGTGGCACTAGTGGTTAAGAACCTGCCTGCCAATCCAGGAGACAAGAGACATTAAGTTCCATTTGGGAAGATTCCCTGGAGGGTGGCATGGCAACCCACTCCAGTATTCTTGCCTGGAGAATCCCATGGACAGAGGAGCCTGGTGGGCTTCAGTACATAGAGTTGCAAAAATGAAGCAACTGAGCATGCGCGCGCACACACTGCGGTACTACAGGATCTGCACCTGCTGCTTCTGGGGGGCGACGTATGATGGGGGTGGGGGGCTCTGATCCTTCAGGCACTTGGAAATTTGAGTATAACTCTACAGTTGCTTCCCTAGTGGCTCAGCTGGTAAAGAATCTGCCTGCAGTCGGGAGACCTGGGTTCCATCCCCGGGTTGGGAAGATCCCCTGGAGAAGGCAATGGTTACCCACTCCAGTATTCTGTCCTGGAGAATTCTGTGTATATATATAGTCCATGGGGTCACAAAGAGTCCTGACATGACTGAGTTTCACTTTCTACAGTTACACTGTATCCATGTTTCCACATCCATGGATTCAACCAGCACAGGTTGAGCAATACTCGAGTAAGCATTTATTGACCAAAAAAAAAAAAATCCACTTATAAGTAGACTCACACAGCTCAAATCCATGTTGTAAGAGTCAACTGTATTGATTTTATAACTTAGAGAAAGCACAGAATTGAAAAATATTCAAATTAGTATCCAGAGATAATTTGCTTAAATTGTATATTATATGGGTCTCATTCTTTGATGATATATATTTTTTTCTTTTAACTAGGAACTTAAATTTCCTGACTGTTGAAATTCTATGTCATTTGGGATAAGGGTTGGGTTTGGTTAGGTAATAACACTATGAAGAAGAGAAACATCTAAAAAAGTACCTTCTAAATATGAATGTCCATTTGTTATATGGTCAAATGATAATTCCCAATAACAAGAGAGAGGGAAAGTAAAAGAATTGGTCCTCTAAGCAAGAATTAGAAAATAGGGTTGCTTAAAAAGTACTAGAAGGAAATATACCATAATGAGTATTTAATTTTATCTATCTTGTACATGTTTGGTATTACTTTCATATTTTCAATTTTTAAAAAGTCTGAAAGGATCAAGTTTAAATAAGGATTAGTAAGTCTCAGACCCTGAGCATATCCTTGATCACTGAATGTAGGAATCAATATACCAGCTTATCCTATTTTTTAAATTTTCAAGTGAAATGTGAATGATAGTTCAGATTGAGCTTTAGAAAGATGACCTAGTATAAATTCATAGAAAGCAAAGCAATACTGAAAGACTGGCACCACGTTCATATCTTAGGCTAAAACGCTTCTCTGTCAGTAAAGCCAAGAACTTCTGCCACATTTCCGATGTCTCGGGGAAGTTCTAGGGAGAGTCTGCTCCTGTGTGTGTATCCATGTGCTTACTCTTCTTACAGGAAGTATATAGCGAGTTTGGTTAATGGGAGCGTGATATCCACAGGGTCACATTTATCAGAAGCAGGGTGACTGTGCATTCCCAGCTGTGCTCTTCATTCTGTTATCAGCCAGGTGTGGGAACCAGGCCTGTGCTGCTCTGCTCCTTGCAGACTGGTAACCATCCTGAGTCCATGGAATATCTTTAATAAAGTTGCACCAAAATATTACACTTTGGGAGTTTTCCTGGGATTCCACAACGGAGGTGATGCTTGGGACTCCATTTGATTCGTTGAGTCTGTTCTCTGCTGAGAGATGAGTCTAACACAGTGGTTAAGAACACAAGCTCTAGGAGTAAAGTCATTCTTCCCTGGTGGCTCAGATGGTAGAGAATCTGCATGCAAGGCAGGAGACCTGGGCTCGATCCCTGAGTTGGGAAGAACATAAGCTCTGGCATCACTTCCCAAGGGCATCACTTACTGGCTCTATGATGTGGATACATTTCTGTGTTCAATTCCCTTTTCTATAAAACACCCCCTCATGCTCTACTATTTCATTTTTACTGAACAGACCTTGGAGAGGGTGGATGCATGATTTTCATTTTAATATTGTGCCATTACTGTATGTAATACACTATGTAATACTGCACCATTACTGTAATGGGGGACAGATAAAAGTTGCTTTGTCTGAAGGACCTGGACAAAACAAGTCACATAGCTACACAGTCAAAAGACTTTTAAAAATAAAGCATAAAATGGAACTCATTTTCATAGTAAAGCCCCAGTTAGTAAAATTCTTTTGGTAAGGAGTATTTCTACTTTTTATCGAACCTGAATTGCTTGTCTCTGTTATCCGTAGGACCACCCAGAAAACTCTTTCTGCTCAAATATCCATGACACATCATGTTCTCCCTATTAGTGGATACGGGGAAAGAATGGTGCTTAGAATTAAAAATAAGTGAACAAACCCCCTCTCATACAGGCCTAGTCAGGGATGCCACGCTTATGTCTCCAGCAGTATGTGAGCGTCCCATCAGGTAAAAATCCCCATTAGGCTTCCGCAGTAGCTTCCTGGGCATCGCTCGCATTGGCTGACATTCAGAGCTGCTGTTGCTGTGGGCAACATTCCAGTACGCTGTGTGCTCTAAGACTGTGCGCTCTAAGGGAAAGGAACCCAAGAAGCAAGGGAGGGATTTCACTCCCATAGGTAGGTACGTAGGTTTAGTCACTCAGTCATTCCAACTCCTGTGACCCCATGACTGCAGCCAGGCAGGTTCCTCCATCCATGGGATTCTCCAGGCAAGAATTCTGGAGTGGTTTGCCATTTCCTCCTCCAGGGGATCTTCCCAGCCCAGGGATGGAACCCAGGTCTCCTGGATTGCAGGCAGAATCTTTACCGACTGAGCCACAAGGGAAGCCCTATTCCCTTCCCCAAACTCTGACAGCCAGTCTCCTAGTATCTTGTAGTGTTGGGATGACCAGGGCTGGCCCCTTGTATTATACAGAGTATAGCTCTGTGCCCATCACTTTACATGACTGATACCAAAATAACTCTATGGATTATCGCAGCTTTTTTTTTTTAGATGAGAATGAAGAAACTTTAGGATTTTCCCAGGTAGCCAATATTCCAAATCTAATTGTCTCTTATTCAAAGCCTATGTCCTGCTCTAGCACACAGAGAAGGTGTGTTTTGGGGAACCATGAGAAGGGCCTAGAATGCACGTTCCCACTTTCAGGTGAGACAGTTTAGAGTAGTGGTCAAGAAGGTGGGCTCTGGCTGCAGAGTGCCTGGGTTTGAATCCCATGGACAGTACAATCCTATACAAATTCCTTAATATTTCTTTGTCTCGGGTTCCCTTCTATCCAGTGAAGATAACGATTATGCCTACCCTGAGAGAATGTTGTGAGGATTAAATAAATAAACACATGAACAATTCGTAGATGCCAAAAGAGAGGCCATGTGTCAGAGACTGGTCCCAGCTGTCATCTCCCTACCCTCGGCCAATTCAAGAGACACTGACAGGAATATCTTCATTGTGCTACTCTCGGTTTTTATTCTGTAGGATTCTATTATTTCATTTTCTAGCATGCATACCTCCTAAATCCATGAGGCTAAAATTTAGACTATGGTTCCATATGACCTGGTAGAATAGTGCTTTCTGATTATGAATTCCTGTGTGAATGTAAGTAGAACACAAATCCGGATTTCTGAGTGTATGCTCAAGGCACTGAGTGAGAGTAGCATCATGTCTGGTTTCAAAGCATGACAACTGGAGATGGGCATGCATGTCTCAGGTCACTAACTTGGTGAGTGAACTTTCCCTCTAAGCTTCAGTGCTCTCATCCCTAAAATGAGATATTACCAACCTTACTGTGAGAGTTCAAAGGACAAAGCAGGTAAAACACCTATGTGTGTGTGTATGTTAGTCACTCAGTTGTGTCTGACTGCAACCCTATGGACTGCAGGCCACCACGTTCCTCTGTCCATGGGATTTTCCAGGCAAGAACACTGGAGTGGGTTGCCATGCCCTCCTCCAGGCGATCTTCCTGACCCAGGGATCAAACCCAGGTCTCCTGCATTGGCAGGCAGATTCTTTACCACTGTGCCACCGGAGACGCTCTCTGGGAAGCCCGTAATAGTGCTAACTCTTTCAAAACATCTTTAAGGTCACAAACTGTAAGGCAACTTTTTGTCAAATAAGGTTCCCAATTTTGTTTTTTACTGATTGTTCCATAAGTTGAAAAGCACACCTTTACATATAACTGTTTCCAGAGGGAGTCAGCTTGTAAGCATTTCATCACATCTGAGACTTTCCCCATATTCTGATATCCTGTGATTGTAGAGTGAGAAATCCTGACTTTCTGTTCTGTGGAGGGAGAGTTATTGTCTTGAAATAAAGCATGTGTTTCTTGTCAGAATAAATGTATAAATGTATCAGTCTGAGTCGGTGTGTTGGTGTGTGCGTGTATGCATTTAAGTGCTTTAGGATTGTGCTTCCCAGGTGGCGCTGGTGGTAAAAAACCCACCTGCCAACGCAGGTGGAGACAGGAGACATAAGAGACTCAGATTCGATCCCTGGGTCAAAAAGATCCCCTGGAGGAGGGCGTGGCAACCCACTCCAGTGTTCTTGCCTGGAGAATCCCATGGACAGAGGAGCCTGGTGGGCTACAGTTCATGGGGTCACAAAGAGTCAGACACGACTGCAGCAACATATCACACATACACAGCACACAAGTATTGTGATATTTTAATTACCTAGCTCTAATAGCATTCTGCCTTTGTTTATAAACTGAAAAAGCTTTCTGAAAATGAAGAATTGCTAAATAATCAGCTCTCTATGAGGGCTAATAACTTCCATAGAGTGAGCTTATGTGCAGGCACTGTGCTAAGTTCTTGGCAGCTTTAATCTCATCTACTTCTCTCAAAACAGCAGAGTTTATTGTTGCCATCATTTTACAAAGGAGGAAATGGGTTTAGAAGAATAACTGGCTGTGTGTGTGTGAGAGAGAGTGTGAGTGTGAGTGTGAGAGATGAGAACATTTAAGAGCTATTCTCTTAGCAACTTTCAAGTGTACCACAGTATCACTGTCTATAGCCAGGGCAGAGCCGGGGTTTGAACTTGGGTCTGTCTCACTTCAGAGGTTGCTCTCCAGTCAGTCAGCAGCCTCCCACCTGTGTCCAGGTTCACAGAAATCTGTGTTCCATGGGCACTATTTGGGTAGATGTGTCTCTTGATAATATTACATACACTGATTTGAGACAAGAGAAAGGTCTCTCCCCTCAGTCTACCAGGAAAAACTTTTTTTTTCTGCAGAAAAAAATAAGCCAATCCTTACTCATTATACAACTGACTTCAAACAATAACCCGTAGCAGACCCCTGTCTCTGGTGGCTTCATCTTTGTTGTGGCTAAACCTCGAGGGTTCAGAACAGAGGGGAGAAACCAAGGAGGGCGAGCCCTTGACCCGGAGGTCCATGCCTGAGGCGGGCGCTGCCCTCTTAGCCCAGCCCCGGCTGCCAGCCCTGTCGCGGGTCTCCGCCTGACTCGGGCCGGGCCTCGGCTCTGCGGCATCCTCAGCGGCTCCCTCAGCGGCCCGGGGCGCGGGAGGGCGGGGAGAGGCGCTGAGGCGCGTTCACTTACTGGGAGGGCAGGGGGCGTCTGATCCTGGCCACGGCCACCTGCTCTCCACGCGGCTGCGGCGCCTCGGCCGGCTCGCCTCCGTAGCCGCTGTCCTCTGTGTCCACGCTGTCGCTCCTGCAGCTGGGCTGCTCCTGCCCCACCGCTGTCCAGCCCCTGGTCAGCTCGGCCACCAGCTTGGCACACTTCCTCCTCCGCGTTGGGGAGCCGCGGCTGCGGAGGAGTCTGTCAACGTCGCTCTCGGGCTGCCCGGCCCCCGGCGGGTCGCCGCCCTGCTCGTACCGGTGGCTGAGGTGGCCCAGGTCCCCTCCTCTCTCGTAAGCCTTGCTGACCACCGTTTTGGTCACCTCCTTCCTCTTGATTGCAGAAACCGCGCCGGCTTCCTCTGAGCCGTGCCCGTCTCCTCCACAGCCCTCCGGCTTCGGGGAGGAAGGCTTTGGGGCCCTCTGAGCTTTCCAGCGGGCGGGGGCGTCTATCGCTGGTCCAGAAGCCTCGGGGGGGTCCTGGGTGCCCCCTGGCATCCAGCCTGCAGGCTCCTGGGCCTGCCTGATGCTGTTTTCATTGGCCCACTGCTGCCAGCCTCGGGCCAAGGTGATCACCAGGGTGGCTGTGTGCACCTTCCGGAGGGCACTCCTGGCCGGCCTGTCCCCCCTTTGCTTTTCCCCGGGAGCCATGCCACCCTTCTCTGCTGAGAGCCTGGGTACTGGCTAAAATGAGTGCGGACCGGTGGAGGGCCCGGGATTTAAATAGAAGCAGGGTGTGGGGTGGGAAGAGAGTTTGGTGACTGGAAACTATGTTAAGCTCTTCTTGCCAAGATGCAGTGCCTTCCCCCTGACCGTGCGCTTTTTTTAAACCCTGACGGCTCTAGTTTCATCACAGCAGAGGGACATCTCTCTTGGTAAAGGACAGTGATAGGATCCTGCCCTTTCTTCTCCAAGAGCCAGAGTGGAAACTACTAGATCCGATCATGTGCTCAGCCTTAAGTTTTTCTTGACCTGAAAGTATGGTCCGACCATTTATAGGAGCATAAAATACGTGTACAACTTGTACTGGGAACATAATAGGCTTATTTCCATTGAAACCTCAGCAGTGCTGGATACAGCTTTAATTAGTCCCATTTTATGGCTGAATACAGTGACGCCTAACTTCCTATAGCTAATAATATCTAAGACTGGAACCCAGATGTCTGATGCAAAGCCTGGGGCTCTTTTCATCCTATTCCTCAAAGGCATCCTACTGCCTCTTCCTTTTGTCTTCAACTCTATTTGATGTAGACCTTAGAGGTCATCTCATCCAAGCTCCATTTACCAGATGAGAAAACCCAGGCCCAGATAAGCAGGGAGAAAAGGGCCTAGTATTCTAATTCCAAGTTTGAATTACTTTATAGACAAGTTGTAATAATGCACAAGACAATAGTCAAAATTTTAGTCCAATTATTATTTTTTTAATCTTTAAATTGAGACCTATACACACAATGAACTTCAGAGACTGCTATTACAACAAATCTTTTCAAATATTTTGTTAAATAAGACTATTTAAAGACAAAGTAAGTGAATGTTAACAGAAGCAAGCCCCACTTGGCTATTTGATTTTAATAATTTAACACAAACTTCCTTGGTATAACTTTAGGTTCATGCAGAAAAAGCCATGCTTTCAGTGCTGAGAACTAAGACTGGAATATAGTTTTGTTTTGTTTTTTAAATAGGACTGGATAGATGGGTCATTTGTATAGAGAAAGAACTATCTAGGATATGTCCTAAACCAGGTAAAAATGTGCAGGGGTCAGCACTGAGTATTTAAGGTAAGACAAATAGAATTTTTTTCATACCACAGTTCTATAGATTTTTATACTTTCCTCAAATCTTGACATGCAGCTAAACACACTGAAAATTGCTGTCCAAGAGCATTAAAAATGGTAAGAACTGTAATTACTTCTGAAATTGAGACAAATTTACTTTTTTTAAATGTCAGTTTTTCATCCTGTAGGTCATTTACCTCCTAAGATTAAGACAATTGGGAAGATGACTTAATACTCTATCTAGAAATCTGTCAGATGTTTTCAGAGTTCAACAGCATCTGATAATGTTAACTATGGTCCAACAATTCAGAGACAAAATCCCAGTTGATTAATTAAGAGGAAATTGGATCACATGAAGAGAAAACTATGACACAGATTTCAATCTGAGTCTGAAACTTCTGGCATTCTCTCTTGGAATGTAGACACACTGCAGGCGGTTTGGTTCCTGTTAGAGTCCCTTTACCCACTTGGAATGCCTTGGGAAAGGAATGGGGTTCCTCAGAGAGATCCATGCACTCAACCCAGGATCAGACTGATTTATAACTCTCAAAGGAACTTTTCTGCTTCCCTGTCCACACCTGTTCCATATTCACTTCTTACAGGGGGAGAATGAAAACAGCAAAATGTTAATAGTCTTTCACATATTAATGGGCATTGCAGCTGGCTGCCTGGGGCTTACAGCTGTCAGCAGATAGTCTTGGCAAAAACCAGGGAACTCCTAAAAGAATCTAGTCATTTCTTCTGAGATTTTACTTCCACGCCAACTGTGGTCCTTCGTTCCTACCGTCTTTCATTTATGCTTCTTCAGAAGAGAGTGTAAAATCCCTTTCCCCCTCATGTCTGCTTTGGGCATTCCTTCCCTACAGAAAGGTCTGTATGCTACCTACTAGATCTCTTATAAGAAATGTTTTATCTTCTTTCTCAACCTAGATCTAGATTCTTGAGTTCAACATTCTTCTGCTTTAAAAGAAGGTATGATAGAAATGAATATAAAAAAAGACAAAGATATCGTGAACTAAGTAGTTTACATTGTGAGTTTCCTATGAGACACGAGATTAGAAACTGGGTGAAGACGTAGACCTGATTAATGAAGTATTTACCACCTAGGAAATTTGGGGTGTGAAAGTGTTTTATAAAAAATATTAATTATTATTTGATCATATGGGCAATACTAGGGAAAGGAGGGAGTTAATATTTATACACTTCTCTTCATGATATGCTTAGAAATCAGGTAAAGTCAGCTATCATCACCAGCGATATAATCTTACTAAAGAAACTTTAGAAAGCCACATTTGCTCAAAGCTTATATGAAATAATAATTTCATTGATCCTTTCTATGTAAATAAATAAGTCCTTTTCTTGTTTAGTTACAGAAAAGTGGGAATGAAAAGACTTTAATGGACATCAAAAAAGGGCTTTTGATTTCAACTGAATTTACTTAACTCAGTGCTCATGGAAAGGATACAAGGGTGAGGCCTGATGGTGGTTGCTGTGAGGAAGGGTGTGAAACTGATTAAAGCAGGACTACTTTCAAGGTCTTCCCATCTAGCCAGGAGAGAGTTGTGCATATAGCTGCCTTTAACAGTCTGGGGAGAGCTGCATTAGAAATGGTGCTTCCCAGGTGGGCTCAGTGGTAAAGAATCCACCTGCCAGTGTAGGAGATTCAGGTTCAATCTGTGAGTCAGAAGATCCCTTACATATGGAATTGGCAATGCACTCCAGCATTCTTGCCTGAAGAATCCCATGGACAGAGGAGCCTGGTGGGCTATATGTAGTTCATGGGGTCACAAAGAGTTGGACACAACTGAGCAACTAAACATTAGAAATAGAAAGCTTTATTGAGCACAGGTGAATGATTTTATTGGGAAGACTTCACAGAATTGGTGGTCTTTTATCTGAGCCCTTCAAAATAAAACTTTACCTGAAGAAATGCTGTGAACAAAGTTACGAAGTTATGGTGTGCCTAGAGACCTTCTCACGGCCCAGCATAAAGACCATAACCCTAAACGCCTGGAGGATCAAACAGGCCATTTAACACA
The DNA here is from genome assembly GCF_014754425.2 of Oryx dammah. NCBI lineage: Eukaryota > Metazoa > Chordata > Mammalia > Artiodactyla > Bovidae > Oryx > Oryx dammah. The sequence continues at coordinate 69,588,759 of NW_024070203.1, read as the reverse complement.
CGAGGTAAGCTGAGTTGGAGCACAACTGTGGGTGTGAGGACTCAGGAAACTGATGAGGTAATGTCTCAAGAGAAGTAAGAAATCTGGGATTTTACATGATCTCTTCCAGTTCCTTACACGGTGAAGAATTCCTTACACTGTGATGGTTAATACACACAACTTACACACAATAGTACAAGGTGAACCTATGCAGTTCTTGGACCAGATTCTGTGGGCCCCCAGTTTCTGAACTTTAGAGAACATACAGTGTTTATGGGGTAAGGACAAGAGGCCAGGGCACATTTGAGAAATAAGTTGGAGCTATGTTTTGAAGAACACCTTGCTAAGGAATAAGTATTTTATCAAATGAGACTGATTGCATCATTTAAAAAAAGTAAACCTCAATGTGATATCAAATTTGCATTACCAAATGGTCAGATCAAAAACCAGCGAAGTGGGCTGTGGATTTGAAAAAGACAAGTCTAGGATAGGGAGATAACCTAAGATAACCTTATCATTCCTGCTTAACAGGGGTTATGAAAATAATCTTGGAGGGAACCATAAAGAATGGTTCTGAGAGAAAGATCTGAAAGACGAGAAGAAGGTTCGGGAGCCAGTGAGGGTCAGAGCAGACTCACTAGTTGCCATGGGAGATGGGTGTTGGGGAATGATCTAGAGATTTCAGTTTGAGTGACAGGTGTGAGGAGGTGACATTAGCTGGGAAAGGGCTGGAGAATAGGAGGATTTGTGGTGAGAAGGAGTTTCCCTTTGGAGTTGCAGAAGCACTGGGGCGTTTACGTGGAGACGTGGAGCAGTGAGGGGAACCAAGGACATGAACCCAGTGGTTGGGCAGAACCAGGTGAAAACCCAGGCTGCAGGTTAGCCTGTTGTCTAATTTTTCCAAGATTCAGTTTCTTCATGAGTATCAGAGACTCTCCCTCACAGAGTCAGCGTGAGAATTAAGAGTAACGTGCTGAACACCATGCCTGGCACGTGGAAGCTGGATAAGCAGCTATTGTTATTGTCATCTTGAGGTTGAGCCATGGAGTCAGAGAATTAAAACTCCTTAGATAATTCTGTGTGACCTAGAACAGGACTGATACTGAGCCCCCGGTCAGGATGCATCTTCAGGTGGGAGGGTCAAGTGGGGTGACTGGTAGGAACTGGAGTTTGCAAAGGGAGTGCTTATTTATAGTGTTTTATTTTAAGGTAATTTATAGTGAGGCCTTTAAGGCAGTGTCTGAAAGGTTTCCCTCAGCCTGGTCCGGGGTCAGATGAGGTCTCAGTTACTTGGTAGTAATTACCAAAGAGTTGCGCACAGGTGCCTTCCTGGAAACTCCCGGAATATGGAACTCAATGGTTTCCAATCACTGAGGATCACATTAGGGTCTTAAGCACATTAGGATGACCTGTGAAGCTTTGAAAACTAGTGCAAAGCCAGAATGGCTACACCCAGGAGCATAAAGGGCTAAGGGAACCCTCATGATGGCTTTGAAGACCAGAGGAGGCAGCGACTGCTGAGAAGAGAGCTAGTAAGGTACTGGCATTCTGGGAAAAGGATTGCAATAAATGGAAAACTAGGAAGCAGATGATACTGTCAAGGAGAACTTAACTGATATCATAACCAGGAAAATTAACCAACTTCCAGAAGCAGAAAGGAATCTGCTTGAAATGGAACAGCATATATTGGACTTAATACTGCTCTCTGCGGCCCAATAGCAACTAGTCTTTTTCGACGTATCTTACACGTGGCTCCTGTAGCTGCTGCCTCACAAATGGCAGTGATCCCACTTTCGATGGCATGTGTATCTTACAAAGTTTTGTAAGTTTACCTTTGAATACAGGTGGTTTGCATTGTGAAACTTGTGCCATAACATGAGGCAGATGGGGGGGTCTTGTTTTTGGTTGCCCGTACCCTGTTTTCTTGGCTAACCCCGTGAATGGTGGCCTAGCAGCCAGGTGTAACTCAGCGTGGGCTACCTGAGAAAGGAAACATCTTAAATGATTGGATGAGGATTTCTAAGCCTATCTTTATAGAGAGATGTCATTTCCCATTTGGCTCCAGCCTGGGTTTGCAGCATACTTTGGGTTGAGACAATATATACTACTGATAAAGGATCTTTGGTTACATGAACCTGTCCTAGAAATTCAGTGATTGTTGAGCAAATCTGTACACAAAGATAAAACTGTGGGAGGGGGGCACTAGCACCGAGCTGTCTCTGGAGACAAACCTTGCTTGGGTAGGGAACCTAACCCACCACCAGGGCTGACAACCCTGCTTCTAGCTTCGAGAGGCTATGGGGGCCATTAGACACTCCACATACAGGTCTCAAGGGTGTGGTGACCAGTAGCCCAGGTATGGGTCCAGACAGATTGGATCTCCATTCAGGATCTGTGTACCAGGAAAGTTGACTTCTCTGAGACAAATGCCTTGTCTGAAAGTGGCAAAAACATGACTTTCCCCAGCACTTTTTGTGTGTTCATATGAGATTGTTTGTGAAGCAATTAGCACAGTGCCCAATACACTGCATAAGAACATCATGCGGAAATGGTTCACAATGTTCTTTACACTCTTACTGAGGCTAATGATGCCACCTTCTAAATAAATGACCTTGATTCACAGTCAACACATCAAACCTAGTATGTACTAATAATACTGCATAAACTTTTACATCATAACATACACTGCCAGAGAAGACTTTAGAGAACACATGTCACAAAAACCATGATCAAACTATAGCCACATTGGTTTAGTTTAGGAAACAAACACGCAGATGCTTATGATATTAAATCTAAACGGTGGTGTCTTAGAAACTGGCCTTGTAATTATGACTAAATTCACTCTTCTTTGAATAATAGTTGTTCAGTCTTCACTATGTTATTAACACTAACTTGGTTCAATTCATGCTTAATCTATTAACTCCAAACTGCACAATTTAGAAGTGTATCTCATTAAGTTGAATGACACCCTGAACTGACAATGCCCATTGAAGTATAATGTTTCTAATTGCTCTGATCTTTCAGTAGTATAGAGTCAACCTACAGTTCAGTGAAAGTAGAGTGAAATCAACAGCTGGTTTGGTCTGACCATCACCCACTTAATTAGTACGATATCTCCTTAATATATTTCACCCCTCATTTTGCTCTATGCAAATCCATCTGCACACATCTCCCTTGTTTACCTTAAAACTCAATTCATGTCTCACTCAGCTGATCAAAACACTCTAACCACTTCCTAATACCATCCCGGAAAAGTTAAAATGTCTTAGCCTCATAGTCAAAGCTTGCTATCATTTGCCTTCACTTTTTACTCCTTTCCTTTATAGTTTGGGTGAATCTGGAATTGCAACTGCAAAAGCCTTTTTCTTCCTGTTTTGGAAGCTATATGATTGAACAAGAGTGCATATAGAGGAAAAGTTTTGTCTGTGCTGAGACAGTTCATTTAATTTTTGCTGTTCCTACCTGTATAAATCTTCTTTGTCCTGGACTTGGTGTGAGAGTTAGTAATGTATACTGAAGTCTTTCATAAACTGCAAAGGGTGATAGGAGACGAATCACTATGCTCAGCTGTTTCTTTCTTCCCCACTGCACGCATGCAAGCGTGCTGTATTGCTTCAGTCGTGTCCGACTCTGTGTGACCCGATGGACGGCAGCCCACCAGGCTCTTTTGTCCATGGTAGGAGGACACAGGCAAGAATACTGGAGTGGATTGCCGTGGCCTCCTCCAGGATATCTTCCTGACCCAGGGATTGAACCCATGTCTCTTACCTCTAACCTGCATTGGCAGGTGGGCTCTCTACCACTAGCACCATCAGGGAAGGCTTTTTTCACCACTGGATAAGATAGTACTATGCCCATTTCTGGGTGTATTACAGCTCTGCACTGGCTGTTGTTTTTAAAGCTGCACAGGTGATCCTTGTGTGATTTAAGATCTTAATGTGATCCTTAGGGATAGGGATTGTAAGCCACTGAGCTCTGAGTGCCACTGGTGCCACCTGGCTTTACCTTACTACGTGATGTCTTGTGCGCCCATGTAGTCACTAAGCACCATGTGTGTGCTATGGAGGGGATGGGTGTCAAGAGATGAATCTGACTGGTGTCTGCCCTAATGAATCTCACAGTAGGACATGGAGAAAGTGAGCAATTGATTGTTATCATTATGATATATGGGTTATGACAGCAGTGTATCTGAGGTCATAGTAATATCTTTGGGATTAGGGAAGGCCTTAAAAAGAAGGTGCTGCTCGAGCTGAGCATGATGGGTCTTTGTCCAGTGGAAGGAACCAGGCAAGAGTAAACCCCAGAGAGAAGCTTAAAGATTCAAGGTATGGAGGAGGAAGTAGCACGTCTTACTGAAGTGAAACCTGAGTTTCCCTACAAACTACAGATTGATGTGGTCGCCTTTCTTTTAAGAACCAAAGAAAATGACATACATTTCTCTCCTTGTAAACAGAAAGAGTCTAGTAGTCTATCTTAGAGATCTTTTCAAATAAGTGTGTGCATGAATGTATCCAGAATGTGACCACTTCTCACCATCTTTACTGACATTAGCCTCCCCACCTTCACTCACTTAGTAGCTTTCAAGACACCATTGGCTCTTCTGTGAATCGTTGCATTGTCTCCTTACCTGGTCTCCCTGCTTTCACTCTTATCCAGTCCATTCCCAACATTAGGTTTTTAAAGGATCTGACTAAGTCAGATTTATATCACTTTGCTGAAAATTTTTCTATGTTTTTTTGCTTCAAAGCAAAAGTCAAAATCCTCGCAATGGTCTGCAGGGTCTTACCATGCTCTCCCCTTGTTAGGCCCCCAACTGCTTCCCCTCTGACTCTCCTCCACCCATTCTTCACCCTGCCTTGGCTACTCTGATCTCCAAACTGTCACCTGCCCCCAGACATGGGCACTTGCTCCCTTTGTCTTTTTAAAAAATACTTATATTTAATATTTGGCTGTACTGCATCACAGTTGTCTTAGTTGTGGCACATGGGATCTTGGTTGCGGCATGTGAACTCTTAGCTGCAGCATGTGAGATCCAGTTCCCTGGCTAGTGATTGAACCTGGCCCCCTGCATTGGAGCACAGTGTCTTAGCCGCTGGACCACCAGGGAAGTCCCTAGTTCCCTTGGTCTTCACCTCCTTATTCCCCACCCTTGGTGCCATTGCCTCTGTATATTCAAGCAGCATAATAAAGTCTCTCTAAACAAAAGGGGTTCTCCTCTTAAGAGCACTGCTACCTCCTGCTGAAGTGGAAACCGAGAAGGAAGTACAGTGACATTTGTAGCTGGAGAGATAAGTAGGATCAGATTGTGGAGGAAGCTGAAAGCCCTGATAAGAAATGTAGATTTTATCCAAATGTTGTAAAGCTTTAACTTAAAGAATGGCATGATCAGGATTGCATTTTAATACATTCACTTTGTCAGTGATATGAAGAATAGGGGCTTCCCTGGTAGCTCAGCTGGCAAAGAATCCACCTGCAATGCAGGGGACCTCTGTTTGACTCCTGGGCAGGGAAGATGCCCTGGAGAAGGGATAGGCTACCCACTCCAGTATTTGGGGGCTTTCCTGGTGCTCAGTCGGTAAAGTATCCACCTGCAATGTGGGAGACCTGGGTCTGATCCCTGGGTTGGGAAGATCCCCTGCAGGAGGGCACGGCAACCCACTCCACTGTTCTTGCCTGGAGAATCCCCATGGACAGAGGAGCGGGGAGGGCTACAGTTCATGGAGTCACAAAGAGTCAGAACCAGCTAAGCACAGCACACATGGAGAGCAGATTCAAGGATGGTGTGTGGGCAAGAGAAGAGGCTGAGATCATTTTTATTCTTTTATCCTGAGGAAACCCCCGCCAAGGGCAGGATATCTGGGGGGTCTCTACAGGCTCTCTGGAGAAGCAAATGGCAACCCACTCCAGTATCCTTGCCTGGAAAATCCCATGGAAGGAAGAGCCTGGAGGGCTGCAGTCCATGGTATTGCAAAGAGTTGGGCACAACTGAGTGACTAACACACATAGGCTCTCTGGTCTCCCCCATTCCCTTTAGACTTTCTAATGCAGAAGTTCCAGTCAATTAGCTTCATTAACTAGTGAAAGTAAGGCATACCCAGGTTATTTCACCCCACTCTTGCAGGGAGAGTGAAGGGGCGGCCCCACCCACCAAGTCTGGTTACTATGGTGACAGCCTAGGGTAACCTAAGTGCACCGCCCATCCTCTGCCCAAACCGAGAAAATTAATTGCAGGTGCTGACTGAGCCACATTCTAGCCGATAGACGGCTGTTCCTGCATTCCGCCACCCCCACCCACCCAGGAACCTGATTCCTGAATCTGGACTAGGGATTTCTGGTTCCAGGCTAACTGCATGGGTGCTGGGCAGAGGAATCCAGAAGTCTAGGTAAGAGTTGATGAAAACCTACTTTTAGATGGTAGTGGTAAGGTAAGAAAGGAGGGCATAAGTACAACAGGTGAAATTAAGAGGTGAAATTAATAGAGCTGATCACAATGAGATGTTAGATGTGAAGGAAATGAAGGCATATGGGATGGGCATAGCCTTTTTGGCTTGGGTTTGTAGGTAGATGGTGGTTTGATCACCAAAGAATAAAAATACTAAGGGAATACTAAGCTTGGGGATTGGGCAGATATTAAGTTTTGGACATATTAACTTGGAGATACCTTGGAGGACATTCAGGGTATATTATCTAGTAGACAGGGATTGGAGCTCAGGAGAAAGGTCTCGGCTCTTTTATATTTAGATTAGGGGATCATTTTAGATCAAGGAGACTAAGGGGATCATTTTAGATCAAGGAGACTAAGGTCGTGCCAAGTCACAGAGCCAACGCAAGTTAACAACGGGATCAGAGTCAAGCACTCTGACTTCAGAATCAGAGCTTTGAATGGCTGTGCTCTGACACAGATTCCTTTCCTCCTCCTTGCTGTCTACCCCCACCTTCAAGGACAGGACTTCTGAAGCTTGTGACATCACTCTCTAAACAAGCTTCTTAAGAAGATCTAAATATAGAGCTTCTTAGCCCTGACTTTCTATCTGATCCTGTAAAACTTTGCTTTCGTTCATGCCAAGTGTCATTATGTGACCCGATACAGGGGCTCACTAACTCGATCCTGGTAATACTTTTGTAATGCATGTGTATCCCATCAACACATTGTGTACCTTTAAGCTTATACTTCCCTGTAAGTCAATTGTATCTCAGGAAAGCTGGGGATAAGGTATCTTGAAATTGTCTTTACTCCTTATTTTAAGAACTTCTGTTCACTTCTCAATCCATTCAACTCAATTCTGATTTCTGCCCACAAACTCAGTTTAGTCAAGGCACGGATGCCTTCCTCATTGTCAAACCCAGGGGGTATTAAAAAAAAATTTTTTTTTTTAATTTTTGGTTGCATGGGGTCTTCATTGCTGCTTGAGGGCTCTTTCTAGTTGAGGTGAGCAGGGCCTACTCTTCACTGAGGTGCAGTGAGGTGCAGGCTTCTCATTGCAGTGGCTTCTCTTGCTGAGAAGCTCAGGCTTTAGGCATGCTGGCTTCGGTAGTTGCAGCTCATGGGCTTTGGAGTGAAGGGCGGTAGTCTCAGCGGTACGTGGGCTTAGTTTCTCCATGGTGTGTGGAATCTTCCTGGACCAGGGATCAAACCTGTGTCCCCTCCTCTGGCAGGTGGATTCTTATCCACTGTACCAGCAAGGAAGTCCTCAAAGGACATTTTTTGTGCTCACTTATTTGAACTTTCTATAGCATCCTCTTCTGTTGTGTGTATGTGTGTGTGTTTATGTGTGTGTGTGTGAATATGTGTATGTGTTGAGGATGAGAGAATTGTGACAGAAAGTTTGGAAAACCAAGAAAGAATAACCAGTCCTAATTATATCACACTCAAACACCTCATTCATAGGCCAGCATGAATGTAACATACAGAATTAAAATATACTCCAAATCCTGAAAATTTGGTTGTGCTAAAAGTATTTCTTTCAGTTCAAGGCTGTCATTTTGAGGAAAAAAAAAAAAAGCTGAAATAGCCCATTTTACATGGCTTTCTACACCACATGTTTACCCTCTTGTCCTAGAAATCATCTAAAAGCAACAGACAAAAATTTTTAAAAAAGCCTCTCAGACTCTATCTTCCGTGAAGTAGGACACAGATAATCTGCAGACAACTCCCTGATGCTGGGAAAGATTGAGGGCAGAAGGAGAAGAGGGCATCAGAGGATGAGATGGCTGGACGGCATTGCTGATGCAATGAACATGAACTTGGGCAAACTCCAGGAGATGGTGAGGGACAGGGAGGCCTGGCGTGCTGCAGTCCATGCGGTTGCAGAGTCAGACACAACTGGATGACTCAAGAACAACAACAATCTGCAGACCCTGACATATGTGAAATTACTGCTAAAACTAACTGAGATTGGTTAGAATCAATCTAGCATAAAGTCCAGAGGTATACTGAGATGGCCTGGCAATGGTGGGTTGCAGAAGGAATTTGCAAAAACACATTTTTTTTTTGGAGGGAAGAGCTTTGTCATGTAGTAAAAAAAAGCTGCATGGCTGTTTGCTGTAGTAAGTGTAGAAATCTGGTGTCAGGGCTGGCAAGCAAAATGCTTCTAAACTTTGACTTTGAAAAGCAGGTAATTGAAACAGGAAGAAGCAGTTAAGGTACACAAAAAATGCAATGGCGGCATCGCATTTGCAGGAAGCAGTCAGATTTCTGTAGAAGCAACAGAAGGTTCTCTGGATTGAAACACCTGCAAGCTACTCTGATGCATCCTCTTTCCTCACAGGAACTTTCTTAAACGCCTAGTCCAGAAAAGTTCAACCCACTTAAAAGATGTAAGATGGTACGACAGTAACCCAGAGACACTTCAAGAAAAATCTGTGAAAAAGAATAAAATTACCAACAAAGAACACTCACCAGAAAAAAAGCTGCCTCAGAGCAGGGGAAAAATGTGAACCTTCAGCCAAAAATTTAAAGACAAAGAAACATCACCACTATGAATAAGAAGGGAGCAGCAGATATAATAATTCTAGGGCGAGATGGCAAGACACCTGTCAAAGACAAAAAAAAAATTACAGAAAAAATACTAGAGGTAGAGAAATGGGAACAGAACAGATAGATCTGGTATTATTCTCAAAGAATATGAATGTATAGTTGGAAAACATGAGAAGAACATGCATGGTAGTTACTCGACAAATGTTTGGTCAGTGAATGAATGGGTGATGGGGGAAGGAGATGTTACTGTATTCCTTTGTATATCTTTAATAAAGAATTTATTTTTTAAATGAAACAAAAGAGTGAATGATAGAAGGGCCTCTGATTTATTCTTATTTTTTCCCCCAATTTAAAATGTATAGGAATCTATCTCCATCTCCCTGACAGTGTTTTGATTAGATGAGGACTGAAAACCTGTAGTTTTCATGGGGTCTCCTCTCAGCCATGTGAGCTCACTGTGTCTGACTCATTGTGACCTCATATACTGTAGCCCACCAGGCTCCTCTGTCCATTGGATTTTCCAGGCAAGAATACTGGAGTGGGCTGCCAGTTTTTCCTCCAGGGATCTTCCCAACCCAGGACTGGAACCTGTGTCCCCTGCGTCTCTTGTCCTGGCAGACAGATTCTTTACCACTCTGAGCCATCTGGGAAGAGCTTCCTCTGTATCTCCCCAAATGAGGACAGGGTTCCTGATCCTTTTTCTCAATCTCAAAAAAGAGCCACCTGGGTGATTTCAATCTGATCTGCCCTTTGGAAGAGGCTGACTTGGCACAGTCTCCTCTGTCTGCCCTCAAATGATGCCAGGCTTGGAGACGCTGCTGGCTCCCGCTTGCCACACTTTCAGCTACTTCCATGGGCCAGCTCAACAAATACTCACTGAGCTACAGGTGAGTATCATGAATGTAAGAGATACAAAGGGAAGCAAGGTGGTGTCTCTTACAATCTAGTCATGATAATCAGAGGAGCCTCCAAAAGTGTTAACCTAAGGATTTTTGTCTAATTCTGTATGATTTTGCTAGAGCTGCTGTCATAAATTGCCACAAACCTGGTGACTTAAAACAGAAACTCACTATCTCACGATTCTGGTGTCCAGAGTCAGAAATCAAGATGTTGGCCTGGCTGTACTCCCTCTGAAGGTTGCAGGAGAGGACCCTTCCTCACCTCTTCTGCCTCCTGGCTGCTCTGAGCTCCCCGGGCTTGTGGCATTGCCCCTCTGGTCCCTGCCTCTGTCTTTGCATGGTCCTCTTCTTTGTGTGCATGTCTTTTCCTCTTCTTTCTGGGTCAGATCACCTTCTGCCTTTCTCTTTTATAAGGAGACTTGTTGTTAGATTTATGTCCCACCCAGATGACCCAAGTGACGCAATGGTGAAGAATCCATCTGCCAGTGCAGGAGACACCAGAGACGTGGATTTGATCCCTGATCAGGAAGATTCCCCTGGGGTAGGAAATGGCAACCCACTCCAGTATTCTTGCCTGGAGAATCCCATGGACAGAGGAGCCTGACAGGCTACAGTCCGTAGGATCACAAAAGATTGGATGCAATTGAGTGTATGTGTGCCTGTGCACGCACGGTCCAGGATGATCCCAAGTTCCTCAAAATTCATTACATCTGCAAAGACCCCTCTTCTGAATAACGTTATATTCACAGATTCCAGGGGTTAGGATGTTTACATCTCTTCTGGATGGCCACCATTCAATCCACCACAGTCTTTTTGCAGAGTGTTTTCCCATCTTCCTTCAGCACCCTGTTGTCTTTTAGTCCTCTCTGTTTGTATTATATAGGCTGACTTTGGATCAGATGAAACCCCGGTTACCAGCTACCTGTATGAACTTTGGTCATGTTACTAACTTCTACTGGAATTCTCTATCCAAACAGGAAGTGTAAATATGCTTTTGACAAGATTGTTATAAAGAGTAAATGGGGCATGGATGGTAAAGCTATTAGCCTGGCTCAGTAAATATAGAAAGAGATGATTTCCCTGTGGTTAGCATCTGTGACAGGAAGGGCCAGGAGGACTTCAGCTTTTCAATGTGTCATTTTACAAGGAGACATTGCTCTCTCCTTTATCGCTTTCTGAATTCTCCCAGTGCCCAGGGAAGCGCTGTAGACTTGTTCCGACGTCAAGACATGGGCTTTGCTTGCAAAGTCTTGCAGCGAGCTGGCAACTCACTATTTTAAGTTTTAGGACACTGGCAGGAGGTCTGAGCTATGTTAATTTCAGAACACTCTGACAGGTTTATCTTCAGATTTCTTTCTTCTTTTTGTTTAAATAGAGATCGGAGCCTACTCAAAGAGACAAGGCAGCTGTGCAGGGAAGTATCTTGTTTAACATCTGTCTGTCATTTAACACCACTTGTAGCCCATAAGAGGAAGGAGAGGCTGCCAGAGAGCTAAATTTAAGTTGCAGGGGTCTAAGCAGCATTTGAAGAAGAAGAGAGATAACAGCTTCCTGTCGGGGAGAGACTACCAAAAAAGAAACTTTAATTTAGCCTTTCTTATGCTTCTGGTGAGAATAATTTACCTCCTCCAAAGTCCAGGGAACATTATTTGTAGTTAGTTAAGATGTTTTAAATCCTTGTACGTCTTTTCTTCAAAGTAAGTAACTTTTCTTTTAAAACACCAAGGAGTGTTCAACACCTGTGTGTCTGAACTCTATATTGCTTCTTGTGTTAGGTTTACTCACCTAAGATAATCTCTTGGTTACAACTCACAGTGGAAAAACATGTATGTTATCTTCGTTTTATAGACAGGTAGGTAGAGCTCTGGAGGAAATGATTGTCCTCGTTGAGGAAATACGTGGCACTAGAATTGAAATCCAGCATCTTGATTCAAGTCTCAATACTCAAAACATCATAAACTGTTTGCTAAGTGGCTCAAGACAGGTTCAGGTAGAACACTGTTGTTCAATTCCTAAGTTATCTCTGGCTCTTTGCAACCCCATGGACTATAGCACACCAGGCTTTCCTGTCCACTATCTCCCAGAGTTTCCTCCAACTCATGTACATTGAGTTGGTGATACCATCCAACCATATCATGCTCTATCACCCCTTTCACCTCCTGCCGTCAATCTTTCCCAGCATCAGGGTCTTTTCCAGTGAATCAGCTCTTCACATCAGGTGGCCAAAATATTGGAGTTTCAGCTTCAGCATCAATCCTTCCAATGCACATTCAGGACTGATTTCCTTTAAGATTGACTGGTTGGATCTCCTTGCCAAGAGTCTTCTCCAGCACCACAGTTTGAAGATGGACTGTATTAAGCAGACATTTCCCAGCACACATCTCAGCACTTGCTGCTTTATTCTGCCTTTCCTAACCTACCAATCAGTAAATAGTCTAGACCCTTTCTGAAACTTTGTTTTGGGACTTGCAAAATGTTACTTAGATTATACACCATCTCTTGCAGGTATAAACAATGCAGAAGCAATAGCAGGTCTCTGAGCCTTTGAGTGGCAGCCTGTCATGACAATCAAATTAGAATGGGAGACGAATTATACCCTTTCTTCTGACACAGTTTTTAAAACCACTATGTGAAACTTCACGTGCAAAGTAATTTCCAAGCACTTGCTTTCTGAGTATACTTGTCATTTTCTGTCAATGCCTGTGTTACCTTCTTATTGGAATGACCTTGTATATCGTATTTAAAATACTATTCAGATATTTTTAATTATAATGGCCTTTCAGGAGACTTGTATCTGGCAGCCTCCTATTATATTGTTCTTTGTTTTTGAAGCTCAATATGCATTCAGGGCTTTTTTTTTTTGTCCTACTTTACCAAAGACACAGTTGGTTCTTGGCAAATACCACAGATGGGGTCAGGCTGTAATTGAACTTTCATAAATCATCCTCCACCACGTGCAACCAAATTCCTGCAACCTTTTCTTCCCTCAGAGACATTTTCAAGCCACTGAGGGATGAGATAAAGAAACAGGTTTATCTCCCTTGGTACATGTTTTACTTTTCATTCCTTTATCAACTAATGGTTTGGATTTTGTGGCTAATGCAAATAAGCTGTTTTCAAGTCAGCTGCTGAGGAAATAGAATGAGTTGTGAAAATTGTATGTGTCCTCAGATATTCATGATAGTAAAGTAGAGGATATACAGGATATATACATATATATTTGTTAATCAACTTACTATGCAAGTCTTGATGTTTACAAGTCATGTCTCAGTTAGAAGACAGGTATCTGCATACATGGGGCTTCCCCGGTGGCTCAGTGGTAAAGAATCTGCCCGCCAAAGCAGGAGATGCAGGATCTTCCTGGGTCAGGAAGATCCCCTGGAGAAGGAGATGGCAACCCTCTCCAGTATTTTTGCCTGGGAAATCCCATGGACAGAGGAGCCTGGTGGGCTGTGGTCCATGGGGGTTGCAAAGGGTCAGATACGACTTAGCAACTAAACAACAGCAACAAGTCTGCATACATACAAATGCTTATTTATGTTCTTGTATTAGATGTCCCTGGATTTGTAATATACTCTAATCAACCCTAAGATGCCAACATCATTATTTTTTCTTATTGTGGTAAAAAATATGAGAAAAATATATTTTTTTACCCAATCAAGAATATTTGATTTATTGATGGTGAAAAAGAGGGAACACAAACTTGCCTTTAGAACAGAGATCCCTGACCTCTGGAATCTAATGCCTGATGATATGAGGTGGAGCTGAGTTAATAATAAGAGAAATAAAGTGTACAATAAATGTAAGGCACTTGAAACATCTTCAAACCATCCCCCAACCAAAATGGAAAATTGTCTTCCATTAAACCTGTTTCTGGCGCCAAAAAGATTGGGAATCACTACTTTAGAACATTAGGTGCTGAAAATATCTAACATCAACACAATGCACTAATGATGATGACTATACTTATACCTTCTTTTAAATCTGAACCTAGCTAGAATAGTATGTATGCTTTTCTAATGACCATGTTAGGAGGGTTACAGGACAAATATTCTTTAAGACTATTTCAAAGACAAACAATGCTGGAAAGTAGGGAGGAGATTTTTGGTGACAGATCTTCCTCTGGAAAGTTTTCACAATCACTGTGTTTTCAACTATCTTACACACTAAAGCTAAGACATTGAGATTAATCACACAGTTGCATAAGAAATACAGCATAGATACAAAATTTGGACCATATCATGTTTTCTGGTATATCTTGTAATGAATAATTTGGAGGGGCAGGAATCCCTCAGAAGAAATGGAGTAGCCATCATGGTCAACAAAAGAGTCCAAAATGCAGTACTTGGATGCAATCTCAAAAATGACAGAATGATCTCTGTTCATCTCCAAGGCAAACCATTCAATATCACAGTAATCCAAGTCTATGCCCCAACAAGTAATGCTGAAGAAGCTGAAGTTGAAGGGTTCTATGAAGACCTACAAGACCTTTTAGAACTAACACCCAAAAAAGATGTCCTTTTCATTATAGGGGACTGGAATGCAAAAGTAGGAAGTCAAGAAACACCTGGAGTAACAGGCAAATTTGGCCTTGGAATGAGGAATGAAGCAGGGCAAAGACTAATAGAGTTTTGCCAAGAGAACGCACTGGTCATAGCAAACACCCTCTTCCAACAACACAAGAGAAGACTCTACACATGGACATCACCAGATGGTCAACACCGAAATCAGATTGATAATAGTCTTTGTAGCCAAAGATGGAGAAGCTCTATACTTTCAACAAAAACAAGACCAGGAGCTGACTGTGGCTCAGATCATAAACTCCTTATTACCAAATTCAGACTCAAATTGAAGAAAGTAGGGAAAACCGCTAGACCATTCAGGTATGACCTAAATCAAATCCCTTATGATTATACAGTGGAAGTGAGAAATAGATTTAAGGGACTAGATCTCAGAGTGCCTGATGAATGATGGAATGAGGTTTGTGACATTGTACAGGAGACAGGGATCAAGACCATCCCCATGGAAAAGAAATGCAAAAAAGCAAAATGGCTGTCTGGGGAGGCCGTACAAATAGCTGTGAAAACGAGAGAGGCAAAAAGGAAAGAGATAAGCATCTGAATGCAGAGTTCCAAAGAATAGCAAGAAGAGATAAGAAAGCCTTCCTCATCGATCAATGCAAAGAAATAGAGGAAAACAACAGCATAGGAAAGACTAGAGATCGCTTCAAGAAAATTAGAGATACCAAGGGAACATTTCATGCAAAGATGGGCTCAATAAAGGACAGAAATGGTATGGACCTAACAGAAGCAGAAGATATTAAGAAGAGGTGGCAAGAATACACGGAAGAACTGTACAAAAAAAATCTTCACAACCCAGATATTCACGATGGTGTGATCACTCATCTAGAGCCAGACATCTTGGAATGTGAAGTCAAGTGGGCCTTAGAAAGCATCACTACGAACAAGCTAGTGGAGGTGATGGCATTCCAGTTGAGCTATTTCAAATCCTGAAAGATGATGCTGTGAAAGTGCTGCACTCAATATGCCAGCAAATTTGGAAAACTCAGCAGTGGCCACAGGACTGGAAAAGGTCAGTTTTCATTCCAATCCCAAAGAAACGCAATGCCAAAGAATGCTCAAACTACCACACAATTGCACTCAACTCACACACTAGTAAAGTAATGCTCAAAATTCTCCAAGCCAGGCTTCAGCAATATGTGAACCATGAACTTCCAGATGTTCAAGCTGGATTTAGAAAAGGCAGAGGAACCAAAGACCTAATTGCCAACATCTGCTGGATCATGGAAAAAGCAGAGAGTTCCAGAAAAACATCTATTTCTGCTTTATTGACTATGCCAAAGCCTTTGACTGTGTGGATCACAATACACTGTGGAAAATTCTGAAAGAGATGGGAATACCAGACCACCTAACCTGCCTCTTGAGAAATCTGTATGCAGGTCAGGAAGCAACAGAACTGGACATGGAACAACAGACTAGTTCCAAATAGCAAAAGGAGTATGTCAAGGCTGTATATTGTCACCCTGCTTATTTAACTTCTATGCAGAGTCCATCATGAGAAACACTGGACTGGATGAAACACAAGCTAGAATCAAGATTTCCGGGAGAAATATGAATAACCTCAGATATGCAGATGACACCACCCTTATGGCAGAAAGTGAAGAGGAACTAAAAAGCCTCTTGATGAAAGTGAAAGAGGAGAGTGAAAAAGTTGGCTTAAAACTCAACATTCAGAAAATGAAGATCATGATATCTGGTCCTATCACTTCATGACAATAGATGGGGAAACAGTGGAAACAGTGAGAGACTTTATTTTGGGGGGGCTCCAAAATCACTGCAGATGGTTACTGTAGCCATGAAATTAAAAGACAATTGCTCCCTGGAAGAAAAGCTATGACCAATCTAGGCAGCATATTTAAAAGCAGAGACATTACTTTGCCGACTAAGGTCCATCTAGTCAAAGCTATGGTTTTTCCTGTGGTCATGTATGGATGTGAGAGTTGGACTGTAGAGAAAGCTGAGCACCGAAGAATTGATGCTTTTGAACTGTGGTGTTGGAGAAGACTCTTGAGAGTCCCTTGGACTGCAAGGAGATCCAACCAGTCCATTCTAAAGGAAATCAGCCCTGGGTGTTCTTTGGAAGGAATGATGCTAAAGCTGAAACTCCAGTACTTTGGCCACCTGATGCAAATAACTGACTCATTTGAAAATATCCTGATGATTTGGAAAGATTGAAGGCAGGAGGAGAAAGGAAGACAGAGGATGAGGTGGTTGGATGGCATCACCGACTCAATGGACATGGGTTTGAGTAAACTCTGGGATTTGGTGATGGACAGGGGGGCCTGGCATTCTGTAGTCCCTGGG
Source organism: Oryx dammah (assembly GCF_014754425.2). Taxonomy (NCBI): domain Eukaryota; kingdom Metazoa; phylum Chordata; class Mammalia; order Artiodactyla; family Bovidae; genus Oryx; species Oryx dammah. Next base: position 69,572,020 of record NW_024070203.1, on the reverse strand, counting down.
GTCACAAAGAGTCAGACATGACTGAGCAACTGAACTGAACAGTCTGTCTGAGTGGTTCAAGAGTTTGAATGTTAACCATGAATAAAGTTTTTTAATAAGTCATTTCAGTGCTAGTGGAGTTTCAGTGGTTGATATGATCTGTAACCACCTTAAAAAGAATCCTGATAGGTCTTCTCTTCTCTGTGTTGCAGTTTGTTTTGCTACATCCTCATCTCAAGGTCTAAAAATGTCAATTTACCTACCTCTGTTCTGTAAAGTTCCAACTTGCAAAGCTATTCCAGGGAGTCTGATATTTGGAAATCTGAATGAATACCTTAATGGAGCTGCTACAATACTGTTACTGAGACAGGAAAGGAAGATAGAAATGAAATGGGGTCTATACATGTTTTATATGTTTTATAACAGTAATCTGAGGAAAGCAGAAATATTATCAGAAAAGTCTTAGAAGATTTGGGTACATAGCTGCAAATTTTGTTGGTTATGATGAGCTGGCTTCAAACACATAGGAATAAAGGAGAGATTTTGATCTTCTCTGGAAGATAAACAATGGCAGTCTATAAATTAATAAACCTCATGAGTTGTTTCTTTAAGTGAGAGAGGAATAGTAACAGAAGTTTGAAATAGCTATGAATAACCTTGCTTGTCTTTTTGCAGCAATGATGAATAAGGTTAAAGCAACATTTCATGTGGAAAGATCCACTTTAAATTTCCAACATTATCTAAATGTCTCTAATGTCAAGATTAGTTCTTAGGGAAGGACACTGAAAACTAAAATTTCAGAGGATATTATCTGTTTCAAAGGCTGTTCAGAAATGCTGTCTTAGGACAGGTTAAGCTCAACCTGGAGCTCAACCTCTATCTTGCATGGAGTCAAATTGATTTTGTCCCCTTTATGACCTTAACTCTTCTGCATTCCTAACTCTCATCTTCCAAGGAAAACTTTCTTCTGGTGAGTAGTGGCCAGCCCACATTGACAAGATGCTGTACTGTTGGTTGACAGCCAGTGTGATTTTGCTTTCTTGCAGGGCCCTGTGTACTGATTCAACATGAAATGTACCATCCCCCACCCCATTACCTTTCCCACCCTACTCGAGTGGCTTCCCAGATCCCATTATTGAATGCTATTAATGAAATTCTGTGTTTTCTGATACGGTGACAGACCGAAGATCATAGCCGGAGTTTTCAGGCAATGACTGGACAGTATGATCTCATTTTTCCCTCTTGGTATGTTCTCCCTGTGGGCTTGGCTTTCAGAAACAGTTCAGTTGCATCTTAGTCCAAGTGTCCAACTGAGTGGCTTGCCCTTTTCTATGCTACAGAGTCTCTCAGGGCAAATCGGGCTCTCAGCCTCCCACTTTCACATCTCATAGCAGCAGGCAGAACATGTTCTTTTTCACTACTTTTCCAGCCACCAACTGTTTTGCTCAGCAGGCAGCTATGTTACGGCTGGAAAAGATAACCATCCAACAGACCTAATATTTATTTAACTAACATCAGCCTCTGGGGCTCACTTACAGAATGAGCCTCAATCATACATTTTCTGTACATGCTTAAGCATGTCAAGGACTTGTGATTAGAAACGTTGATAGAGTGGGATTTATACTCACTTAGGCTCCTGAATGCCTTTGGGGCTCTCAGATTATACTCAGGACACTCTTGAAATATGGAGAGGAAACAGCAGTGGGTGTTACAGTATAATTCAAAATATAAACCAAGTTCTATGTTAGAGATGAATCCCGTTGGTCCAATTAACATTTTTAAATGCATTTAAGGGAAAGTAGCCTTTCTATGGGGTCGCACAGAGTTGGACACGACTGAAGCGACTTAACAGCAGCAGCAGCCTTTTATTAAAGCATTTAGGGATAGACTTAGGTGAAAAACAGGTGAATAAAATCAAATTAATTTTTTAAAAAGATAAACCATTAATTTACTATGTTTTAGTCCCTTATAGAGTCTAACATATAAAAATATTTGGGCAGATTTTATTTTTATTGGCTTCCATGTTCTTAGTTTTTCTTCCCCAAGAGTCAACTTATTTCTTAACTAGACCAGCTCTCAGGATAATCCATATATCATACCAACATAATTCATAACTCTTGCACTTTACGTACTATCCTGAACACTGAAGAAGATGACTATTTCCCTGCCACCACTTACCTGTCTTTTAAACTTGCCTCCACCTGTCCTTCTGCCACTTCTTCAATCCTCACTTCACATGCCACTATTTGACCTCTCTTTTGCATCTTTCTATTCTTATCTGTTGAAGTAAATGTGTTCTAGAGAGCAGAAGCCATGTGACAAGTGTCATGACAATATTAATCACCTCTAAAATACGTGTGTTGATGGTATCAACAAATACGCTGAGTTTGCTTAGTTTAAAAGCAGAAGCAGAGGAGTTAGCTCTTGGAATATAATTGTCCCTTGATATCCAAAAGTGGGTGTTTCCAGGACCTCCGGAGGCTACCAAACTCCGCAGGTGCTCAAATGTCTTGTATAAAATGGCATAGTATTTGCATATAACCTATGCAATCCTTCCATATATTTACTGGGCTTCCCTGGTGGCTCAGATAGGAATGAATCTGCCTGCAGTGCAGGAGACCTGGATTTGATCCCTGGGTAGGGAATATCTGGAGAAGGGAATGGCTACCTACTCTGGACAGAAGAGCCTGGCAGGCCACAGTCCATGGGGTCACAAAGAGTCAGACATGACTGAGCAACTAACACTTTTTACTTTATGCAATCCTTCCATATGGTATACCCTCTCTATGTTACTTATAATACCTAAAAGAATGTAAATGCTGTGTAGATAGTTGTAAATACAATGTAAATGATGTGTTAATAGTTGCTGGTGCTTGACAAATTCAAGTTATGCCTTCTGAAACATTCTGGAATTTTTTTCCAAATGTTTTTGATCTGTGTTAGTTGAACCTCTCTCTGGTGCAGAAACTGCAGGTACAGGGGCCACTGGACTCATTCTTTGGATGCTAACTAGGACCACAGCTGCCGTGTTGGGAGATACCCAAGCCATATGGATCGGCCATGGGTAGACACTTTAATCAAGAGTAGTCAGCTGAAATTTTGGTCAGTAGTACTATGAGGTGTCTTGGGTCTGCAGCTTACTGATGTGATTAGACAACTCCAGTCCCAGTAGCTGTGTAATTACCTACATGAGAGACTGTAAGAGAGAAACTTCCAGATGACCCTGGTCACCCTACAGAACCCTTTTCCAGATGGAAAATATATCTCAATTTTTAACCAAATAAAGATGGTCTGAAGGTTGCAGTTTTCTTAAGACTCCTCGTAGGCCCTTTCAAGTAAATAAGAAGTCTTTTCTGACTCTTGGAGGCATCATCTCACCTATAATTGCCAGATAGAATATAGGATATAACATTTGACAATACTTACATGAAATTAAAAGATGCTTACTCCTTGGAAGGAAAGTTATGACCAACCTAGATAGCATATTCAAAAGCAGAGACATTACTTTGCCAACAAAGGTCCATCTAGTCAAGGCTATGGTTTTTCCAGTAGTCATGTATGGATGTGAGAGTTGGACTGTGAGGAAAGCTGAGCGCCGAAGAATTGATGCTTTTGAACTGTGGTGTTGGAGAAGACTCTTGAGAGAGTCCCTTGGACTGCAAGGAGATCCAACTAGTCCATTCTAAAGGAAATCAGCCCTGGGTGTTCTTTGGAAGGAATGATGCTAAAGCTGAAACTCCAGTACTTTGGCCACCTCATGCGAAGAGATGACTCATTGGAAAAGACTCTGATGCTGGGAGGGATTGGGGGCAGGAGGAGAAGGGGACGACAGAGGATGAGATGGCTGGATGGCATCACCAACTCGATGGACGTGGGTTTGTGTGAACTCCGGGAGTTGGTGATGGACAGGGAGGCCTCGCGTGCTGTGATTCATGGGGTCGCAAAGAGTCGGACTTGACTGAGTGACTGAACTGAGCTGAACACTAAAACTTCATTTATTGTTTATCTGAAAATCTAATTTACCTAGACCTGTATTTTATTTGCTAAACTTGGCAACCTAGCATACCCTGAATCTCAACCTAATATTGAAAGGAGCTGGTTTCAAAGAGACTCTTTATCTTCCCTATCCATGCTTGATTCCTTGAATCCCTGTTAGATCAATATGGGAAATAAATTCCCTTGAGCAATCAAATCTATTTATTAAAATCCTGTAAACCTTTCTCTAAGATCTTTAAGCAAACATTTATCCCCAACACTCCCAAAACATATACAAAATATGTAACTCATTCCCACAAAACAGTCCAAAGGAAAACCAGAACTTGGGCTTTGGGGAAATTGATTGCAAATAAAAACAAACTTTGAAAAAAGCAAGGCATTACTTGTTTTGATTTGTCTCTGAATGATACAGTGAGAGAAAAAGAAACCAAAGAACTGGAATGATTTTCAGTGATCAAAAACGGCCTTAACATTCATGGAAAAATAATCCCAATACCATTTAATTGTTGGAATTGACTCTTAGTTTATAAAAGATTCTTTTCCAATTTGAATTTCATGAGAACCAATATGATGTAGAAAAGCAATAGATCATTTTTGAATCTTATAGACCTTAGCTCTGATTGGGATTTAGTACATTTTTATGTGGTTGAATGATCATTTCCATTTGCCCACAGAGAAACAGAGGTTCTGAGAAATTATGTTAACTGCTCATGGCCAGAATTAGATAATATGTGAAAAACCCAGGACTTGAACTTGGTATTCTCAGTCTTGATGAAGTGGCTGCATGGTACCATTATACCATGTAGCCTCTGAAAATTCTGTAACAAATGAAAATCATTTTTAAAAATAAGCAAACAGCATCATAGATGAGCAAAATGCTGATTCATGTAGTATTATTGACACCTATTGTTCTATGTGTCAAGCACTAAGTTATGTGGTTTTGCCACATTTTCTCACTTTCCAAGGACTATCAGCAACAGTTTAGGTTGAATCCACATTTAAGTTTCATCAAGCTGCACATTTATTTAGTCATTCAGCACATATTTACTGAGTACCAGTTAGGTATTAGCCACTGTGGTAAGGTTCTAAGAATGCATTCATGGCCCTGCTGTCTTTGACTTTAGAGCGTAGGAGCTGATGGACCTAACATAGTTTATGCACTGAAACTGTGGTACCTTATCACTGCAGAGTTCCTTAAATGATCTATGTGGTTTTATTTTCAACAAATTCTAACAAGCTCAGTTACCTATTTTGCTCTTCTGCCACAGGTTGGAAATGGCAATAAGGAAGACCCTCTTCAGCACTAAGAAGCCACAGCTGACAATCTGGCAGCGGTGGGACACAGTGGACACATCAATTGCCTGTGAGTTTGAAGTTATCTAATATATTGTCTGCCGCTGCTGCTGCTAAGTCACTTCAGTTGTGTCCGACTCTGTGCAACCCCAGAGATGGCAGCCCACCAGGCTCCCCTGTCCCTGGGATTCTCCAGGCAAGAACACTGGGGTGGGTTGCCATTTCCTTCTCCAATGCATGAAAGTGAAAGGTGAAAGTGAAGTCGCTCAGTCTTGTCCGACTCTTAGCGACCCCATGGACTGCAGCCTACAAGGCTCCTCCATCCATAGGATTTTCCAGACAAGAGTACTGACATCCATAAAACCCTGTATGTTATTGCAATGTAAGCCATGAGACTGTCACTGGTTTTTGATGTGTTAATTTTTAAAATTTGATTTGGTTGCGCTGGGTCTTCGTTGCTGCACTCAGGCTGGTTTCTAGCTGCAGTGTGCAGAGGCTACTCTCTCGTTGCGGTGCGTGGGCTTCTCATTGCGGTGGCTTCCCTTGTTTCAGAGCACAGGATCTAGACACCCAGGTTCAGCAGTTGTGTGGCTTACAAGCTTTGTTGCCCTGCAGCATGTGGCATCTTCCCAGGCCAGGGATTGAACCCGTGTCCTCTGTATTGGCAGGCAGATTCTTTACCACTGGACCACCAGGGAAGTCCTTGATGTATTCATTTAGTTGGTGTTTTTATCTATGACCCAGATATATATGCTCACTAAGCTACTACATAAAATAATGCACTTTAGAAAAATATATCAAAATAATACATAGTTAAAACAATTATCTGGAAAATCTTCCTATATAGAATGTCTTGGTCTACAATGGTGGTTAAACAAGATAGTAGTATTTTGGGACACTAAAAACCAACTACATGTGTAAAGCAATGAAAGTCATTGATTTCTACTTTCATTTTAAGGCATGGATCATTCTGCCAATTTTATTGTTGATAACATCCTTGGCAACTTCTGTATTACATGCTAATATAGGTTGAAAAATCTAAGAACAAATAAATCCAAAATAAATCCAAACACCATAGACTGAGCAGCCAGAAGAATCTTCAGTAGGCTAGAGGCTCTCCTGCAGAGTTCGATTATACCCTAAGGCTCATTGTTCAGAGATCTGCAGTTCTCCAACTTTTGTCTGCTTTTCTATATGTGAGAGATGGGACCTAAAAAAAATCTGGAGGTAAATATAAGCAAAATTTACCATGATGGCATTAGATCCAGCATGAACATGGAGATATTACTTACTCTTTTTGCATTTTCCCTTGATCCCTTCCCTTTTCAAAATGTATCTGTCAATAAAATGATAAAACAAATTTTTAGAATTTATGAAATTATAATCCACAAATACCACCACAAAGCAATCACTGTTGTTTCGCAAGAGAATAAAGCATAAATTAGGATCATCTGGTTAGGCGCATTTGACAAATGCTTTTACTAAAACTCTACCTTGCTATATGGAGTTGATTACAAAAGGAGTTTTGTCTCCTTTGTTTTCATTTTTCTCTTTTCTGGAAATAGCATGTCAATTTTTGTTTGAGAAATCATCTTACTTTGTAGTTGAAGGGGACTAAAAACCCACCACCTGCCTAGTTCCTCCCCTCCTGGTAAGTGACTGATCTCACAAACCAGCATGTTTTATCCTCTTTGGATGTAGGAAGGAACAAGTGACCTTATTAATATAGTGAGACTCAATCCCAGAGTTTTTCTAGAATTATTGGGAAGGAAAGGTTTTGTTTCTATTGGTATTGCCTAAAGTGAGCTGTTTTGGTATTGGTATTGTTTTGTTTCTATTGGTATTGTTCTAAAGTGAGCTGTTTTGCTACACAGGGAGACACTGTATGAAAGTAAAATCAACCTAAAGGAAAGCAAATCAGAAGATGGAGAGTGTCCAGATAACACTGTTTTAGCACCTTGGTCAAGCCATACCTGAAGATGTTTTTCCCCTAAGACTCTTCAGTTATGTTAATTAATAAATTCCCTTTTAAAACGTTACACTGGAATTTTATCATTTAAAATCAAACTAAATCCAGGAGTAAACAAAATATAAACCAGTGAGAGTGACATTATAGGAAAATCCATGATTCTCTTTTAAGAAAAGCATATTCTTTGATCCCTTAATTGCAATTACTTTAATTAATTAAATAATTTATTAACTATTTGCGCCACTGACTTCAGAGCACTGTGAGATGTCTTGAGGAAGAGTCATTATTTGTCCTTTGCACATATTTAATTAAATTAAGGAGTTTGCTATACCTAAGAATGTCTTATGGCCTATCATCACAGACAAGTATTTAGTCACCTCCATTCATGAGAAATTCCAGAAAATACAACAGAATACTAAGCCTAATGGATGATAGCTTCTTGAAGAACATAATATGGAACTCAAAAGCAAGAAGTACTTGAATTACTTGATTTAAGGTGGCCTACCCATGTGGGTGGGCTTCCCTGGTGGCTCAGACGGTAGAGAATCCACCGGCAATGCGAGAGACCTGGGTTTGATCCCTAGGTTGGGAAGGTCCCCTGGGGGAGGGCATGATAACTCACTCCAGTATTCCTGCCTGGAGAATCCCCATGGTCAGAGGAGCCTGGCGGCCTACAGCCCGTGAGGTCACAAAGAGTCAGATATGACTGAGCTACTAAGCAGCAGCAGCACCCATGTGAGTGTCACAGATGAAGAAACAAGTTGCCTTATTTTAGCTCCAAATGCTCACGGTCAACTAGTATAAAAATTACATCATGGAAAAGATGCTATTTAAATAGTGGCTGTAATGGGTTGTGAGTACTATGGTCAGTCTTTGCATTGAGAGTATTATTAGCCACAGGATTGTTGTACTAGTGGTGTTAGGGCAATAAATATTTATACCCTTCCAAAGGGTTGTATTCAGTTTTCCTGCCAAAGAACTTGTCCTTCAGGGTTAAGAAGGACATTGTAACTGCATTCACAGCCATCTGGCCCAGATATCTGGGGGGCTCGAGTGCTTTCCTCTCTGGGCAGGGAAACACAGTTTCTCTGGCAAGTTAACAGGTCACTTCTGCCTTAGACGGGGCTCTCTTCTGAATTCCAATCAGAAGTTATTTTTGATGATCACAGGCATCCTTTTCAGGGCTTTCTTTTCTCATAGTTTCTGACTTTCAACCCACCAAAGTCACTGTGTCTGTGTGCATGAAGAGCAACTAGTTACTTCAATTTTTTTAATTAAAACTTTTTTATCTTTTGTTTTTAATAAAAATTGTACATATTTAGGGTATACAACATGATTACTTGATATACATGTACAGTGAAGTTGATATTATAGTCAAGCTAGTTAACATACTTCCTTGCACAGTTACTGACTTTGTATGTATACGGTGAGTGCATCTGAAATCTATTCTCTTAGTATGTATTTAGTATTAAAAAAATACAGTATTGTTGAGAATAGTCATCATGGCAAGTGGCTGCCTTTAAACGTATGAGTGACTCTGTCATACGCCAGATTGGAGCCCGGATGAACTTCTGGAAGGACAGGAATTTCACAGTACTGGAGACAGGTGAACTGCAGTGAGGGGTAAGGACACAGCTAGACGACCTATCCAACGAATCAATGAAAGGGTTATGTCTTCACTTTGGTCAAAGCCAGAGGGAAAATACTCTGATATATTTTATTAGTCTCTGTTGCATTTAATAAGATGGGCTCATGTTGTGGTGAAGGGCATGGGTTCTGTAGTTAGAGATCTGGTTTTAAACCCAGGCTGAGCAACTTTACTTGTTATAGGACCTCGGGTCACTTTCTGAACCTCTCTGGGCTTTGGTTTTCTTATTTGTAAAATGGGAAGGCGACAGCTGAGAGATCGATGTTTGATGATATTGGTGAAGGGCTAAGTGCCCAGGGGAAACTCAGCAGCTCACCATTAGACTCTGACCTTCCCTGAAAGTGGCCGGAGAAGGTGACCCCTTGCTCGAGTTGTCACTATCTGTCTTGTCTGTTAATTCAGCTCCTCAGTGGCAGTTGAAGAGAGACGTGAAAACCTTGGCACAGTTTTTACTGAAGTCTGGACTAGGAATTTGGATCATGACAGACATCTAAGTTCTAACTTAGAATGAAGTGACCAGCTCACTGGATTCTCACTTCTCTGACATTTTGAGAGCGAGCCCAGCCTGAGGGTTTGGATTCACTTCCTGAATCCTGCCACATCCCTACACAATAGGCTTAAGCATGGGTGTTTCCAATCCCTTTGATAATAAAACTTGTGTCCATCTAGAGGACCAGACCTGCCATCCTTGAGATAGAAAGAATGACTCAGAGATTTCCTGTCCTTGCTCGTTCACTCAGAAACCGAGTTGGGAGGTCTGGAGGCTCCTTGGAATTGGATCTCTTCCCTCTGGGAGAATTGGACTCAAAACTTTTCAGAAAATGAATAAATGTGTTTTTGTTGTTCAGTCTTGATGATCTGGTAAATCTAACAATATCTTTGCCAAGAAAGAATATATACACAACTTGTGATCTCTGCTGATTTTCCCTTCTTTGTATGTGATCTACTTTTAATTTTCTGAGCTCAACTTTTCACTTACCTATAATCCACAGCAGAAGGTCTTTTCAAAAGCAATCTCAGGTTTGCTGAATTCATTAGGGACTGTGGAGACTTTGTTCTGCCTTTATTCATCTAGTGAGATGCCATTTGTTAAAGCCTTTTTAAAGAATTTCAGTTATCTTAACCCTCTCTAGTAGTTTATGTATTTACCAAGGATGCGCTTTAAAACTCCACAGTAGGGAAGCACAGGCAAGTCAGTGTTTGTCAAACACAGACAAAAGTCTAGAATATAATGTGTTAATAATAATCTGTATGTACTATGAATCTCCATCAGTCAGATTCAGTTCAGTTGCTCAGTCATGTCTGACTCTTTGGGACTCCATGGACTGCAGCACGCCAGGCTTCCCTGTCCATCACCAAATCCCAGAGCTTGCTCAAACTCATGTGCATTGAGTCGGTGATGCCATCCAACCATCTCCATCACAGGTTCCGTAATCATAAGCTAATGCCAAGCTCACCTCACCTACATGAGTACCCACTCTCCTTCCATTGTCACATTGTATTGAAATAAGCCCGAGAATAACACAGGATTTTATTAATAAAGTTTATACCCCAGTTCCCTGGTGGCTCAGACAGTAAAGAATTCACCTGCAATGCAGGTGATGCAAAAGACCCGAGCTTAATCCCTGGGTCAGGAAGATCTCCTGGAGTAGGCAGTGGCAACCCCCTCCAGTATTCTTGCCTGGAGAATTCCATGCACAGAGGAGCCTGGTGGGGTTGCAAAGAGTCAGACACGACTGAATCACTAACGTTCACTTCATTTTTTTCTTTCTGAAAGATCTCTTATTTTTTAATACATCAATTATGCCATAATCACACCTAAAAAAATAAACCGTCATTCCTTAGCATCACAATCGATAAGTTAGAGTACAGATTCTACCAAACTCATCATACTTTTAGCTGCATAAACCTGTAGCTTCTTTTCCTAGGTTGATCTCTAGAGCTAATCGTCAGCATCTGCGGCCTCCACTGGATGTACTATGTGCCTACCAAGAATACTTGGCCACCACGTGATCCACTTCTCAGGACGTGGGGCATTCTCCGGGGGCTTTGTGTGCCAAGCAAGGTCCAGGAGAGCTGCCGGCTCTGAGAAGCAGGGGAGGGTGGGCCTGAACTTGCACGTGCATTCATGAGATGTAGAGCCAATGGTAGTCGTTAAGAGAGGCAATCAGAGAAGGCTTTCTCTTCATCCATTAGTGAGCTGGGTGATGCAGAGGTGTGGGCAGGGACCCCCGTATAGATGGAGAGATGGCATCCCTTAGACTTGTCTCCACATAATCACCCCACCTCCCACTCTACATATTGTGCAACCCTGCGGGTGGGATGTGCAAGAGAAAGGCTGGAATTAGTGTCTATCATTCCAGAATGTCCTTTCCAGTCAACCCCCCTGGGGAGGGGGTTGTGGAAAGCAAGGATAAAACCCTGCTGGTACGGGAGGGACCTGATCTCTCACTAACACCCGCTCTCCAGCCCCTCTCTCTCCAGATGACAGGGGGGCGCATCCCAGTGAGGTCCCTGCGCATGTCTGTCTGCTGGCAGTGATGCAGGTACCAGACCCAGGGGCTGGAGCCTGCGCTGTGCAGTGCTCCCCGTCTGCAGGCGCCTTCTGGGAGAGGGTGGCAACTTCCTAGCAACCTTAGGTGGAAACACAGAGAGACGGAGTACAGAGACTCTGCCACCAGTGTCCCCTCTAGGCTGTGTGCAGGAAGTGTCCAGAGTGGGTCAGCACCTGGGATGTCTGGGCTGGTCCAGAGTTTGGCCTGGAGAAGAGCAAGAGGCATGCCCTGGGATCGGGTGTGTTGCTTACAGCACTTGGGGATGGGGTTTTCCTTACTCCCTCTGCAACAAAGTTAATGTGACTCCACCACAGTCACACCAAGGAGCAGAGGGACGCAAGCCCACTTCTCCATCCTCCTTGCTGGGCACCCTCCCCCGATCCTCTACAAACCAGCCCTGAGCAGCTTCTACCGCTTCCTCAGAAACACCTCGCTCTCTTGATTGCTGGCCTTCATGCTTTGTCCTCTGTTGGCACACTCATTCTCTCCCCAAGTGCCCTTCCCTCTCTTCCCTCCAGTCTCAGCTTGAAGGCCCCTGGCTCTGGCAAGCCCCTTGTCCACCCCAATGGGTGAGAAGCTGCTGCTACAGGCTCCTACACTGTCTGGTATTTCCCTCATTCTACCTCATTTGGAGAGGGAGGCTGGAGAGCGGGTATTAGAGAGAGAGCGTGTCCCTTCCATCCTGGAACAAGTGAGTGCTTGTTTATGTGTATATTTTCCATGTTTGACTGTTAACACCTTGAAAGGCAGGGTCCACCCCTCTCTTGCTCACCCCTTTAATCCCAGTGTTTCTACAGTGCTTGACACAACTAGGTCCTTATTGAATGAATGATTTCAGTTTATAAATACACTCAAAGAATAGACTTGAGCCAGTTTTTTTTAGCTTTCTAAAATGCTTTAATTCTTTTCTTTGCAACCCCATGGACTATACGTCCATGGAATTCTCCAGGCCAGAATATTAGAGTGGGTAGCCTTTCCCTTCTCCAGGGGATCACCCCAACCCAGGGATCGAACCCAGGTCTCCCACATTGCAGGTGGATTCTTTACCAGCTGAGCCACAAGGGAAGCCCAAGAATACTGGAGTAGGTAGCATATCCCTTCTCCAGGGGATCTTCCCATCCCAGGGATTGAACTGGGGTCTCCTGCATTGCAGGTGGATTTTTTATCAACTGAGCTAGCAGGGAAGCCCAACTCAAGGAATAGATTTGAGCCAATTTTTTGTTTAGCTTTCTAAAATGCTTTAATTCTTTTCTTAAATTGGAGTATAATTGCCTTACAATATTGTACAGGGATGTGATTCAGCTATATATATATATATATATATATATACACACACACACACACACACACATATATCCCCTCTCTCTTGCTCCTGCCTCCCACCCACCTACCATTCTACTCTTCTAGGTTATCACAGAGCACCAAGCTGAGCTCCCTTGAGCCAAAATTTTGAGCAAACTCGAAAACTTCAAAAGGGGACCTAACTAATTAGGGATGGGATCGTCAATTGATTACAAAACACTTTGCTGATGGCGAGGGGAGTAAGGGCAGAGGAGAACAGACAGTGGGCCATCTGTGTTCTCTGCTGACCCATGCTGTTGACAGAGCTCACGCTCAGTCACGACCAGTGGCTCCAACACAGGACAGGGGCCACACCTCCTGTCCCTGGTGCCCTGGGGGCTGTCTCAGGTCCCTGTGGGGCTGGGAGAGTCATCTGACCTCTTAGAACCCAGGAGCCGGGAGCCTTAGCTGATGGCCACCACCAGAGGCTGGAGTGGACCCTGGCAGCATGAAGAGGCTGTTCTAAGGGCTCTAGCCTAGCCTCTCCTTTAAATCATTTTTAGTTGATGATGCAGACCCTTCAGGAGGAGCTGATGCCCAGTGGAGCTCAGTCTATGGCTAAACCATTCTCATTAAACAAACCGACATTTCTTTTTGTATTTTGCTCTGAAACCTGATTTTCTGAAGCTTCCATCCATCGGCCCTCATTCTGGAGAAACTCATAGGGACTTAATCTCCCCTGAGGTAATGGACCATGAAATATTTAAAGAGAACTATAAACTTGTGGTCATGGTGCCTTTATCTGTAATGTAATTGAGGCATCACCTTGAATCTAATCTAAAAGGGAAATGGGCATTAATTATTTTGAAGGAGAAATGGTTTTTTTCCTAATTGTGTAGTGATTATTCTTTATGGGGAATATATTTATAAAAATTATCTAAAGTAGAACCCTTCTAAAAAGATCCCATTTATCTATCACTTTTAACTTACTTTTCCATTCCTAAATACTGCTCCCAGGGACTATTATCACATCTGGCAAATGGACATCATAAATGTACTTCAAAGACAATCCCAACTTAAAAACTATCCTATAAAAGACACCCAGCTGACCTTATTGATGGTCTGAAAAAAGATGTCACCCAAATTCTCAGATATTTTGCTATAGAATAGAACCTTGGGCTCAGTGTTCCATTAATTTATTAATTTGGGTTCATCTGATTGTGATAATGGATTAAGTTTGCTCTAATGATGTCTGCATTTTCACATTGTTGTCTGCTGAATTCACATACTGGCTTATTCACAGGTTATAAACAACCAACTCTGTTGCTTTGTTTAGTTCCTAAATCACTTCCCTATTTTTAGATCATTACCATATTTGAGAAGAATAGATAACCTTTGATTTCTTGTGCATGTGGCTGCCTGAGATGCCAGCACTTAAGGTTAATGTAGCTAAATTTCATTCATGGAATAGAAGTTTGTATGTGTGGACATCTACTTCAGTGGAGTTTTTTTCTAAGAACAGATCCCATCTGATAACTTTAGCCCAAGTTAGTTTACCTCTGCTGAAATCTGCTGCCCCTCTCAGTCAGTGGCTTTGTGGCAACATCCCCTCTGCCCACTAGCCTGTGCCCTGTAACTCGAAGCTACCTCCAGCACCAGCCTGATCTCCTAAGAAGTCGCGCCATGCCCTTACAAGTGCAGCCACCATACCTTTCTTATTTAATGCCATTCCAAGTCAGTTTGCCAGGAAAAATGATTGACTCATGGAAAAAGAGCTTGTGTTAAAACTAGGGGAGAAAGCAATGAATTTATCCAAATACCTAAATCACGCGAAATGGATATTTGTATCCCAAACTGTGTTCCATGCATTGAGAACCTAATGACTGGTGGGATTGACACATATCCTACCAGCATATATTTCTCAATGGAACATTTTCTTATTCTGAAATAGCCAAGTTATCCTCGGAAGACGGCTTCTTTTATTTTCCCTCAATATACCTTTGGGATAAAACATTGGTTCTCAGTCACCCATAGTTTTGTCTCTAGGGTACACCGGGCCATGTCTGGAGACATTTTTGATTGTCACTACTGGTGACAATTGGCTACTGGTATCTAGTGGGTAGAGTCAGGGTTGCTGCTAAATATCCCACAATGCACAGGACAGCTCTCCCACCACCAACGCAGAATGAGCAGGCCCCAAATGTCAATAGTCTCAGACAACTTGAGACACCTTGAGCTGGAGGATTTATTTCTAATTGATTTAAAATTTATCCCAATTGTCTTTAACTTTATTGTTTTAAATTGTTTTCTGGAGTCCAAGAATGACTAAAGTTAATACAGAATTTCTGCGTATCAGAATCCCCTACACTGCATCCAAGATTAACTCACATGACAAGAGTAACACATATAATACATATTGCTAGTATATTCCTAGGGATGTATATTCCTAGGTGAGACTGCGTCTCCATGTCTTTTCTATGCTTAATGAGAAGAGACTGAAAACGAATAAGGAATTACTTTTTCTGTGGCTGCTATAACAAGTTACTGCAAACCTAGTGTCTTAAAGCAGCACAAATTTATCTTACAGACTGTAGGTCAGAACTGTGGGCTAATGTCAGGGTGCTGGCAGAGCTGTGTTCCTCCTTGAGGCTCTAGGGGAAATCCATTTCCTGGCTTTTTCTGGCTTCTCTAGGCTGCCCACATTCCTTTGCTTGTGGCCCCGTTTCTTCACTGCAAATCCATTAATGTTGCATCTCTCTGACCAGGCTTCTGGTCACATCTCCCTGATCACAGCCAGGAAATGTCCTCTATCTTTAAGGACTATTGTGATGACATTGGGCCCACACTTATAATCCAGGATAGTTTTCTAATCCCAAGATCCCCAACTTTTACTACATCTGGAGTTCCTTTCACCTTGTAAGGTGACATACATATGCACAGGTTCCAGGGATGAGGATAGAGACATATTTGAGAGTCAATATTCTGCCCATCAGGGAATAACTAATTTCGGCATCACCTAATTTCCACTGAGCTATTGATGTCCTATAAACTGGGGACAGGCTAAAGCACACACACTCTGGGAAGAAGGTTATCAGTCATCATAGAATTCTCCTGTGAACAGCTCAACTGCAAGGTTGTGGCTGGAGTAGCTGGAGTGGGTTTGCCTCCAACAGAAATGGATGTTTCAGTTGTCAGCCATTCTGGAGAGAAGTCACTGCTAAACAATGAGGCTTAGAATAGGGTGAGGAAAACACTTTCTTCTTTCTGTGGGACTGGGTTCCCTTTGACCTACACCTGGAGATGTGGTGGAGGTACCTGGAGCACAGACAGCTGTTGGATAAACCCTTGGGGCTGAGCAAGTGGCCTGATGTAGAGGATAGGACATGCCATAAACATGGTTTATCATGACCTTAAAGGAGCAGGGGACTGTGCAGTCAGTATCTTTGAATTGCTTTTAGAGTAAATTTAGTATCATCATTTTTTTTCAAAAGTAGCTTGTATCTGCTAGGCTATAAAAAGTGAAGGGGAAGAGTTTCTATTCTACTTGAGGATGGCTCTCCTTAGGGAAGGAGAAGCAGTTCACAGAATCCAGAATTAAATGCCTGGTGAAGGGAGGATCTGGGAAACACACAAAATATTGAGATACTCAGGAACTGTTAGTAGAGGGAAAACCTATGCTAACCTAAACATGTAGATGGAATGTTTATGTCCTCCCCCAGCACAAATCCGTGTTGAAACCCTAAGCCCCACGGTGATAGTATTAGGAGGCTGGGGCCTGTGGGAGGTGATTAGGTCATAGGAGCAGAGCCCTGTGAATGGGATTAGTGCCCTTATAAGGAAAAGTCCAGAGAGCACCTTGCTCTCTCCCACCCTGTGAGGACACAGTTAAAAGGCAAAGCAGGCAGGTGCCTTGACCTTAGATTTCTAGACTCCAGACCTGTGAGAAATAAATTTCTGTTGTTTAGAAGCCACCCAGTCCACAGTATTCTGTTAGAGCATCCTGAACTTGAATGGACTAAGACAGCCTGGAAAAGATTGCACATCAAAAGGATGAGGGGTTCCAACTGTTGTGATTTATGTATGAAAGGGAAATGTGACCTCCTGGGTGCTGAAGTCTGGGATATTTGGGCTATGTGCTAAAACATGGACTTCCCTGGTGGCTCAGACGGTAAAGAGTCTGCTTGCAGTGTGGGAGACCCGGGTTTGATCCCTGCATTGGGAAGATCCCCTGGAGAAGGAAATGGCAATCCATGCCAGTATTCTTGCCTGGAAAATCCCATGAACTGAGGAAACTGGCAGGATACAGTCCATACGCTTTAAAAGAAACAGTATAAGTGTGAGATTGGAAAGCGTTTTGGTAATAAACATGGCATTTTACATTGGCATAAAACTCTCTTAAATCACAAGGTTTTCCATTGTGATACTGGTGAAGGTGTCATTAAGTTTTTCCTTTGAAGATATTGAGTAGGGTGGGTCTTCTGGAAAGAACCTTGGATGGCTCATGAGGAGACAGGATTTTGTGTCTCCTGTTTTCACTCTGCAAACTGTCCCTGAGTAAGCTCTTCAGGGAGCTCAGCTTGGTGCTGTGATGACCTAGATAAGTGGGAGGGAGACCCAAGAGGGAGGAGATATATACATACATATAGCTGATTCACATTGTTGTATTGTAACATTGTAACACTGCAAAGCAGTTGTGTGTATCAGACTCTCTGTGTCCCTATGAACTATAGCCAGCCAGGCTCCTCTGTCATGGAATTTTACAGGCAAGAATATTGGAGTGGGCTGCCATCTCCCACTCCAGAGGATCTTCCCAATCTAGAGACTGAACCCGTGTCTCTTGCATCTCTTGAATTGGCAGGCAGATTCTTTACCACTGCATCACTTGGGAAGCCAGCAAAAACAATTATACTCCAATTTTTTTTAAAAAAGAAAAAAAACAGAATAAGATGACCATTTATATAAATACATTTTCTTTCAGTTCCAATTGGTTCCTGCTATGTCTGCACAATACAAAGTACATTAGAAGTAAATTTCACCCCTGGGCTTTGTCAGGTAGAATCAAAGGAAACAGTTTCTGGGCTTTACATCAGACAAAGGTTTGGGCAAAATGAGGCATGGCGTGGGCTCTGATCTTTAAGCTTTCCCGTTGCTGTGTTTTCTTTTCAAGCTTCTTATATTCATGTATCTTGTATCTGGTTCTACAGAGGGAATGTAGCTATTCCCCTGGCTGGGACCCCCTTTAGCTCTCCCCCTTATTCTCCAAAGGAAAGGCTGAAGTTGTGTGCTAAAACATTTCTTAATTGCAATTTCCTCCTGGGAGCCACAGCAGCTGCCTTTCTCTAATACACACATCCTTTAAGCTTTGGCATTCGGGTGATGACAGAAATATACTGGTTTACGAGTGCCAACACCCAAGGCCACCATAGGGATGGAGCATTTGACACTTGCGTCAGGAAAAGGCAACAGCTGAGAAAAGCCCTGTGAGAAATAGTTTCTCATGTATGTGGGAAAGGCTGTCCAGAATTATAAATCAGTTGGATGTCTGTTTCTTCCAGTGAGTTCTCCTGAGGGTGGAAGAGACGGGGAGTCCATTCAGCTCAATTGGTGCTTGTACACAGCATGATAGCATACCAGGGATGAAGGAAGCCTTTGATTCCTCGTCCTTAGAAGCTTGGCTAAGACTGGAAGACCAATTGCTTCCAGATGGAAATGTTTGCGTACAGTCCTCTCTATTTTTAATAGGAGAGGTCGTAAGCTTTGAGCCTATCAAAGGAGACCAGCTCTTTCATTTGGCCAGTCATGACAGTGGTATTCAGATGTCCTACCCTTAGCTTGTGTCCTTGAGGTCTAATCTTGGGTAGCTTTCCTTTCATTTGGAATGGTATCCAGATGCCTTTAGATGCTAACAAGAAATAGGCCACCCAGTTTATGGTATTTTTGTTTTAGCAGCCTGGATGAACTAGGACACTCTCTTGACTTCTGGGACATTAAACTTTACAGATATTTATTCCACATCTTTGACTGGGTCTTGATGGTTCCTTACCCTGTCCCTTAGAGATCAGTTCCTCCAAAGCCGGCCAGACTTCATATATTCTTCCTGGTCAGTCTCGCCCATTTTTATATTTTCTGCGATATCTCTATGGTGATGATTCCTGATTCTCCATTTAAGTTTGGACCATGCTTTTAACTTTCAGAGTAACCGAACAACAGGACATTTGCCATCTGCCTTTGCAAAGATTGAACCCTGTGCTGCCATAGCTGCTGACATTCAACACTCCCTGAGGGGGACGCAGGGTGGAGAGTGGGGCACTCTGTACTCCAGGGAAACTGGTGGAACAGGTCTTTGGATAGTGAGATATTTTCAGGAACTGATTTCATGATCGAAATCCTTGTATCTTTTCATATCTAGATAAGCCCTAAACCCCTTAATGGTGACATCATCTCCTCATGTCTAGCAGAAAACCTTTTGTAAAATGAATGCGTGATTGCCCTGAACTCCCCCTTCACCAAAATCTTATATATTGACCTTCCCCTACTGCCTCTTTGTAGCGGTGTCTCAGAGCTATCTGAGGTGCTGTCTCCCGGGCTGCAGTCCTCATTTTGCCCCAAATAAAACTTAACTCGAAACTCTCATGTTGTGCATCTTTTTAGTTGACACCTTCTAAAATACACCAATACCTGGTCACCCAGTTTCTGCCTGCACTGGAGGTGGTGGTTTGTCGTTGGTATTTATAGACTGTGCAAAATGGCTTTTTACTTTTTTTTTTTTATAATGAGAAAGAAAGAAATACTGAACCAGGAAGAGTTTGGGGAAAATCCTAGAATATATAAACAGAAGTAGAAAGAAACTGACCACTTTGCAAGAAAGAAATCATGTAAGCAGGTTAGAAAAGGGGGCTGAACTATTCACCTCCTGTAGTACCCATTCAAAAGGGAGGCTCAATAGCTACAGCTGTTTCAGTTTTGCCAATTTCACCCTCTAGATTAGACACGTGCCTGCCATATACTTTAATGGGAACCGTATGTGTGCAGTCCATGGCAGTACTTACTGCTAAGGAAGTGAAGTGCTGAGTCCCACCACCCACCCACATCTGCGGCTTCACAAGCCACAAGAAAATGAAAAACAAACACACCACTGGCATACCCGGAAACCGTGGAAGTCTGGCAAAACCAACCAGAAAGGAAAAGAGAAATGAAGTGTGGAGACTGTGCTGGTGGGAAGCTGGAGCGTTACAAAAGGTCAGGTCTTAACATTTCAGTCTTTGGGGGAACTTTGCTCTTTGTCGCTGGGATCTTTGGTTAAAATTTTGGCGGCTGTTTCTAAGACTCTAGGATCTGGTAATGAAACACAAAACACATGGGCAATAATGATAGCTTTCAGGTCATTGTTTTGATCAAATGCTTGTTTGAGTTCCCAGGAGTTGTTGGCTAAGACATGGCAGGCCTTCCCATAGTACCAGGCTTGAATTTTAAAGAAAAAAACCTCTTTTCCTAAGTACAGACAAAGATAGTCACTGCAGCGTTCTTTAGGATGTCTCTGAATTGGGTAAAAGTCAGTGGTCAGAAGAGTGGACTTGCTGAACAGATTATAAAACTTTTCTACAATGAAATCTGTAGAACTTGAGGGAGTAGGCACTGGTATGAACCTCTTCCCAAGACGTTGCTAAGTGAAAAAAGAAAAGCTGCAGAAAATTAGGTGTGTAGGCTTTTGTTCAACTGACTGAGGATTCTCTTAAAAACACAATTTCTTTAAAAGCTTAGTATGTTTGGGCTCTGTTAGATGTCAGTAAATTTTAATAAAGACAAATCTTAAGTCGGTGCCACTGACTTTAGATACTGGTGAGTGGGCCCCAGAGTAAGCTCTGTCCAGCTGTCCAATATCTAATATCGCTCCTATTATCTCTCCAGTTTGGCCTCTGTCTCAAGATGGGTCAGAAGTCCCATCTTGCCTTCCCCTTCTCCCTAATCTGCAGTCCAATGACTGGTTCTTTTCCTTGGGGTTGACTGTCTCTTTTTAAAATAGTCACAGGAAGTTCACAGGTGGAGGCGTGTTTAAAAGAAGCCTGAGGGAGAAAGTCATTGATTCCTCCTGCTATCTTATCTCCCATTCCACTTTTAGCTTCAATTCCATCTTTATCCTGGCTGGGGCAGATAACTTAGGATCTCTAACCCGGCAAGTAAAATGCAAACAGAATTGAAAACATCTCCAATTACTTGTAGGTAGAAAGGGTCTGTCTTTGCAAGGTTTTATGTTCTTCTCTCTGTGTCCAGTAAGGTGAGCATGCATATAAGTTCTTTGTAAAGGAAGTTTGTTTCTTGCTGGAGCTTAGTGAGGAGTAACTTGATAAATCCCTGTGTTCTAGAGCTTTTCTGCAAAATTTCCTAATAGTCCAGCCTTCTTAGGCATGCGCTCTGTATCCCCAGGTGCAGTAGGTCAATCACTTCTTAACAAACACTTCCAACTTCTTAACTTAGTTAGGATAGAGGTCTCCTAGCGCTGCTCGGCCAATTCCCTGTTGTGGACTCTTATTTATTAATAACCCTAATTTCTAAGCACTGGTTTCTGTATTGCATGTAACTTCCAGTCTCAAGTGGCAGAAACCTAGCTCAATATATTTTAAAATAATTGCTCTTTCATTTGTGAAACAGGGTAGTTTTTCTTGAAGTGCAGCTGGTTTCCATCAAACACTTGGTAGGTTTGGGGTTAACCTACTGGAGTGATGCTCTTACACCCAAGGGCACTTTCTTTCCACCTCTGTGTTCTGGGTCCTTGTCGGTTTTCATTCTCAGACTTCCTATACTCACTTTGGGCTATTAGAGATGTATTCTGTCTCTCAGGGTGGTATCCTCAGAAGAAAGAGCAAACTGTTTGTCTGACAGCTTAAGCAGTCGTGAAGTTGGCCTGTTGGCTCTAACCGTCCTGACTGGCCTGTGCTCACCCTGAGTAGACAAGTCACTGCGGATTCCAGGGGACGGCCAGGTCTCACACTCAGCCCTGGAGACAGGTTTGCTCAGCCACATTTGAAACACTTTCAAGAAAGGGGGTGGTTTCCTGAGGAAAGTACTCGTATTACTAGACAAAGAAATCATGGACGCTGGGCAGAAAACATAAAAAGTAACGATGACAGAAATATGATAGGGACAGAAAGCTATTTATAGAATGAAAGAATGGGTTAGAAAAAGAGGAGAGAGAAATGAAAAATGCTGAGGAGGCTGAGTTTTTGAGAGACGGGGTGTTTTTTGAAAGAGCTGGGAGTAGATGCTAATATTAGAGACGCTTGTTATTTTATGATGTAATTTTGGGATTTTGGGAAGATGGTGTTTTTAAGCTTAACTGTACTATGTTTTATGGCTATATAATTTCTTCTCTCTCACTTTTCAAGAAATGTAAGCAAAGACTCATACCCTTTGTCAAGGCCTTTTGGGGATATACTTGTGCTGGCTTGTGGACACAATACTATGTTAATTCTGGTCTAGAGGGCACCCAGCTTTGGGTTACATAAGATACTTGGAAACAATTGCTAAATCTTTATGGAGGACGACTAGACTCAGGATAACATTGAGTACAGAATCTCTGCTTTTAAGCAACAGTTTCTCTAAGAGCTCTCCCTTTGTCTTTTATTTTCTTTTTAATTTTTAAATTGGAGGATTGCTAAGTCACTTCAGTCATCTCCGACTCTGTGCGACCCCATAGACGGCAGCCCACCAGGCTCCCCTGTCCCTGGGATTCTCCAGGCAAGAACACTGGAGTGGGTTGCCATTTCCTTCTCCAATGCATGAAAGCGAAAGGTGAAAGTGAAGTCGCTCAATCATGTCTGACTTAGCGACCCCAAGGAACGCAGCCTACCAGGCTCCTCCGTCCACGGGATTTTCCAGGCAAGAGTACTGGAGTGGGGTGCCATTGCCTTCTCTGAAATTGGAGGATAATTGCTTTCAATATTGTATTAGTTTCTGCCATACATCAACATGAATCAGCCATAGGTATACATATGTCCCCTCCCTCTTGAACCTCCCTGCTACCTCCCAGGCTATCCCACCCCTTTCCTAATAGTCTTGCCTTTTTTTTTTTTTTTTTCTTAACTGGTAAATTTCCTTTTAATGAGGAATTAAGGGCCATTTGCAGTACTACCTATAGCAACAGTTAGAGGTGAACAGTTAAGGGTGGTCAGCTCTACCGGATGAAAAGGCATTGAAAAACTTTTATTCTGAAACCAATAAGAATTTATTGTCTCTGAAAATAATATAAAGCAGAAATGCACTTAGCTGCACATGAGAATCATAAGGGAGCTTTAAAAAATACCAGTGCAATGGCCCTTCTCCTGGTTATTTTGACATAACTGTTCTGCAGCAGGCTAGGCGTCAGCATTTTTAAGAAGCCCTTTGTGTGAGCTATGCTCAGTCACTTAGTCATGTCTGATTCTTCGCAACCCCATGGACTGTAGCCTGCCAGGTTTCTCTGTCCGTGGAATTTTCTAGCCATGAATTCTGGCATGGGTTGCCATTCCCTATTCCAGAGGATCTTTCTGACCCAGGGATCGAACCTGCGTCTCTTGTGTCTCCTGCATTGGCAGGCGGATTCTTTACCACTAGCACTACCTGGGAGCCCTTTAGGTGGTTCAGAAGTGCTCCTGGACCTGAACTGTTGCTGCAGAGGTCATGCCATCAGGTTTGCAGATGAGGGTCACAGTCACATGAACTGCATTTGTTGAGCTTGTGCCTTTTATCCAATAACCCCCTGTTAGTGAATTATTTAATTTAGGTTAATAGGATATGGGAATGCCTAACTGGAATGCTTCTCTCAGGAAGTAAGGATGTTGTCCAGTATGCTCTCTGGGTTGGCCCGAGGAAACAGGAGTTGACCTGCAGAGTGACCCTGCCTATCACACTCTAACAAAGTGACTAAACAAGGAACTTCAGTGAACATATTCCATGTTGTGCCTGCAGTGAAGGACAGAGCTGGCCCAGAGTTAAGGGTCAGCATATAAGTATCAAAAACCTGCAGCCAAGGCCTCTGAGGTCTACAGAGCCAGTCAAACATTCCAGCAGTGGTCTGAGAGCAAAGCTGTTTTGACTTTCTGTACCTGTAGAAAGGAGGACCCAGGCCACTGAGTTCGTATTTAGCATATGTGGCAACAGTAACTCCCATGTAGGGGAGCTGCCAGGGACTTAGGGGAAAGAGTTGATGAGTTAGAAGCTCGGATGTTTCCTTTCCTTTCCCCACACCCATCCCCTGTCCCACAGGCCCCTCTGTTCCCTGTTTGCTGGCTACCACTCACCCCCATTGCCTTCCCATTTTTATTAGTCCTAGCAGGGGATTTTTGCAGAAACTAAGCCTGTGGCCCATGATTTGTTCTCTGAGTAACTATTGAAACACCTGTATCTGAATAAACATCAACAACTTTTTTGCACCTAATGTATTCACTTGAAACTGTTCATTTTTTCCTAAAACATTCTAATATGTCATTAGAGTCTGATAGGTAGTGTTGCAGACACCTCTGTGCAGGGGAACAGACTGTCTGTTACAAATCTACTGTGTTTAACTGTGCCTTCCCCTGGAAGAGCAGACTATACTTTCTGGTGGCATTTTTTTAGTCCTGTGGGTATTATTTCCTCTAGAATGTTGTTGTTGAGTCCCTGAGTCGTGTCCCACTTCTTTGCGACCCCATGGACTATAGCCTGTCAGGCTCCTCTGTCCATGGGATTCTCAGACAAGGATACTGGGGTGAGTTGCTATTTCCTTCTCTAGGAAATCTTCCCGACCCAGGGATCAAACCTGCGTCTCCTGCGCTGCAGGCAGATTCTTTACCGCTGAGCCACCAGGGAAGCCCTCCTCTAGAATACCTTCTCTTATTTTGCCTGATAGTTGACAAGGTGGATCTTTGCCGGGGAGCAGAGTTGAGGTGGGGGAGGCTCTTTTACAAATGCCACAAAAAGGACCAGCTGTTGGACTGCCATTACATTCATCAGAATGGTCAGTTACCCATTCTCTAGCTACTGCTAACGACATTGCTTGTAAATTACTTTATTCTGTGCATTAAGGCTGCAGTAAATTTTAAGCTCTAACAACTTTGCATGGTGCTGTTAATTGTGTCACTCTCAAAACCTATTGATTCATCTTTGGTCAGTGATGTTCTAGGAAGGGGGAGGCAGATGATTGATCTCACTGGCAGATGCTGTGATTGTCACTCCTGAGATGGCTTCCCTACCTGCAGAGTAGCCTGTAAGTTTAGATCTGGGTAGCAAATGCCTTATTGACTGTTGTCTGCATTGGTTGCCTTTCACTCCTGGTGAGGTGATTGCATTGTGTTAAGACACAACAACAAAATTTAATAGCATGTTTAAAATGACCTTTTTGATGTTTCTGTCTTCCAGTAAAATACTTCCTCAGTCATTTGGTAGTTTTCTCTCTCACAAATAGCCATTGCTGCAGATGAGGATCACTAGAACTTCCAAACTGAGGGATTGGAAAATGGTGTTTCACTTGTTCTGTAATGAAAAAGGTTTGACAGAGGTGAGCTTCTGCACAAGAAAAAGTGCTGTAAGAGTCCTTAAAGGGAAGAGAGGAAGCAGAGGGAATGCATTCCCTGGCTTTCAGGTTGCCAAAACCTCCCAAAACACAATGGAGTCTTCTTAGACAAATATGTGTGTGTGCGCTCAGTTGCTGACTCTACACTGTGCCTTTGAATTGTCTTTCTTGTTGAAGGTGAAGGAGATTGTATTCTCTCCAAGATCTGTTTCAGATTATCTATCACTCTGTCACAGACCACCCTCCGATAATGGTTGGTTTCAACTATCTTTGACAGCACTGAGAGTCGGTTGGGCTCAGCAAGGGGATTCCCACTCGAGGTCTCTCATGGGGTCGAAGTCCCTCTGTGGCTGAGGCTGGCTGGTCTCTAAGTTCTGCTGCCTGGGCTGAGGACGCCACAGCTGGGGCTCCTCAGGCATCTTTCTCTGGGTCTATGGGCCCTTTCCATGTGCTAACTCCATCATGGTGGTTTGAGGGTAGCAGCACTTCTTACATGATGACTCAAGTCCCCAAATACATTTGTCTCATGAGAGATTGCCAGGGGGGTTCCTGCCTGTGGCTCTCTTTCTGCTAGAGCTTAGGCTCCTACAGAGGCCAGCTGCCATACTGTGTGCAGTCCTTTGGAGAAGACCCTGCAGTGAGTAACTGTGGGCTCTGGGCAGTGGTCCCCCTTGGAAGCAGATCCTCCAGCCCAACCAAGGCTTAAGGTGACCACAGCCCCAGCTGATACTTGACTGCAGCCTCCCCAGCCAGCTGCACCCAGCTAAGCCTCCTTCAGATTTCTGACACTTTGAGGTAATTAATACATTTTTGCTGTCCTAAGGGACGCCATTTGGGGTTAATTTGTTATACAGCAATAGATAACACGTACAACCTCTTTCCTAATCTTCCATCTGCCAAGTAGGCACTTAGTTGTTGTGGAATGAATAATTGAACGAGGAATGAGTACTACATTGTCTTTGACTGTGAAATGGGAAGTCCATTGCTTCGTATGAAACACATGTGCTTTTGTTAGGGAAACTTTATACATCCATATTGGTTGTCTACAGAGCTGGAAATTGCCAATGGCTATTCCTTAATCTCCATTCAATAAGCCAGTGATATATACACATAAACACATATACACAAGTACACCTAGCCTATGTGTCTATGTATCTGTGTATTTGTATCTATGTACAAACACACACTGGGCTGCCATATATTTTTCATGTCAGAAAGCATTCTCTTTTCAAATAAGTCAGATGTTATGTTGGTTTGCCACACCCAGAAATTATTTACGTCCTAGCATGGTGGCACAAACAGTAAAGAATTTGCCTGCAATGCAGGAGATCCAGGTTTGATCCCTGGGTTGGGAAAATCTCCTGGAGAAGGGAATGACTACACATTCCAGTATTCTTGCCTGGAGAATTCTGTGTGCAGAGGAGCCTGGGAGGCTACAGTCCATGGGGCCTCAAAGAGTGGGACATGAGTGAGCAACTAGCACTTCACTTTTCAGTGTAAGTATGGTATGCTGCTGCTGATGTTAAGTTGCTTCAGTCGTGTCTGACTCTGTGTGACCCCACGTCTCCCCCGTCCCTGGGATTCCCCAGGCAAGAATACTGGAGTGGGTTGCCATTTCCTACTCCAATGCATGAAAGTGAAAAGTGAAAGTGAAGTTGCTCAGTCGTGTCTGACTCTTTGTGACCCCACGGACTATAGCCTTCCAGGCTCCTCCGCCCATGGGATTTTCCAGGCAAGAGTACTGGAGTGGGTTGCCATTGCCTTCTCTGAAGTATGGTATAACCCCATAAAAACATTTTGCTTTCTCCTAACATGTTATATACTTGGCTGTTTTGCTGTTCGTAATATTTATTTTTGCCTATTTACTTCTCACCTCTTTAAGTCACTTTAGTTGTTATCTGGGAGTTATAAAAATATTTTAAAGTAGACTGATTTTTACTACCCAATCACTGGGTTATGATTTTGAACTCTCCCTTAGAGGATATATAGAGGATATATATATATATATATAAAAATATATATTATATTATAAATATATAATATATATAAAAATATATATTATATTATAAATATATAATATATATTAAAATATATATTATATTATAAATATATAATATATATTAAAATATATATATAAATATATAAAATCTAGAAGTGATATTTATGCCAGTCAACTCTGTTGAATGTATTTGTTTTGGAGTAGTGCTCAAATTATTTTTTCTATTCTTTATGTTCAGTTCAGTCGCTCGGTTGTGTCTGACTCTTTGCAACCCCATGGACTGCAGCACACCAGGCCTCCCTGTCCATCATCACTTCCCGGAGTTTACTCAAACTCATGTCCATTGAGTCAGTGATGCCATCTAACCATCTCATCCTCTGTCATCCCCTTCTCCTCTTGCTTTCAATCTTTCCCAGCATCAGGGTCTTTTCCAATGAGTCAACTCTTCGCATCAGGTGGCCAAAGTATTGGAGTTTCAGCTTCCAATGAATATTTAGGACTGATTTCCTTTAGAATGGACTGGTTGGATCTCCTTGCAGTCCAAGGGCCTCTCAAGAGTCTTCTCCAACACCACAGTTCAAAAGCATCAATTCTTCGGCACTCAGCTTTCTTTATAGTCCAACTCTCACATCCATAAATGACTACTGGAAAGATTATGTAGAAATGTACTAATAATTCATTGAAACCTAAGTCAAACTAGAAAGAGTGAGTTGCTTGGGATTTCTTTTTTAGTAACAACAGGTGAAAAAAAAAGATGAGTGAAGACATTCTAGGTAGTGTTTCTAGATACTCTTCTCACCTGCTATACATCTCATCCAGGGCTGTCATTATGGGGGGACCTTTTACCCTAGTTCCATCCGAGGTCACTCCTGGTCTTCTTGCTCCCCTTATTCCTTTCAGCAGAGGAGAGCCTTGGCCGACGTGAGCTTGGGTGAGTAGATAAGCACGCATGGCGCAGTCCTTTTCCCTTTCTTGGCTCAGGGAACCCTAAGGGCTGGTCTACTCTTGGCCATGGTGAGGTTGGTGTGTATTGCGTGTGACTCTGGAGAAGGCAATGGCAGCCCACTCCAGTGTTCTTGCCTGGAAAATCCCATGGATGAGGGAGCCTGGTGGGCTGCCGTCTATGGAGTCGCACAGAGTCGGACACGACTGAAGTGACTTAGCAGCAGCAGCAGCCACCTGTGACTCAGTGAGTTAGCAAATGCTGTGGATGCCCCATCTCTCTTCTCCCAGCCTTCACCTGGACAGGCAGAAGGTTGCTTATTACCAATGCGTGCACTCCCTTAGTGTGTGTGCCTGGCCATAGAAACGTGTTTGGCCCATGCACAGAACAAGCTGGAAGTGCCCTAGAGCTGATGTCCCTAGAGGCAGCTTTCTAATGAGCTGGGTGGGAGTTGATGCATGTAGATACTGGGGTGAGTAACTCTCAGAGGTGAGTTATCTTCTTACTCCCAGAAATGCCCTGCTGGGTTGAGCTCAGGCTGCCCACGTTGGTAACTGGCTTTAGCACACACTCTTTGCTGGCTTTCTTCCCCTCCCTGTCCATTCCCTCACTCTTCTAATACTTGGATTAACTCCCAAATAAACTGTTACCTGTGGTCAAACCCTTGCCTTGGGTCCTGCTTCTAGGCAGATCTATTCAGGATACATTGTTAGGGGGAACTTTTGCTGCCTCCCGCCAGAGTTGCCTCCAACAGCTCACGTCAAGCTGACATTTGTAGTCTCATTTGCCTGACTTCTGTTTATCTCAGTTAGTTCAGAACTCAGGAGAGTAAATCGTTTATATTATTAGGGCTTCTTCTTCAATCCCCATAACTGGTACTTTTCTACTTCTTCTGGTTTCTTCACATTTAAATTTAAAAATATAAAATTAAGCCTTAACAAGCAAACATTAAGTGAATTTGGCTCATAACCCACTCTGTTCCTGCCAAAGACACGGAGGGGAAAAAAACCAATATTCTGATATATGACAAATATATAACTTCTGTTTTTGTTTTTTTTTTTTATAATGGTACAGTCTCATGACAAGTTTAATATTCTTAGCCTAGAATTTGACAAAAATTGCTTTAGTTGACTGTATTGAATGTTTAATTTTTTTTTCTGTTGGATAACTGTATTTGTCTCATTGTTCTACCTTTATTTGGTGATTTTCTTGGGAAACTGAAAACAGAGTAGCATATGGCTCTTTGTTTATTTGCTCTTAGAGTTGAGTCAGAAAGATTTACAAATGGGAGCTTGTTGCTGAAGTTAATTCAATGTGAAAATGGGTTAATTATTTAGCCTTGATCTCCTCATCTGCAAAATGGACATGGAATTATTATACCTACACAATAGGAAAGCATAATGTAAAAATATTAATTTTTATTTCTTCAAGGATAATTTTGTTTTTGAGGCAAAGAGCCGTAGCTAATTCTTGAGAATATGGCTAATTTGAAAGTACAGGTGAGGCCCCCATAAGAAACAATGACTTCATAGTAGAAAAAATGAAAATTTCTAGAAGGTACCCATCTGTTCTAAGCATAGTATTATAATTTTAGGTCTGATTGAAGTGAAGGGAATTGATTATTTTCACTTGATTCTTTGTGGCAATATCAATTCCCTAAATAGGGGAACCTTTTCTAAAATTGCCAGTAAGAATCTGAGCAAGGTTATTTGCATGGGGAGAGTGGAAAAGCTAGTAAAAATTCCTTGGGATTATTCAAAAGTTGTGTTCCTCCAATAGCTGTCCATTTCATGGGATGCTTGTGTTGATCCCAAGTGGAAATGCATCTGATGGCCAAGTGTATGAAAATAATTTACTGTTTGCTGTGTATCTGAGCAATTAGGGACCATTGTTTATTTCCCCCTGATGTGGCATTGGTTAACTAAAATAGATGTTCTCTGATAATGTGAGAAAAATTGGTAGTTCATTTATTATAATCTTCATTAACAATTTTTTGGTAATTTTTTTTGTATTCGAAATTCACTTTATTATCATTACTTTTCATTGTTATTATTAAAACATATCCAGAATGTTATCTCCTAGTGTAAATTTAGACAAGTTATCTTTTTTAAACACCCAAACTTGATTTTATTTTCTAGCTTTCGCTGACACCTGGTGGCCTCTCCTGCTCTAGGGAAGAAAAGCCATGCTAGGTTGTCCTTGGGACAGCAGCCTGATGTCTTCTGCATAATGTGTTAGAATCTCAGAGAATCTTTAAACAGTACATCCTTTCTAGAGCCTCTGCCATGACCATCTACCTCCCGTATTGTGTTTTCAGTGATGGATTTCCTTTGTTTGCTAAGGATTTTCATTATCAAAATTTTATTTTTGCTGAGGTTAAGTTTACTTTCTGTTTTATATGGCTGTTAACCTTCTCCCCATATTTCTTCTGTTTTCTTTCTTTAATAGAATCTTGCTGTTGTTATTTTGGAGAGAAGTTGAGACCAGATGACCCATGAGATGTGTTGGTGTGTTGTATTGGGTCTGCCTTTTCAACTTCAGAATTTGTGTGTGTGTGTGTTTAAGGAGAGGAGGAATTAGAACAGAAGAATTCAGTGTTCACTCTGAGTCTTAATTTTTTTTTTTTCCTTTGCCCTAAGGTCATAAAGAAACTGTCCTGGAAAGTGAAATTGAGTTGGTTTAGAAATGGCCAATTGTAAGCCTATTTGTATTCTAGGATACTGACCCTACCTCTCCTCTTCTGTAAGTGTTAATAGGTAAAAAACTGAATCAGGGAAAACAAATCATTTTTAAATAAAGAACCACTAATTTCCAAAACTGAGGACTCCTTGGTTGGAAGTTAAGGCAAAATTCCTACTGCTTCCATGGATCTGAATCTAGACCTTGCACTAGCCTTGGAGAGAGTTGAGTCTGCAATACAGTGAACTGACTCTATAAGCTTTATAGAGAATCTTGGATTGCCTTATTTCCATGTTGGTCTACTTGGGTAGCAAGACTCTAATAGCCTTGGGATAGGCTTTTGTCTCACACTAATGCAATCCAAAATGAACACTCAGTCATGGTTCACAGGTGCCCAACAATAATTTTTGTCTTCATACAAACTTCACAATTATTACTGCCTCTGTTTAAACCTTATTCTAGCAAATAGAATATTTGACACACAGGGTAGAAACAGTGGATATAATAGACAAGAAGCTGTATGGCTAATGACTCACTAAGATATATCAGAAACTGGTGTTAGTTTGGTCTTCCTTTAAACACTTTCATGGTCCAGCAGAATCTTCAGAGTTGGTTTTTGGACACATATCTCCAGGCTGCCGGCCTCCTAAATAAAGTAAACTTTTTGTTCCTACCAGAAAGAAACATTCATGTTAGTTTGCAAAGTGGAGGGAAATTGATGAGAATTTAGTCACTAATTATCTTGAATTCCTGTATGAAAATGAAATTGACCTATAGGCACTAAAAAAAGTGCTATTTGAAAATTCAAGGAGGATCTGAATAAAGGAAGAGTATGCGTCTGTTTCCTATGGAAGCACACTTACTACTAAAATTACTATCTCATCACACACTCTCCACGTGCTCAGCACCATGCTATGGGAACTCCTCAGTCAATTTCCCCGTTAAAGGGTATATTAGAGTTCTCTAGAGAAGCATCATCAGTAGAATCTATACCTACAGATATATCTGAGGGGATTTGTTATAGGAACTGACTGATGAGTATGGAGGCTAAATCCCATAGTCTGCCATCTGCAAGCTGAGGCCCAGGAAAGCCAGTGGTATAATTCAGTCCATGTCTAAAGGCCTGAGAACTAGGGGAGCCAATGGTGTATCTACCAGTCTGAGCATAAGGCCTGAGAACCTGAATGGTAAGTGCACTGGTATAAGCCCAGGAGTTCAAAGACCCAAGAATCAGGAGCTCTGATGTCTGATGACAGGAGAAAATGGGTATCCCAGCTGCAAGAGCAGGAAGGGAAGTTGAGAGAGATGTTTACCAGCTTTCTGGGCATCCCTGAGCCCAGTGATGTTAAAATAGAAAATTAACCATCTACCTCCTGGTAGCTAGGATAGTAAAGAATCAGCCTGGGTTTGATCCCTGGGTCAGGAAGATCCCCGGGAGAAAGGAATGGCTACCCATTCCAATATTCTTGCCTGGAGAATTCCATGGACAGAGGAGCCTGGTGGGCTACAATCCATGGGGTCACAAAGAGTCAGACGTGACTGAGCGACTAACACATTCAGTGGCACTTAGAGTATAATTCGTTTCTTCTCTTTTCATGAGAAATAGTATTAACAAACTATGCTAGTTGTTTATTCTTAAACGAGTCACTGTAAAATATATTCTATATATTACACAAGTAGAGAAAACATGTGAATTGTGTAAACATTTCTGAGATTAAAATTGTCCAAAATTTTGCATGTTGTCTAATGATTCTATAACAGGTTAGATAGAGACTTGCCCCTTTATGTCTCAAAATGTAAAGTAAGAGAGTTGTGATTCGATAGCACAGTTGAGATCCAGGTGGTATTAAAAGGATGTAACACTGCCTCACTTTTTGTAGCCATCAGTTGGTCAAGGCCATGAGGTTTGGCTGTGGGTTGTACACATGCCTTAAGAATCCTGGATCACTCAAGTTGGGGAGACACACACCAGGCTCGGAGCAGGGGCAAAGCTGGTGTTTTCTGGGTAAACAGACAAAAAGGGATGGTAGAACCTGCCTGGCTGGTCTGTTTGTCCTAAGTTTCCATCTCACTGTAATTAAAACAATGCCAAATCAAGTCCTACCTGGAATGGGGAGACGTCTCTAGTCTTGTAAAGCTCCCAGTGTCTTTGGCAAAAAGATTTGACAGGTACTGAAACAGTTCTGGAGAGACACGCTTGGCAAATGCCTTGTTTCTGCGACAGCCCAGTGTCCGCCTTTCTGTTGAGCTGCTATAATACCATGAAGGCAGAAACCATGTTTTACTCACCAGCGAAGCCTCAATAACTGACACATCAGAAGACACATAACTAAGAGATAAATGGGCGCAAGTTAGGGTTCTGTGGGGAAAGATAGAAGGTTAGAGTGATGACGGCAACTCATGAAGGATCTTGAATGAACCCTAGCGACTGTGTGATTGATTTTAAAAATTAAAAAAAATATTTTTTTAGTTGAATATTTGAATCTGAAGCTATAATACTTTGAAATCCAGGCTAAGTCATGTCTGACTCTTGCGACCCCACGGACGGTAGCCTGCCAGGCTTCTCTATCCATGGGATTCTCCAGGCAAGAATACTGGGGTGGGTTGCCATTTTCTTCTTCATGAAATCCAGGAGAGGCACATAATTGGAGAACTATGGTCGTGTGGCCTCTGATGAGATTTAGGAGCTCATCTAACTGAGACACAATAGTGTCTCAAAGAGTGAAGAGTTAAGAATGGATTTTTTACCAAGTCTCTCAATGTCAGGTGTTCATGGGAGCTTTCAGCCAGAGTCGGATCATCGAGAATTCCTGTCTGCATTCTTGGAGTGCCCAAAGTGCCAACTGTCTGTGGTTTTGATTAAAGATAGATCTATATGCCTCACATGCCAGACTTGCAGGCTGTGGAGTTGACTTTCTGCCATGAAATGTTAGCAGCCCGGCTTTTGTGCTGACGCACAAGGGTCATCCCACAGCTGGGAGGAGGCTTTGGGGCTGCCTGAAAGCAGGGGAAATATGTTTGTTCAAATAGCCGAGGCCTTCAGGCCACTAGTTGTCTAGGGAGGCGTTCATATCCCTGTGTAAAAAGCATCCTAAGAGACCTATTAAAACCTTGTAGGAATGGCCACCGGTCTGGCTACTTCCGGCTAATTAGAGTTTGAGAAGACTAGAAAAATTATATACCAGGAAAGGCCTTTTGTGCTCTGGCTTCCAGGGAAAGAGAGGTAGACAGTTGAATCAAGTTCATTAATGAAGCTGTCAATAAAAGAGAATGTCTGATAGATGTTTAGGTGTCATATCAGGCCTCCATGTAAAAGAGTGTCACAGTAACTTTAGAACTTCTTCAGAGCAATTAACCGTGTTGCTTAAAAGTCTTCAATGGTTCTTTATTGATTCTAAAGTAATGTTCAAACTCTTCAATGTGATGTTTAAAGCTCTTCAAAATTTGTTTTCAAAGTTCCTTTTCATCGTCTTCATGTGACTCCTCCCATCTGATCCCCAACCTGCAGACACTCGATAGAATTTCACACCTGTCTAGCTACTTCTACTATGTTCTCTAAAATAATCTGCATTGTTTTAATTATGGTAAAGTATATATAACAGAAAGCTTACTGTTTTTAACCAACTTACAGTGTAAAATTCAGTGCATTAGGTATGTTCATAATATTGTGCAACTGTCATCACAATCTAGTTCTAGAACTTTCTTTATCACTGCAAAAAGAGACCATACCAGTTAAGTAGTCACTCTTCATGTCCTTGCACCCTTCCCCTCCTAGCCCTTGGCATCCATTGGCCTACTTTCTATCTTTGTGGATTTACCTATTATGGATGGATATCAATACAAATGGAATCATAGAGTAAGTGGCCTTAGGGTATCTAGCCTCTTTCACTTCACTTAAGTTTTTCAAGATTTATCCAAGTAGCAAGTATTGGTAGTTCATTTCTTTTTAAAGCTAAATAATACTCCATGGTATGGATTTATCTCACTTTGTTTATCCATTCATCCGTTGTGGACATTTGGGTTATTTCCACCTTTTGGTACAGTGAGTATATCTGCTATGAAAATTTACATACAAATTTTCTTCTGTGTATATACACACACACATACACGCACACCTAGGAGTGAAATTGCTGAGTCTTGTAATAGTTCTATGTTGAGCTTATTGAGGAGCTGCCAAACTGTTTTCCACAGTGGCTCTACCATTTTACATTTCCACTAGCAATGTATGAAGGTTCCGGTTTCTCTACATCCTCACCAACAGTTATTTTCTAGTTTTATTATGGCCATCCTAGTGGGTATGAAGTGGTATCTTGTTTTGATTTGCATTTTCCTAGTGACTAGTGATGTTGAGCATCTTTTCATGTGGTTGGTGGCTATTTGTATGTCTTCTCTGGAGGAATGTCTATTCAAGTCCTTTGACCATTTATAATTGTCTTTTCGTTGTTTTTGTAAGAATTCTTTCTATATTCTAGATATTAGACCTTATCAGATATATGGTTTATAAATATTTTTCCTCATTCTGTGCATTGACTTTTTCATTTCCTTAATGTGTCCTTTGATGTATAAGTTTTCAATTTTGTTGAAGTCCAATTTATGTATTTTTTCTTTTGTTGCTTATGCTTTGGGTATTGTATTTCAGCAATCATTGACAAATCCAATATCACGAAGATTTTCCCCTATGCTTTCCTCTAATAGTTTTCTTATTTGGATGTTTGGTCCATTTTGAGTTGATTTTGTATATGTTGTATGGTAAGAGTCCAACTTATTCTTTTTAATGTGGATAATCAATTTTCTTAGCACCATTCATTGAGGAGACAACCCTGCAGTTTTGACATCTGCTTGGAATGCTTTCAGTTTTCTTTTTTTAAAAGTGAAACATGTTTTTCCCCGATGATACTGCCTTTCTGGCCATACTCTCAAATAGAGGACCTTTCCCCCTACTTTCCCTTCTCATTGATCCTGGGAAAGTTGTTATATGTTAAGCTTCCATTTTATCTGCTTCTTTCTCAGTGCTCCCCATAAACCCTTCTTAATGTCTTTCTTTGGACTCCCAATGTTATTCACTTAATACTACTTTCTCACCATCTTCATTACTATTATCTACATATTCCATCTTATTCGAGGACTTCAACACTTGGGTATAGACAAAGACTTCTCTGCATCACTCTTTGCATCTTTATAAGACTTCAAACATTGTATTGATGACTGGCCTCTTCATTCTTCAACTTTCACAATGCCAGGAACTTGATCTTCCGTTTCACAGCCATAATTAGTGAGGCCGCGATTTAGACAGCATAGCTCTTTTATTGAAACAGCTTCTTTTATGTGGTAAAATTCTGAACTCCTTCTCAGCATAGTCTCACTTCTGTCTTGTGTTTTTTTGTTGTTGTTATTGTTGAACTTGATCTTAGCTTCTACATCATTTATGACCTTTCTGCTACTCCTAATTCTTCTAAAACAACAGATATAAACATTACTTTTAATACAATCTTTCAGAAAAATTGTGAAAATAATACACTCTGTACTTCATATTCAGATTTGCCACTTATTCACATGCCAGCTCTTTTGCTTTCTCATTCCTTCTCTCTTTGTGAATCATTTAAAAAATAAGTTTCAAACAACCCTTTATCCTAAATATTTCAGAGTGCATTTCTTGGAACAAGGACATTCCCTTGCATAAGTACAGTAAAATGATCCAAATCAGTTTATTTACTACTGAGTATTATTTCTCATTTGATTTATATTCTGTATTCAAAGCTAATTTTCTAATAATGTCTTCTTTTTTCCTTCCATCCCAGTATTATGCATTACTTTCAGTTTCTCTGTATCTTCAGTGTCTTTTAACCTGAAAGTGAGAGTAGCTCAGTCGTGTCCGGCTATTTGGGACCCCCTGGACTATAGTCCATGGCATTCTCCAGGACTGGGGAGCCTTTCCCTTCTCCAGGGCATCTTCCCAACCCAGCGATCGAACCCAGGTCTCTCTCATTGCAGGCGGATTCTTTACCAGCTGAGCCACAAGGGAAGCCCAAGAATACTGGATTGGGTAGCCTATCCCTTCTCCAGCAGAACTTCCCAACCCAGGAATCAAACCGGGGTCTCCTGCATTGCAGGCGGATTCCTTACCAACTGATCTATCAGGGAAGCCTTTAACCTGAAACAGGTTCTCAATTACTTTTGTCTTTCTAGACCTTGATATTTTTTAAGAAGGTGTGTGTGTGCTAAGTCACTTCAGTTGTGTCCCAGTCTGCGACCCCATGGACTGTAGCCCTCCAGGCTCCTCTGTCCATGGGATTCTCCAGGCAAGAATACTGGAGTGGGTTGCCATTCCCTTCTCCAGGGGATCTTCCCCACCAGGGAATCAAAGCTGCCTTTTTTTATGTCTCCTGCATTGGCAGGCAGTTTCTTTACCACTAGCGCCACCTGGGAAACCCCGTTAATCATTGCTTTGATGTCCAGACTTTCCAAGATGTAGTCAGTGAGGTTTCTTCCTGCCGGTTCTCGTGTCCTCTGGGCATAATTCCATTGTTCTTTGAACAGTTCCTTACTTTCTGGCACAGGAAGATACTGTAGATTTACCTTCTACTTTTCTTATTTTGTGGTTTCCTAGAAACCCTGATTCCTTCTTTGCGAGAAATGCTATTTTGAAATCAAGATCT
Source organism: Oryx dammah (assembly GCF_014754425.2). Lineage (NCBI taxonomy): Eukaryota > Metazoa > Chordata > Mammalia > Artiodactyla > Bovidae > Oryx > Oryx dammah. The sequence continues at coordinate 69,534,496 of NW_024070203.1, read as the reverse complement.
ATATGTGTTCACTGTTCCTCGGGTGCCAGTGCTTCTGTGTTTACTCAGCAGAAAGAGCTGTGTGTGTATGCTTGTGTGTGTTTCTGTATTTATTTACTCTGTCATTTATTGATCTATGTCAAATACCCCAAGTTTATACTAATACTGTTAACTCCAATTTAACAATTCTTCATTTCCATATTTGTAATTTATTCTCCAACCAACCAGCCAGTGAGAAACCTGGCTCCTGTTATTCTCAATATGTTGTCCTATTTGCTCAGTCCTGCAATATAGACAAAATAATTTGAGATTTGCTAACACATATCACTGAAAAATAAACCATGAACCTCAGTTCAATATTTGTTTGCTTTTTTGACTTAAGACTAAAGGAGGATTTTAAAGTCTATTATGAACAATCAAATTTGAAGTGCTTATTCCCTATCTGAGTAGAGTGTAGAGTAGGCTTTCTGGATTTCAGAGTAAACGGCAGTACAAAAGATACAGATTCAGGAATCATCAGCTTCAAAATGATATTAAGATAATTTTAATTCATATGCAGTTGTGCAGTGGTTTGAGCATTTTTTGGCATTGCCTTTCTTTGGGTTTGGAATGAAAACTGACCTTTTCCAGTCCTGTGGCCACTGCTGAGTTTTCCAAATTTGCTGGTATATTGAGTGCAGCACTTTCACAGCATCATCTTTCTTGCTGTACATGGGAGCAAAGTAAAGAGTTGGGAGCTGGAGGGAGTTGTTATCTTTTTAAAGATATCAGATATTACAGCACATAAGTATGTTGATAAGAATGGGTCAGGGAGACAGTAGAAGAATGATGTAGGAGAGGGATATAATTATGCAGGAGAAAAACCTTCAAAGAGCTAAGACTAGTGGTAGATTTAGGAGCAGGAAGTCCATACAGGACAATAAATAAAGGGAACTAAGGGTTCAGAGCTGCACCTGGCTGACTGCTGAGTCACCCTGGGGTAAAACAGCATAGTCACCGCACTAGTCAATACCGCTTTAGGTGATCTTTCAGAACCAGTTTCCAGTTATTCCCTCTCTTCCCCGGCACCTTATCCTCAAATCACTAGTCCGTGTATCTGAATAACATTCCAGCCTCCTCCTGAACATGCTTTAAAAACTAACATTCCTAAAGAGAGCGTTTTCATTATCTCTACCTCCTTCTTCCAGCCACAAGACATGTTCCCATCGGCTTTCAGCCTTGGGCTGTGGACTGCTTGTAACAAGAGACGGGACTCTCCTTACAATAAAGGAGATTTTGGCCTCCATTTGTGAGGTCATGTTTTCTTTGTGAATCACCTCATCACCTACCCCAGACAGCAAGGGGAAAGTGACAGAGAAAGACCAATTTAAAAAAAGAGGACCTCAAAATTTTTATGTTTAAAACTCAGGGTCCTCCCTACTCCAGCACCAAGCTCAGGGTGGCTGAGCTGGGAGGCTGCAGAGGAAACATCATGTATCTAAGTATCAGAGGGACAGTCACTGCCCTGTGCCCCATCTCCCACCTGAGTTTCTCAGGACTCTAGACAATCCTAAGCATCCTTGAGTTCCCTGGGTCCCTGAGTGAGTGAAGAATTGGAATTTTTCCCAGTCTGCCACCTGGTGACCGAGGCTAGAAGCAGGATGAAGTGTAATACAGGAAGCTTGGTCAGAATCTCAGGAGACCTCAAAAGCCAGGGAGAGGGAAATACATAGTCAGTTACACAGGATGCTAAGGTCATCACTGTTTATGCAAGGAACCCACAATCCCTCAAGCTCCAGGGAGAAATGGGAAAAAGACCCAGCAGCTGGTTCTGGAGCCTCCCTGCTATTAGGAATGTAGAGGCAACTCAGGAACTGGGTAAAGGAGGAAGCTCTAAAACATGTGAAGGAATTTGGAACTCTAACAAAATTGTACTTGTAAGCCTGAACTTAAGTGCTTGGGCTGGACTGGGAACTGATCTAGAATTGACTATCAGCAGAAATGAGGGTATATAGTTAGTTATAGAGAAGAGGCCTATATATTTTCGTTCTCAAGCATGTACTTAAAATTCCAATACAGTTATTAATAACTTACATATTTAATTTAAAGTGAAGTGAAGTCGCTCAGTCGTGTCCGACTCTTTGCGACCCCATGGACTGTAGCCTACCAGGCTCCTCTATCCATGGGATTTTCCAGGCAGTAGTACTGGAGTGGATTGCCATTTCCTTCTCCAGCGGATCTTCCCGACCCAGGGATGGAACCCAGGTCTCCCACATTGTAGACAGACACTTTACCGTCTGAGCCACCAGGGAAGTCCATTTAATTTAATTTAAAATTAGTGTGTAAGTATCTAAAAAGATCTGATCTTCATCTCTCCATTGTTGCATTTTGTAAAAACAAAAATGCTCTAGGAAAATATACTAAATCTGGTATAAATTAATTATACATAAAATCTAGTAGAATATTTAACTGTCCAATAAATATTTGAGTAGTAGAGTATTTAAACCATCAAATAATCTTTGCTCATTTGGTTCAGTGTTATTTTTTGGTAAATTTCTGAGTGTAGATTAATTTGTGTTTTGGTGAAGTTTATTTTATTTTGTCTTAGTGGTAGCAAACTATAGAAAATTGGGCATGTTATCTATTTTTGAAAATAAAGTTATATTGCAGTATAACCACTCTCATTTTGTTTATAAATTGCCTACCATTGCTGTTGCAACAGAACATTTGGCTTGCAAAGCCTAAGATATTTATTATCTTACTCTTTGTAGAAAAAGTTTGCCAAACTCTAGACTAAGATTTAATCAAAGCAAAGTGTATTTGTAATCTTGCTTTCACATTATTAAGTAGAGATTGTTTTATTTCCCTTCAAGCATATTTAGGTCTTATTTCATTAAGGCATGATGCTTTCCAAACACAGTGCTTGGAACGTTGCAAAGAATGAATGTCCTCTAAGAAATGGAGCATCAGGGAGAATATTAATTCTAGAACTCAAGCTGACATTTATAGCTATACAGCAGTTTTCTTTAGCTTGTTATGAAAACTAAAATGCTTGCTACAGTAGCTAGAAAAGAACATCTGCTGTGTGGTTGAGAAAAGTTCAGTGAAGTATTTCTTGTGTCACTTTGACTTTCATATCCTAACACCATCCCATTGCAGTACGGATTTCTGCTCTTCAGAGTTAGTTTGCACAGAGTGTTGAATGGACATTATGTAGACAGGAAAGTGTGACGATGCCTTCCTATGAGATGACTCGATGCCTTACAAAGATCAGGTCCACATGGCAAACCCTACATGTCAGGCCTGATATCCGATCGATTTCCCTTTATCTAATCTTAAAATGTATTCTTAACAAGCATCTTCTATTCCAGTGGGATTCATTTCCTCTTGTCTGCTCTATATGCTACTCCCATTTTTTTCCTTCAACATATAGGCTCTCCCTTATAGCCATGAAAATACTCCTGTAAGGAGTTATGTGGGTGAGGACCAAAAGTCCATCTTGGATAGAGGCTCTGTAAGTAATAGTGTCTCAGACTGGACAGGACTGAAATCTATGTTCATTTTAGAAAAAAAGACAATGTTTGAAATAATAGAAAAGGAAAAAAAAAAGGAACATTCATACTGCCTCCCTACTTTCCCACTGTTACTAATTTTACACCTTTTGTATAAATACCTTTTTATAAATTTTCTATGAACACATTTTTTTCAATTTCAAAATAATTTTACTAGATTTTCCTTTTTTCTTTTGCACTGTCTTCCTTGATTAGTCTCTTCATCAGGTAAGCCCATATAATTAAATTTGTTTTCTCTGTGCTTATAGAATCATCTGTTGACCTGTATACATGTGTGTGTATATATATACATGCGTGTATATATGTATGTATGCATGTATATATATATACAGTTCAGTTCAGTCATTCAGCCGTGTCCGACTGTTCGTGATCTCATGGACTGCAGCCCATCAGGCCTGCCTGTCCTTTACCAACTACTGGAGCTTACTCAAACTCATGTCCATTGAGTTGGTGATGCCATCCAACCATCTCATCCTTTGTTGTCCCCTTCTCCTCCCTTGAATCTTTGCCAGCTTCAGGGTCTTTCCCGATGAATCAGCCCTTTGCATCAGGTGGCCATAGTATTGTAGTTTCAGCTTTAGCATCAGTCTTTCCAATGAATATTCATGACTGATTTCCTTTAGGATTGACTGGTTGGATCTCCTTGTAGTCCAACGGACTCTCAAGAATCTTTAACACCACAGTTCAGAAACATCAGTTCTTTGATGTTCAGCTTTCTTCACAGTCCAACTCTCATATCCATATATGACTACTGGAAAAACCATAGCTTTAGCTAGATAGACCTTTATTGGTAAAGTAATGTCTCTGTTTTTTAATATGCTGTCTAGTTTGGTCATAACTTTTTTTCCAAGAAGCAAGTGTCTTTTAATTTCATGGCTGCAGTCACCATCTTCAGTGATTTTGGGACCCCCCTCAAATAAAGTCTGTCACTGTTTCTACTATTTCCCCATCTATTTGCTATGAAGTGATGGAACTGGATGCCATGATCTTAGTTTTCTGAATGTTGAGTTTTAAGCTAAGTATTTCACTCTTTAGTTCTTTGCTTTTTGCCATAAGGGTGGTGTCATTGTATATCTGAGGTTATTGATATTTCTCCTGGCAATACACATATGTACATATATATGAATGTATACATTCAACAAACTCCAGGAGATAGTGAAGGACAGGGAAGTCTGGCATGCTGCAGTCCATGGGGTCACAAAGAGTTGGGCACGACTGAGCAACTGAACAACAACAATATACGTTCATAGTAACTATTTATAGAACTGAGACCACATTACACTCATTTTCTGCATCTTGCTTTTTTCCACTCTGGTTCTTGCAGGAAGTCTACCAACTCATTTGTTACACCTGTGCCTGTTAGGGGTGCTCACTTTATTTCTACTAAAATACGTTGTGATTTCGGCTTCAACCCTGTAGTTCAGTGTGAGCTCTTCCCAGCCCTGGTGGCCACACCCAGGCCCTCCTACCTGGGGATGGGAAAGAGATGACATGAGAATGTCGCAGCGCCTTGCTCCAGGTTTGGCCCAAAGCTGGCCCAGCTGAGGGTCCCCCATCCCTTCCTCTCCAGGTGGCGGAGCCCCATCTGTTTCAGGGGGCAAGAGTGGTTTTGGTTGTGGAAGGGAGACAAGTGCCTGTGGCCACAGCTGCTGTGGGGAGAGTCCAGTGGGGCAGGACTCCTCTGGGCCGTCAGTGACCAATGGTGGGCTTGTTTCACGGACACACAGTTTTTATTTTTTAAACATAAAATTTAGGTGGGACCATTTGTATTGTAATGTAATCCAGTCATGAGTATATTTCCATACTGGTAAACAACAACTAGTAACTTTTGATGTGTTTTATATACCTGCCACGAAATTTGTGTAAAGCATCACTCTATCCTTTGATCCTTTGGTTGATTCCAGGTTTTATTACTATTCATGATGCTGTCAAAAATATGTGCATCTAAGTACTTGATCAGATACTTCTATAAGATCAAAAGATCTGAACAATTCTGATGCTTTTGGTACCTATTACCAAATTGCCTTCTGAAATGGTTATATAATTTCACTTTCTCTGAAGCATAGGAACATGCCTATTTTCAACACCATCACCATGACCAGGTTATCTGATTTAGTGACTTTTATATTTTTTCTTGATTATGACCCAAGAGTAGGAAAAAAACACTTTATATTGTGACTTAGGATGCATACATTCATATACACATAATAAATGCATATACATAAACACATATTTAATGAAAACAACATTCTCACAAAATAATGCTAACCACAACTGTATAAAATGCATTTGATTCTTTTTATTCTATTTAATTTAAACAAATGCAGACTGAGATCGACCAAGTAGATATCATAAGTGATATTAAACTGGAAGAAATGGTGGAATTTTAGGGTAAAAGAAATATGATCTAAAAAGTATTCTATCAGCCAGAGCAAAGTCTGTAACAAGATGAAATTTAACGCAGTTATTGTGAAGCTCCTCAATCCAGATAAACCCCACCATCAACACCACCAGCACCTGTGTCTAGGCTTTCCAGCCACATGACATTCATCCTGCCCTCATGTGCTAAAAATCTTTTGAACTTTCAGATGTTCTTAATGGTTTCCACTCCTGATATATCATAAAGTTTGCCTTATTCTCCTCAACATGGTCCCTGAGTCTTAAAAAAAATCTGTATTGGTGATGACCCTTCCAGCATCTAGCACCATTCCACAGCCTTCTCACTTTTAGATGCCTTCAGATTTAATTCAGGTACCCCTCTCTGTCCTTAGAATTATCTTTTATCTCATTATTACTTTTGTCAAACTATCACTTTGCTCCTGAGCATCCATCCTTTCACCTTCTCCCTTCCTTCCATCTGCTAATAACTTTCATACAATCTTCTCTGCTTGACTCTTTCCTTAGAATGAGGTTTAAGATGCTCCTCAAACCCTAAGTCCAAGGGGCTTGTGTTTGGCCCATCAAATGTGCTTGGGAATTTCTGAATTTTAGGAAAAGACATGGGTGTTCCCTTCTCCCATCCCTCCCATTCTCATGAAGACCTTCAGGGAAGTGGACTTTACTGGCTAACTTTGGCAGAGTCATCAAAACCTGACTTTGTTCTTGATCCTCAGAGAATATCATGTATTGCCTCCAGAGCTCAGGGTCACTGCCCACTTGTTTCCCACTTGGTTACAAACTGTGATCTGGAGGCCCAGGAGTTTCATAAAGACCTTTATGTGCCTGAGCAGGAGGGAGATATACTAGTCGGCAGGGGGAAGGCTCCAGAACTCCAAGTCCCTTCAATGAAGCTGCCACACTTTTAAAACTTTTCATATGCTGAGCTTCCTTCTGAAATATACTTTAACTCTCCACCAGTAACTTCCACAGCATTTCCAATTCTGAATGATAAGAAAATAAGAAAATTACTCCCAAATCATTAAATACGTTAACAATTATAATTCAGCAAGCAGTATTAAAAAGACATCAAGTCCCATTGGGACATTTGTGTTGTTCTATTAACTCTCACATAGATGAGCAAGTCAATGGCTGGAGCAGTCTTTAAAGGATTAAGAGAGCTGACCCGGGTGGGTCTTAGCCTAATAATAGTATTGAATTTCACGTGGGCAGAGAGCAAACCAGATGTTTCTTTTTAGGTGCCTGTCATTTCCTACTACAGCATAAAATAAGTTGAGTGGAATTGGCTTTAAACTTGTAGTTGGTCCTGTATCCAGTGCTATTTCTCTGCCAAGTAAACGGAAATCCACTGCATTTTCTCCAAACAGCCCATTCCAGGTTTGTACAGCATCTCCCACCAGAGTTGGGGCCCTGAAGGTTGTTCTTAGCTTTGTTGTCTGTGAAAGTCGTACAGAGCCAGTACCAAGCCCCTGATTACAAACTGCTCTCCATGGTGGCCCCCCAAATCTGGATTACCGCTTACTTACGAGTGCAGCTCTGAGTGTAGAACAATGTGTGGAATGTGTTAGTTGCTAGGTTGTGTCCGACTCTTTGCGACCCATGGACTGTAGCCCACCAGGCTCCTCTGTCCATGGAATTCTCCAGGCAAGAATACTGGAGTGGGTTGCCATTTTCCTCCCCGGAAGATCTTCCTGATGCAGGGATAGAACCCAGGTCTCCTGCATTGCAGGCAGATTCTTTACCATCTGAACCATCAAGGAAGCCCTTGAATGCAGAACGTCTGGACTCAAATACCAGTCCTGCAGCTTCCTAGATGTGGGTCCTTGGGTGAATTAGACCTCTCTGTGCTTCACTTCACTCATCTAGAGAAGAGTTTTGATAAGCATAGTACTTGGCACAATAGTATTTGGGAAATAGGGGTATCATGGGAATTATATATACATAGGGCATTTAGAAAAATGTGTGGTGCATAGTAACTTATATTTATTTATCCATCCATCCATTTATTCATTTGGCTGCACTGGGTCTTAGTTGCAGCATGCAGGATATAGTTCCCTGATCAAGGATTGAATCCAGGCCCCCTGCATTGGGAGCATGAATCCAGGGAAGTCCCCTGGTGGTAACTTCTTAAGAAAAGTTTATTATTCCCATGTAACTCTAATTTGCTCTGATCAAAGTAAGATTGAGATTTTACTGTAAGAGAAGGCTATAGATTTTCTATTGCTATATCAAAGTAGAAAAAGTGTGAAGATAATAACTATTCACACATTATGTGGGAAAATATTTTTATTCATTTCTTGATACACATGAATGTATGATGAGAATAAACTGAGTAAGTTTGGTATGTTGTCTAGTTTGTAAATGACAATATCTACTCTGTAGAGATGTTTTAGAGTCTGACTTGTTCTAAACACATCAAACATTTTAACGAGAAAAATTCTTTTTTTGATGAGATAAATGGCTTTTTATACTTGCAGATTTCATCTTCCTTGTCACTACTTTTCTTCTTCCTTCACTGTCATTGCTAATAGCTTTTTAGCAGAGTTTGCCACAAAGTGCTTTCACATTTAGGAATATAAAAAGCTCAGAAGCACATTGAAATGCAAGGAGAAATTGAGGTCATTGAGTCCAAGTGGCCACATTTGCTGGTTCCTCTGCCTGTCCTGGAAATGAGAGGTGTCAATACAAAGTAATACTGTTCTTAAGGACCCAGGATATTGGTGACATCCTGTGACAGAGACCTGAAAATGCTGGTCCTGATTCAAACTTGGCAGGTGTTCAGTGATGCTGTTGAGTAGATTTCATTGTTCAGTCACACAGTTGTGTCAGACTCTTTGAGATCCCATGAACTGCAGCATGCCAGGCTTCCCTGTCCTTCACAATCTCCTGGAGTTTGCTCAAACTCATGTCCATTAAGTCGATGATGCCATCCAAACATCTCATCCTCTGTCGCCCTATTCTCCTCCTGCTTTCAGTCTTTGCCGGCATCAGGGTCTTTTCCAATGAGTCTTCTCTTCACATCAGGTAGCTAAAATATGGGAGCTTCAGCATCTGTTCTTCCAGTGAAGAGTCAGGGTTGATTTCCTTTAGGATGGACTGGTTGGGTCTCCTTGCAATCTAAGGGACTCTCAAGAGTCTTCTCCAACACCACAGTTCAAAAGCATCAATTCTTCGGTGCTCAGGCTTCTTTATGGTCCAACTCTCACATCAATACATGACTACTGAAAAACCCATGGCTTTGACTGTATGAACCTTTGTTGTCAAATTGGTTTCTCTGCTTTTTAATATGCTGTCTAGGTTTGTTATAGTTTTTCTTCCAAGGAGCAAGCATCTTTTAATTTCATGGCTGCAGTCACCATCTGCAGTAATTTTGGAGCCCAAGAAAATAGTCTGTTACTGTTTCCATTTTTTCTCCATCTATTTGCCGTGAAATGATGAGACAGGATGCCATGATCTTAGTTTTTTTGAGGGTTGAATTTTAAGCCAGCTTTTTCACTTTTTCACTCTCCTCTTTCCCCTTCATTAAGAGGCTCTTTAGTTCCTCTTTGCTTTCTGCCATTAGGGCAGTGTCATCTGCATATCTAAGGTTATTGATATTTCTCCTGACAATCTTGATTCCAGATTGAGCTTCATCCTGCTCAACATTTCTCATGATGTACTCTGCATGTAAGTTAAATAAGCAGGGTGACAATATACAGCCTTGACATACTCCTTTTCCAATTTGGAAACAGTCTGTTGTTTCATGTTCGATTCTAACTGTTGCTTCTTGACCTATATATAGGTTTCTCAGGAGGCAGGTCAGGTGGGTCTGGTATTCCCATCTCTTTCAGAATTTTCCACAACTTGTTGGGATCCACACAGTGAAAGGCTTTAGTGTAGTCAATGAAGCAGAAGTAGATGTTTTTCTGGAATTCCCTTGCTTTTTCTATAACCCAGTGAGTGTTGGCAATTTGATCTCTGGTTCCTCTGCCTTTTCTAAATCCAGCTTGTACAACTAGAAGTTCTCAGTTCATGTACTGTTGGAGTTTAACTTGAAGGATTTTGAGCACTATATTGGTAGCATGAGGAATGAGTGCAATTGTGCGGTAGTTTGACCATTCTTTGGCATTGCCCTTTTTTTGAGATTGGAATGAAAACTGACTTTTCCAGTCTGGTGGTCCTTGCTGATTTTTTCAAATTTGCTGTCATATTGAGTGCAACATTTTAATAGCATCATCTTTCAGGGTTTGAAATAGCTCAACTGGAATTCCATCACTTCTAGTAGCTTTGTAGTGATGCTTTCTAAGGCCCACTTGACTTCATATTCCAGGATGTTTGGCTCTAGCTGAGTGATCACACCATCGTGGCTACCTGGGTCATTAAAGATCTTTTTTGTATAGTTCTTCTGTGCATTCTTGCCACCTCTTTTTAATGTCTTCTTCTTCTGTTAGGTCCATGCCATTTCTGTCCTTTATTTGTCCCCATCCTTGCATGAAATATTCCCTTGGTATCTCTAATTTTCTTGAAGAGTTCTCTGCTGCTGCTGCTGCTAAGTTGCTTCAGTCATGTCCGACTCTGTGCAACCCCATAGACGGCAACCCACCAGGCTCCGCTGTCCCTGGGATTCTCCAGGCAAGAACACTGGAGTGGGTTGCCATTTCCTTCTCCAATGCATGAAAGTGAAAAGTGAAAGTGAAGTTGCTCAGTTGTGTCCGACCCTCAGCGACCCCATGGACTGCAGCCCACCAGGCTCCCCTGTCCATGGGACTCTCCAGGCAAGAGTACTGGAGTGGGGTGCCATTGCCTTCTCTGTGAAGAGTTCTCTAGTCTTTCCCATTCTGTTGTTTTCCTCTATTTCTTTGCATTGATCTCTGAGGAAGGCTTTCTTATCTCTCCTTGCTATTCTTTGGAACTTTGCATTCAAATGGGTATATCTTTCCTTTTCTCTTTTGCCTTTAGCTTCTCTTCTTTTCTCAGCTATTTGTAAGGCCTCCTCAGACAACCATTTTGCCTTGCTTTTTTTTTTTAATATAAATTTATTTATTTTGATTGGAGGTTAATTACTTTACAATATTGTATTGGTTTTGCCATACATCAACATGAATCCGCCACAGGTATACACGTGTTCCCCATCCTGACCACCCCTCCCTCCTCCCTCCCCGTTTTGCCTTGTTGCATTTCTTTTTCTTTGGGATGGTTTTAGTTACTGCCTCCTGCACAATGTTATAAACCTCCATCCATAGTTCTTCAGTCAGTGTGTCTATCAGATCTAATTCCTTGAATCTATTTGTCACCCCTACTGTATTATCATAAAGGGTTTGATTTAGGTCATACCTGAATGGTCTAGTGTTTTTCCCTACTTTCTTCAATTTGTCTGAATTTTGCAATAAGTAGCTCATGATTCATGATTTGAGTCACAGTCAGCTCCTGTTTTTGCTGACTGTCTAGAGCTTCTCCATCTTTGGCTGCAAAGATGATAATCAGTCTGATTTCGATATTGACCTTCTGGCAATGTCCATGTGTAGAGTAGTCCCTTGTGTTGTTGGATAGGGTGTTTGCTATGACCAGTGTGTTCTTTTGGCAAAACTCTGTTATCCTTTACCCTGCTTCATTTTGTACTCCAAGGCCAAACTTAGGTACCAATAAGACCACTTCTGTATCATCAGCAGATCACGGGCTATTCCATGTCCTCAAGCAATCATGCCACTCTTTTACTTTCTAGAGTCAGAGATGACCTACTAACTTCTATATTTATATTTATTGTTTTCAACAACTCTCTTTATATGACTGGCTAGCTCCCTTCCTATTTATCATGATAAAGTGTGTGCAGATATTGAATCCTGAGATCTGACTCTTTTAAATGCATGTACGGCATGTTGCCACCTCTCTGGATAGCTCTGTACCATTGGAAGAGGCCGTAGAGATCACTACTGTTTTGGGTCGACCAAAACATTCATTTGGGTTTTTCCTTTCCATCTTATGGAAAACCCCAAGTGCGCGCTTTGGCCAACCCAATTTTGGCAAGAAGAGTAAACGTCTTAGGTGGAGTGCTAGCTAAGACTTGGACTCTAAAAATCATTATTTCTGTTATTTTTTGTTTGCATTATCAGATAACACTATCCTCTTTGCTCCTGCTTGAAATCCGACTAGCTGTATCTGTAATGAAAGCTCTCCCCTTACTGGTCAGCAGGGAGATGATGGTTTTTAATTGTTTCTCTGCTCTACATATTGGTTCCACACAAAAACCGAAGCTATAAGGGAAAAGACCAGAGAGGGAGCAAAAAGAGAATAGTTTATAGTGTTTGTGTTAAGTGGGGTTATTTGGGTTGAAAAGAACAGAAACCATCTAAAATGAGTTTCAGGTAGAGGTTTCTTCATAAGGGCATCTGGTGAAGCATCCCAAAGACAGGAATACTTATGTGCTTCAGGAAAGGCAGGATTCAGGAATCTGATTTTTCTTTTTGTTCCTCACTCTGTACAGATTTTTTGTTAGCTCTTCCTTACAGGATTGAATACGGTCACACACTAATAGCTCCCAGGCTTTGTAGACACACAAGGAAAGGCTGTCTCTTAGTCTCTTGATTCAGGTCTAAATTTCTAAGGAAGAAAACTCACTAGCTAGTGTTGTAACTCGACAGCTCCTGCAACAACCACCCAGCTCATGAAGGCATCAGTTCCTAGGAAAGGAATGCTGGACACACACTCACAGAGGTGATAATTTTGGATATTTTACCCCAACTTTTTTTTTTTTTCTCAAGCCAGTTTTGAATTAATCTCTACAAATTTCCATTGCTGTCCCCTCCCAAGTAACCCATCTGAAAGAAGCAATACTCCCACATGTGCTAACTCCAGCTCACTGGGATGTGAAGGAGATGTTAGCATCAGGGAATTAGGGGAACGAGTCTGCTATCCCATGTTGGTGTCTCTTGTGTTCCTTTTTCTGTTCCCGTTCCAGCCTCACCCTTACAGACCTACATGTTCCAGAACTTCTAGCTTCCTCCTCTGATTGTTGTGGTTGCCTTTCTGCGCACGTTTTCCACTTCTTGGACCTTGAGTTTTTGACATGAGAAATGATTTCCAGCAAAATGGTTGTGTTATTTATTAATGAAGTTCGACATGGCTCGTCAGCTTAAATGTTAAGATTGTAAATTTCATCTGTATCATATCCCATGTCCTCTGGGGCTAAATACCACACATGACTTTCTGCCTGAAATTCACTGACAGACCGTGGTATATTAAGAAACTGCTTGTTTTGTTCAGGTTTTGAAAAATGTTCGGAGGAAGCCAGGTTACTCTTGACTAGTTAAAAAAAAAAAAAAGGATGAAAATGTAAGTTTCTTGAAATTTGAGAGTCCACCTTCTCAGAAAGCTATTAAATCCTCTCTGTGAGAAGTTCATCCCCTGGGCGATCTATTGGTTATTAATAGTGACAGAGGAAGCGTGGAGAGGGTGGGTTCAGCTTGTGCAGGGTCCTAACTTGGTTGCCTGGAAAGTAAAGGATGAGGCAGGAGGATTTTGCTTTTTCTGTTTTTCTACCTTATATTTTTCTTCTATTTTCTCCATCCCTTCCACAACTTTTTTTCCCCCCGCTTCTGTTTGCTTCCCCCCACCTGTCCACTATCTATAAAGCATGCCGTTAGGAGGGTGAGGCTCAGACGGTGAAGAATCCATCTGCCAATACATGAGATCCAGCTTTGATCCCTGGATAAGGAAGATCCCCTGGAGAAGGAAGTGCTACCCACTCTGGTATTCTTGTCTAGAGAATCTCATGGGCAAAGGAGCCTGGTGGGCTACAGTCCATAGGGTCACAAAGAGTCAGATATGACTGAGCAACTAACACTTCCACTTTCTTAGGAGGATGGGGTAAAACATGCCTCACACAAGGCAAAATCAGTTCAGTTTAGTCGCTCAGTTGAGTCCGACTCTTTGCGACCCCGTGGACGGCAGCGCGCCAGGCCATCCCTGTCCTGGAGGTCCCAGCCTTCTAGGTCATCACGGAGCACTGAGCGGAGGCCCCTGTGCCATACAGCAGTTTCCCCCCACCTGTCTAGCTGTTACTGTCCCAGACTATAGTTAATGGTATTGTATTCTTGAAATTTCTATGGGGGTGGATCTAAGTGTTCCCACCACAAAAGAAAGGTAGCTCTGTGAGGTGATGATTGCTAGCTATTTTGAAAATGCAAATTTTAATCAGGAACCAATCTGAAAGGAGGCAATGCTGGAGAGGGTTTCCACCACCACACCTGTGTACTTCATCCACCCTAGTGTTCCTTGCTTCTGCCAGTATCCCTCTGGGTTCTCTATTTGACGTGAGGGCATGGTGACCCACTCCAGTATTCTTGCCTGGAGAATCACCATGGACAGAGGCACCTGGCGGGCTACAGTTCATGGGGTTGCAAAGAGTCGGACACGAGTGAGCAACTAAGCACAGCACCATTTCTCTTTCCTCTTTCACCCATATTAATTTCTTGTGATTTTTAATTCTTCCAAGTAAAACCAAGAATGTACGTGCTGGTAAACTACATTGGTAAGATATTTTGTGGGTATAATTTAACATGAATACTAATGTCACTCCTAGACTGTGAACAGCTCAGACAGGGTTTATGTGACCAGCCTCCCGATTATCACCTGGGCTATGGTGGGTGACCAGTAGTACTGGTTACCTAGACTATTTTTTTTTTCACTTTTTTGAGGGGCATGATTTTAGATTTATAGAAAAGTTGCAAATATATGGAGCATTTCTGTGTTCATCACCCAGCTCCTCTGCTTATATAACAAGCTTGGTTCATTTGTCAAAACCAAGAAATTAACATTGATAATATGTTACTAAATAAACTACAGACTTTATTTAATATCACCAGTATTTTCCATTAGTGCCCTTTTTTTCTGTTCCAGGACTAAATCTATGAAACCATCTGGGATTTTGTCTTCATGTAATTTTCATATCCTCTAATATTGAATACTAATTTTTAAATTTACCTTTTATAATTTTACTTTTAATAATTAATTTATGATAAGTGGTATGGAACATAAGGGAAATAAACATACAAATGTGTAAAATAAACTATATGTCATTTTCCAGTGGTTCTAATTTTGTTTAAATTAAGATTAACTAGTATCAGTATGGGTACAAAGAAAATTTAACAGATTTAAATTTCAAGATCTGGAAAGGGACCATTTTCGCTTGACTTCTGAAATTCCCTTTATTTTAAAATATAGGTCTATTTATTGGATTTTCATAATACAGTGAAAGTTTCTTTTTAGCATTGATAATTCAAACTCTACTCGGTTGGTAAGGTTAGTACTGATATCTGGAGAAAAATATTTTACAATTTTATTTTTGTAAGGAAATTAAATTCCAAAGGAAATACCTTTAGAAACAAAAAGGGTTGGAATTTTGGAGTCAATCTTCAGATTTTTTTGTGGTAATCCCAGTAGGATTTTTAAAAATTGCCAGACAGACCCAGTCTTCTACGTTGATTATTGTTTTATGTATTACTTTTCTTGCATATTTTTTAGTTGCAGCTTCCTGTGCACCATACAATTATACTAATCTACTGTCCAAAAGTTCTTGCCTTTTATCCAGGAGACAAAATACCCAGTGTTTTTTCTAAATCGTATGGTAAATAAAGGTAATCTTTTAAAACTGAGTGATATTACTGCCCCAAATCTAGTAGCATTCTTGGCATATAGTATGCATGCAAAAAAGAGGTCTTGGGAAGTTGAACTCATAGAAGCAGAGAGTGGAATGGTGGTTGCCAACTGGAGGAAGGGGAAATTGGGATGTGGTCGATGGAACAGAGACTTTCAATTATAAAATGAATTAAATCCTGGGGCTCTAATGTGCAGCACCCAGACTATAGTAAACAACAGCGTATACTTGAAATTTCTAAGGCAGTGGATCTAAGTGTTCTCACCAAAAAAAAAAAAGGTTTAACCTTGAGGTGATGAGTGTGTTAATTACCTGATGTTGGTAACTGTTTCACTTTATGTACATGTATCAAATCATCATGCTGTAAACCTTAAATATGTGTAACTTTTAATGTTTCAACTATACCTCAATAAATTTTGGGGAAAAAAGAAAAAAAGTTTTGCTGATGGACTGAATAATAGGAGATCTGAATCAGAAAAATCTATGAAGTCCTGTACTAGAACTCTTAAACTCAGTCTAAATCTCCGCCTGCCATCTTGTGGGCACAGTGAGAACTGCAACAGATTCTGTCTAAACCTTGCCTACTAGTAGGTAAGCAAGGCCCTTTATTGAATCGAGGAGGAGAGACTGCAGTTTTTCGAAAGGATGTGAATTGAGACAAGTATTCAGATAATTAAGATGGAAAGGAGTTTTCACTAGAAATATTCCAATTATGGAAGCAATTTACAACAAAATGACTGGGAAAACTAGTTGTCTTGATCTGGTTAGATTGAACAAACAAACAAAAAAACCTATATTTTCTTAAATTCTTCAGTATCTGTGGGTCAAATTCTATTGCATTTAAATTGCTTAGTTTTCTTAAAGTCTATAATGTTTAGGTTGGAAACAAAAACAAGAAAACTATTGATAATAAAGGAACAGGGAGGGAAGAAGTTCAGGCGAAAAAACAAAATGCTGCTTTGCATAGCCTCAATGGATGCATTGTAAACTCATGTAACGTGAGCACAATGGAGCGGTGGAGTGGGAGGCCAGCTAAATCTAGGCATAGTCCTTTTTCTTCCTTCTTTCTTTGTCTTTCTGCCTCATCACAAATCTGTACCACTCTCTTATTTTTATTCCCCTTTTTATATGTACAGGGCACAGTCCCTTTCTCTACATTCACCCTTGATTATATCTGGTGGCCCTTTGAACCTCTCCAGTGTCTGGCGCACAAAAGGTGCTCTTTGTGTGAGCAGGAAGGCAGGGCCCACGCCCTGTCCTTCAGTGTCCTTTGTGGGGTGACAGCTTCCTTAGCGCTTTTAGTTCTCTTTCTTGTGTGGTTTTTTTTTTTTTTGGAAACATCATGGGTATTGTTTGTAAAACTCATTGCACTGCACGTCTGTCCTGTTGTTCAGCCCACGGCCCTTCACCTCTCCATCTCCTGTCTCACCCACCTCTGGAGTGCACGGCTGGATCCTTCCAGATGTCTCATTCCAAAAGCACAGCTGTCTGTTCCCTTCTTCGCTGTGGTGCATTGCCAGCCAGGCGAGGAGAATACTTACATCATTATGGGCACATTTTCCACATGACGATTTTTAATGGGCCTGGATATACATCCTGGGATTGATTGACAAAAGAGTTAGAACATGGTATTGGGGGAGCACGCCCACAGAGGAAGCGGTTCTGGGCAGTCATTTTCCCCAGTACAGTGAAAGGTCAGTGGGCACAGAGATTTTCTGCCCACTGTGGGCTGTCTTTATACTTCTCTTGCTTTGGTTGCTTCAGGTCCTACTTGATACTGCACAGATCTGTGTAAATGCAGAGCCTGAAAAGCGCTCCATGAGCCCTTGGAAAGCTAATGTTTCTGAAAAACAGCACCTTGCTATATGATAGGAACTCTTGCCAGGCACCGTTTGAAGTGCATTACACAGAGTAACTCATTTTATCCTTCCAACAACCCTATGAGGGAAAAACTTTTCTCTGTTTCAGAGATGAGAAAATAGAAGCTGATGAAATACTTCTCCTACCAGAGCCTCAGGGGGTGTTCTCCACAGCAGGTACTTAGTAATGAAATTCCTAAGTTGTAGAGCCAGGATTTGGACATAAGCAGCTGGGCTTGAGAATCTGTACTCAGATTATCTAGATGCCTGTTGCTGGTGAATACTTGCTGAGGCGAGTGTGAGAGGGGTATTTTATGGGCTTTGTTGGATTTCAAATGATCTGATATGCTCCAGCAGCCTATAGTTAATTCAACATGTTAACTCTGAAAGGATGAGCGTCAGACATTAGGAATTTGATTAGAGCCTGTGTGCATCCACCAGAGCCCCAAGTCTAGGCTCTCAAGGAGAATGCTCTTGTGCAGTTTTTGTGGGAAACCCTTCACCTCAATAGAGCTCTTCTCACTGAATGATAAGGGATCAAGTGAAAAGAAACATTGGACTTAGGAAAGATTCTATGATCTAAAGAATGACACCATTTTTTTCAAGTTGTAGAGATATATCAGACTTCTAAAAATTAAAACACATAAATTTAAACTATATAAACCATCTGCTTTGGTGCTTCCTTGGTGGCTCAGACAGTAAAGACTCTGCCTGCAACACAGGAGACCGGAGTTTGATCCCTAGATTGGGAAGATCCCCTGAGAAGGAAATGGTAATCCACTCCAATATTCTTGCCTGGAAAATCCCAAGGACAGAGGAGCCTGGAGGGCTACAGTCCTTGAGGTCTCAAAGAGTCTGATTTGCTACAATACAGGAAAATTATTTTATAAAATTATATAACCAACACATACAGTGTGTGTGTATATATTTTTATATATACACACACACACTAGCATAGTCATATAATATACATTTGACAAGAAATATGAAAAAGGAGTAACTCTTATGCAGATAAAAATAGGAAAAACCTGTACAAAACCTGAAAGTGATGAAGCTTGATTTGTAGCTTGAATAGAAGCAGTGAAGGGCATAATCAATATTCAAGAAATTCTATTAGAGAAAAAATGGTCCTGGTCAGAAAAAAATGAAGAGTAATAAGGATCAAATAGAGAAGCGCGTAAAGTTTTACTGATGTAAGAAAGACCAGTTGTAAATAAAGTAAGCGCACCAATTATCAGGCAGAATTGATGAAAAGACAGATTCTGATGAATTATTTTAAAATTTTAGAGCTAGAGAACAATCTATTTAAGTATCCAGTTGGAAAAAATAAAAAAACACACCAGGGTAATTACAAATTAATTGAAATGAAACTTTTTTTTTTTTTTTCTGACAGTTCTTTACATCAGTTATAGATTCTAAGGGCACAACATTTATACTCACTCCTGGGAAGGAATGGTGATCCAATTTTTCTCTCTCTTTTTTTTTTTTTCTCTTTTAAAATTTAAAATATTTTAATTGAAATTTATTTGACATATAACATTGTTTAAACTAAAGGTATGAAAAGTGAAAGTTGCTCAGTCATGTCTGACCCTTTGCAACCCCATGGACTGTGTACTGTATGCCAACTTAATACTTTTACAGGTTGTATAATATGATTGGCGCTGTAGCAATAATTAACATCTCTATCATGTTATGTAGTTATTTATTTTTAATGATTGGAATAATTCTTATCTCTTGGGAAATTTGATTTTAATACAGCATTGCCTATATTCACCGCATTGTGCTTCAGATCTCTAGAATTTATTTACCACTTGTTTCAAGTTTGTCCCCTGAAACATCTCTCCTATCCCTCTCATGCCCATCCCCTGCTAACCACCTTCCTGCTCTCTGTTTTTATGAGTTTGGCTTGTGTAGATTCCACATATAAATAATATCATATGGTATCTGTCTTTCTCTGACTTATCATGCTTATTGTAATGTGCTCAAGGTCCGTCCTGTTGCCAATGACATGATGTCCTTCTTTACCATAGCTGGATAATATTCTGCTGTATAAATACATCACAGCGTCTTTATCCATCTGTCTGTCTGGGGCGCTTAGGTTGTCGCCATACCTTGGCTATAGTGAACAACGCTACAGGAAGCGTGGGAGCACATATATCTCTTCGTATCCTGTTTTCATTTCCTTTGGGTGTATACCCAGAAGTGGAATTGCTGGACCATACGCTGTATCTATTTTTAATTTTTTGAGGAATCTCCACCTTGGTTTTCATAGAGGCTGAAGAACCAATTTACATTGCCATCATCAGTACACCAGATTTCTGTTTTCTCCACCTCCCTGCCAGCACCTGTCATCTTTTTCTCTTCTTGATGATATCCCTTCAGACATGTGTGAGGTGATATTTCATTGTGATTTTGACTTACATTTTCCTGATGTGGAACATCTTTTCATGTACCTGCTGGTCCTTGGCCCATTTTTATAAAACACATTTTTGGTCATATTCTATGAATTGTTTGTATATTTGAATGTTAACCTCTTATCCAGTATATGGGTTGCAAAATTTTTCTCCCATTCTGTAGGCTGTCTTTATTTTGTTAATTCTTTTGCTGTGCAGAAGCTTTTAAGTTTGATATAGTCCCTTTTGTTGTTGTGCTTTTGGTGTTATATTCAAAATCGTTGCTGAGACCAGTATTGAGGAAATCCTTCTGTATGCTTCCTTCTAGAACTTTCATGGTATCCTATCTTGTGTCTGAGTCTTTGATCCATTCCTGGGTAATTTTTGTGAGTGATATAAGATAGGGGTCCAATTTCACTGTATGTGTTTATCCAATTTTCCTAAGACCATTTATCAAAGAGACTTTCCTTTCCCCACAGGTATTGTGGCTCCCTTGTTGAACATTATGTGACTGGGTGCTTCTGGGCTTCCTGTTCTATTTTTTTGATGGATGTAGCTATTCTTATACCAGTATTACACTGTGATTATTACTGTAGCTCTGTTGTATAGTTTAAAATCAGGAAGGGTGATGCCTCTGGCTCCAGGATTGCTTGGGCAGTTTGAGGATTTCAGGTTTTGTTTTTTTTTTCTATATCTGTAAAGAGTGCTACTATTGTTCTGATGAAGGTTGCATTGAATCCATAAATGCCTTTGGGTAGTATGGATGTTTTAATAATACTTGTCCTTCTAATCCATGAACTTGAGATGTTTTCCCATTTGCCTGTGCCTTCTTCAGTTTCTTTCAATAAATTCTTATGGTTTTTACTGTACGGTAAATCTGTACTATACCTCCCTTGGTTACATTTATTGCTGAGTATTTTATTGTTTTTGATGCTGTTGTTAATGGGATTGTTTTATTTCTTGTTTATCTTTTATAATTAGTGTATAGAAATGCAGCTGATTTCTGCATATTGATTTTATATCTTTAAAATTTACTGAATTTTAAAAAATAGTTCCAACACTTTTTGGTTGAGTCTTTGGGATTTTCTATATATAAAATCATGTCATCCGCAGATAATGACAAGTTGACTTCTTCCTTTCCAGTTTGAATGCCTTTTATTTCTTTGTCTTGCTTAATTTCTCTAGGTCGGACTTCTAGTACTTCTCACTAGTGGTGGGAGTGAGCTTTGGAACCCTTGTTTTATTCTTGGAAAAGCTTTCAGTTTTTCACCGTTGAGCATATTGTTGGCCACGTTTTTGCTGTATATGGCCTTTATTATTTTGAGGTATGTTCCTCCTTTACATGAAGATCTTTTCATTTCAGCTTTTTGGCATTCTTGCAGGGCAGGTACACTGGTGGTGAACTCCCTCAGCTTTTGTTTGCCTTGGAAAGCCTTTATTTCTCATTCATATCTTAAGGATAACTTTGCTAGATAAGTACAGCTGGCAACTTTTACCTTTCAACACTTCGAATATGTCATATCACCCTCTCCTGACCTATAAGTGCTTCTGCTGAGAAATCTGCTGATAGTCTAATTGGGAATTGGGGATGCCTCTGTACTTACTTCCTTTCCTCCTCTTGATGCTTTTAAGATTCTTTCTTTGTCCCTGATTTTTAACAATTTCATTATAATGTGTCTTGGTGAAGGTCTTTTTGCATTGAGACAACAAAGGGGATTGATACATTGAAGTTCTTCCTCAGGTTTGAGATATTATCAGCTATTATTTCTTTAAATAAACTCTCTGCCCCCTTCCACTCTACTTTTTCGAGTACTCCAATCATTCTGATATTTGCCTTTCTAATCAGATCCAATAGCTTTTGTAGGGTTTCTTCAATTAGAAAAAGATCTTAGTTCTCTCTTCTCATTAAATTATTTCTGTTTTCCAATCCTCTGGACCATTTATTCTCTCTCCCAACCATTCTTCCCTGTTATTGCTGGTTTCTATTGCATTTGGAAGAGGAAATGGCAACCCACTCCAGTATTCTTGCCTGGGAAATCCTATGGACAGAGGAGCCTAGCGGGCTACAGTCCATGGGGTCGCAAAGAGTCGGACACAATGGAAGTGACTGAGCGTGAGCACTGCGTTCTTTATTTCATTTACTGAATTCTTCAGCTTCAGAATTTGGTTCTTTTTAAAAAATAATTTCAGTCTTTGGGTAAAGAACTCCTTCTCTTCAAATATCTTATTCCTGAGTTCTTTGAACTGTCTTTTCACGTTTTCTTGGAGCTCACTGAATTTCTTTGTAACAGTTCTTTTGCATTCTTTATAATTTAGACTGCAATATTCCATGCCTCTGAGGTTGGTTGCTGGAGAATTATCAGTTTTTTCTTAGGAAACCACATTTCCTTTGTTTTTCATGCTGTTTGAAGGTATGCATGTCTGCTTTTGTATTTGAAGTAGCAGATCTACCCTTAATTGAACTTTGATTTTGTAGTTCTTAAAATTCAACAAGCTATTAGAAACCTTTCTTTTATACTCCAGAAGGTGGCGCTACAGCTCAAGCCTGTGGTTTCTCCTACTGGAGCTGGCTGATGCACTTGGGAATGTGGAGCTGATGGCAGAATAGGGGTGGTGGGAGCGTAGCCCCTGCAGCTTTGGGGTTCCCATGAGCCCAGGTGCGAACCCCTCAAGTGGGTCACTCCCAGAGGTCCACAGGCCGACCGCCTGCTGAAGTTGTAAAGCAGACAGCAGGAAACACATTCCTTCAGAGCCCTTTTATGTTATTTGCCTCCTTCCCTTTCCCTTCCCCAGTCACAGAGTTCCCTCCTCAGAAGCCTGGATGTTGCTGGGGAGAGAGGTTTCTCCAGCTGCAACCCACACAATGGCACAGCCCGGAAGCCACTCACCACTTGGGCTTTTTAACCTCCTCGGGAGAGTTTAACTTTTTACCTCCTCTCTGGGAGAGGTCGCTTTCCACCACCTCTGCCAGAGAGGTCGCCACTGAAAGTGAAAAGTGAAAGTGTTAGTGACTCATTTATCCACCTCTCTCTGACCCCGTGAACTGTAGCCCAGCAGGCTCCTCCGCCCATGGGATTCCCCAGGCAAGAATACTGGAGTGGGTTGCCATTTCTTTCTCCAGGGGATTTTCCCAACCCAGGAATCGAACCTGGGTCTCCTGTATTATAGGCAAATTCTTTACTGTTTGAGCCACCAGGGAAGACCTCTGCTGCCAAAAGCCCAGCCATTTGCAGTGTTGCCCTGGGGAGAGGGTCCCATCTTGGCCCATTCCTTCCTCTCCTATCATCCAAACTCATCTATCTCCATCTTGCTTCTGTGGTGTGCCAGACTCTGCCCTCAGAAAGGCTGGACTCCCACGAAGTCTTCCGCACAGGTGGCCACGGGTATCCACCCAGTTTCGTCCCCTCCACATTTCTTTTCTCTGATCAGGCTGAGTAAAGTTGGGGCAGGCTTGTCAAGTCAGCCTCATAGCCACTACCGAGTTCCTATCTGCCCATTTTCAGAAGCATGCATGAGTTTACCTTCTGCGAATAATCCTGGTGTAATGTGCACAGGCCCCTTTGTTCCATTGTGTGGTGGTGTGTGCGTGCTGGGCTAAGTCACTTCAGTCATGTCTGGCTCCTCGTGTGCCCATGGACTGCAGCCCGCCAGGCTCCTCTGCCCATGGGATTCTCCAGGCAAGAATACTGGGCTGTCTCGCCACGTCCTCCTCCAGGGCATCTTCCTGACCCAGGGATTGAACCTGTGTCTCTTGTGTCGCAGATTCTTTACCAAGCCACCTGCAGATGTCTAATTAGGTGTTAATCAAAGAAGAGAGAAAAGAGGAATGACTCACGCTGCCATGGTCTGATGTCACTCCCAGCTTTCCTTTCTTTTCTTGAGGGATATAGGAAATGTGAAAATGGGTGTATTTGTAAGATGACATATGAAATAAAGGACAGAAATTCTCATAAAATAAAAAAATAAAAAATTATATCACTCATCCATTAAAAAATTAAAGATATAGTACATTGGAATAAGACATAAATTAATAACAAACTCAGAAAAAGGACAGATTAAGCCATAGAAGACTGACTTTTAAACTCTGATACCAGTGACACACGAGTTTAAATTCTTACTGTAAATATAAATAAAAATAGTACAAATATAAATAAATGCCTAAAGAGAATGTACAAGATAAAAATAATTCATGCCTAAAGAAGTCATATTTATGAAAAAACTGAGTAGGTGAGAGAGAATTAAGAAAAGCCAAAACATGTTAATTTTCTTGTTTGCAGGGGGAAGTCAAGAGATCTTGAATTCTTAATCAATAGAAAAATAAGTCCAAGCACATTTTGAATTTTGAAAACACATAGAGTATCTTTGAGTTGATGAAAGTAGAGAAAATAGAGCACTAGTCCATAAAGCGAAACACACAAAAAAACAAGTTATAAGTCATACTGTGAACAAGGGCATATTAAAACATATACAAGTAAATAACCAATTTTTCTATAATTTAAAATTGATCATAGCTTTATATTTTTAAAAAAGAGAGAAAAAACCAAAATAAATATGTTTCCAAGGGACAACACCAAAGCAACAAAAATTTTTAAGAGTAAAAGGATTGGCCAGGCTAGGTCAGACACACAGAAATTCAAAACAGTTGTGGCACAGTGTGAACTCCTATGGTGTGGGCTCTCCTGTGATTCCAGATTAGTCTCCCCTAGTTAAAAATAAAGTGGTTTATTTGCTTGATTAAAAAAACAAAACAAAACCGTTGTGGCAGCATCAACATTCTGCAGAGAAGGGCCACTTTCTCTGACTATGAAACTAAGTAACATGCGCACTCCAAAACCAATAAACACAACACAAAATCCCACCCAGTCACACATATATACCCTGGAAATTAATATTTGGAGAGCAGTACCTGTTTACTGACTTCTCCACTTTGTGCACTTTGAAAGCAAAATGGTCTCTTAAATGGCTCCACTCTTGCCATCCAGCTTGCGTGCTTCATAGTCTTTTCTTGGCTCCTCTCATTACTTACGTCTGTGCTGTGTTTACTCCTTGATTAATCCCTACTTCCCTTCTAAACTCTGTTAAGTTTTTACACTATAATCCTAGGTTTTATTTTCCTACTTTGACCAACTGCCCCCCAGAATCTTTCATAAATATGTGTTCTCCTTAAGACTTAGCAGATTTTCCACCTTTCAGCATCCCAACCCAATTCCCATGTATCAGGTGTCATGTCTGTTTAGAGAAGTCACTTTAGATCTGCCATCCTGATTTCCTTTCTAAACTGCAAGATGAAAATTTCAACTCTGATATGCCTACTTGGAAAGATTTCCTGAGCATCTCCTATGTGACTGGTACTATTTTAAGAGTGTTCATAGGTTTGCTAACTCAATCTTTGGAAAATCCTGTAAGGTAGATAGTATCACCACATTTACAGGCATGAGGGTTTTAGCTCCCCGACCAGGATCCAGCCTGTAACCCTTGCATTAGAAGGAGAAGTCCTAACAGCTGGATCGCCAGAGAAGTCCTTCAGTTTCTTTATTTTTAAAATGAGTAAGTTAAATGTCTGATGACCAAAGCCCTCTTTGGTTCTGTCTTTATAAAATTCAACAACTCTAAAGAGAAGAGTTGATCTCTGAGAAAATTGCATACCGTAGCAACCAGAGCTGCAATTCCATATTTTGCCTCAAAATTCATCCTCTGCATTCTCATTTGATCCAACCTGCTTCTCCTCCTGTGATCTCCACCTCAGTCAATGGCACCATCCTTCACTGAGCTGACAGACATCTGTGTGTGTGCCGCCGCTTTAATGTAGACGGTTACCTACTTCTATGTCCATTATAACTTTCAAAACTGGCCACTTCTGCCCATCCTCACTGGCACAACTTTAGTCTCAGCTACCCTTAACTGGGCTCCCCAGGTGGCTCAGTGGTTAAAAAAAAAAAAATCCACCTCCCAGTACAGGAGATGCAAGAGACACTGGTTCGATCCCTGGGTCAGGAAGACCCCCCTGGAGAAGGAAATGGCAACCCACTCCAGTGTTCTTGCCTGGGAAATCCCAAAGGAGCCTGATGGTCTACAGTCCACGGTCACAAAGAGTTGGACACCGGTGAGCATGACTGTACCCTTCCCTCCAGCCTGTAACAACGGAAGACCCCTGTTACTGGTCTCTCTGTCCCCACTATGGCCCTTCTCTAATCTCTTCTCCACAAGGAGCCAGAATGGTCCTTCAGAAAACCAGTTCTCGTAACAAAGCCTTATTGTGGAATTCCCATAAAATCAGGGTAAAATCCAGTCTTCTCAGCATAGCAAGTATTACCCTACTGTATACGTGACTTTTACTAATACATCTAGCCTTATTACTTGTCACTTCTGCCCTGTCCCTAGTAGCACTGAGTTAGTAGTAGTGCCCTGACTCCATCACTTTCTCTTGACTTTGAGTCTTTCTATATATAACTACTCTTGATGATCGGCTGCCCTTTCTTCTTCTCCTCACCTTGCTTTTCAGCTCTTCAAGTTTTCCTCCTCAAGCTTGGGTCAGGTGTCATCTCTGTCAACTTCCGCATTATCCAGACCATCTTGGACTTCCCCGTGGTACCTTCAAACTGCCTGTTAGTTCTCTGTCTTCTCACTAGGTCTGTGAGAAGAGCATGTATCCAACCCAGTATATGGCATATCTAAGGTGCATAGTAATAGTTGTTGAATGAATGAAATAATTTCTAGAAGAGTCATAGTTCCTTTTTACATCCACTAATCTTTTATTCCAAAAATATTTGTTCTTGGGGCTCATTTCAGTCCTACTCTGCAAGTCCTGTGGGAATACTTGCTAAGAAAAATAGAAGCGTGAAGAGGATGGGAAAGTCAGAGGAGGGAAGGTGATGAAGTTTGACAGAAAGGGAAGAAAAAGAGCAAATAAACTTCACCGAGCTGACTGGGCCCGTTCCAAGGCTGTTTTCCTGGACAAGGAGCCAGACCAGAGGCGCTACTCAGTTACGCTAGGTGGGATGTCTTACGCTGGGGAAAAGTGTCAAAATAAAATGCCAAAGACCCCAGAAGACCTGTTCTTCAAGATTCATTTTAAGTTCAAAATCATTTTGCCTTGGATTACACATTCTATAGTAGATTTTTCCATCTTATCCGGACTTGGCCTTTCTTTTCCTCTTGTACAGGTGGTGCTTTCTCTGCTCCAAGTGTGTAATCCACTCTCTTCGATAGCAATGGTACTCATTAGAGGCAGTCCTGCTGCTTAGGGATGTTTTGGAAATCTGTGTGTGGGGGGGTGTTTTATGGTTGTCCCATGATTAAAAGGCTCTCCTGGCATTTAGTGAGTGGAGAATCAGGAGGCTGGATGTCTAATATTCAGGTTAGTCCAGAGTCACAAATCACTGTTTCTTGTAGTGCTGACTTTTAGAAGACCTGCTGGACCTTCATATAAGTCAATAATTTATTTATAATTTTCTGAAGAAAGAACCAAATGATTGTTTTAACATATAAACAAATGATAGTTTATGCAGTTTTAATATCCATTGAATTTGCCAGAATGCAACTATTGTATGCATAGAGAGAGGTCTCCCATTGTTTTATTTGGAACTTTTCCAAGAGTTATTCATCATTATTGGAACATCTCATCACTGTTGACAATGCCGCTTGAGGTACTTGAGTCCAAAATGCAGCACACCTGTGTCAGTCTGCAGTTTTGGCTGTTGAGATCATTATTTCTTCTAATGTGAGTTTTTGTATATTGAATTAGGTATGATTTTTTACTGAAATTTGCTTTGTTTTTATTTCTCTTTTATATAACAACTAGGGAGTTTTATGGGGGTTTTTGTTTGTTTAATTTATATATGTAGGAAGATTATACCTTCTGTAAATTTATTTTAGGGTTGTATTCAGTGTGATAGGATTAAAAACCGTTAATCTATGGAGGAGAGCGTAATGATTTAAAGGCAAGGACTATGGAGTTGGTCTTGGGTTTGAATCCCATCTCTACCTACTTGCTGGGATCTTTGAAAAGCTATTCCTATTCTCTTTAATATAGTTTCCTCATCTATAAAACAGTTAACTTGTAGGGTGGTTGTGGTAATTATCTAAGTTTATACAGCTGAAGGTGCTTAGATCTGGACATGGTACAGAGAAAGTATTTGGTAAATGTTAGGTATAATTATTATAACCCTGGATGATTGAATGGCTTTTGAAAAAGAACAGCTTTTTTGAGACATAATTGAGAAACCATGAATTCACACGTAAAAGTGTAGTTCAGTAGTTTTTAGTATATTCACAGAGCAGTACCATCTTCAACACTGTCTAATTTTAGACTATTTTCATTACTTCAAAGAAAAACCTGGTGCTCATTAGCAGTCATTCCTCATTCCTCCCTCCCCCCAGCCTCTGGCAACCACCAATCTACTTTTTTATTTCTATAGATGTACCTATTCTGGAAATTTCATGTAAATTACATTATACCGTAGTGGCCTTTCACTTGACAGCCTTCCTCACTGGCATAATATTTTCAAAGATCATTCCTGATGTGGCATGTATCATAACTTCATTGTTTTTTACAGATGAATAATTTCTGTTCTATGCAGGCCTTGGTCATTTAAAAACTTATTTGCTATCTGTCTTTTAAATCATATCTGAAGGCATCTGTTTTAATTTTTGGTTCCCTTCTGTTATTTATTATTAGACTATGAAACTTTCCAAAGCATTTTCATCTTTGAATATGAAATATAACTTGTCAAACTCTGTTAATATTCCAAAGTTTGAAGTATACAGTTATTCATTTAAAAATGCTTCAAGACACACATGAGTTGGAGAGAGTTTACAGTCATTACAGGGAACTGTTATAATAGTAATAAATAGTTAGAGATTAGGGTTTGTAAATTTACTTGGATAATAAATGAATATAAGATTTGTGTTTGAGACTTTTTTGGAATGAGAACAAATGTAAAGATTAATTGGTGGAGAAAAGATGAGACTGCAAGGTATGACAGTAACGTGGCCTTGATTAATCGAGTAATCCATCCTAGTCCTTTTTATGGAAGAAGACAGCCTGTAGATGTCCCCTGACACTGTTGTGCTAATAGTTAAAGCTTAGCTTTGCTTAAAACAGTTATCACTTTTGTAAATTAGCAGCAGCTCCAATTAAAGGGTGCAGGAGGGACAAAGACAGGCTTGAGATGGTTTGTCAGGGGAAGGGCGGAGGAGGCTCAGACAGACAGAGGAGTGTCACAGAAGACAAGCATGGCTGCCAAGCAATGGAGAAAGAAGAAAGGAAGTCTGTATTTCCAAGAAAGATCATCAGTTATGGATAATAGAGCCAAGAAATAGATTTGTTTGGCTGAGGCAGTGCTAAAATAAAGTTTTTTTTAAATTTACTTGATAAGTTTGAGATGGAGCTTAAAAAAAAAAAATTCCCGACAGATAATTAATTTTGATGATACATTGCAACATATGTTACTAATTATTATATTGCTTAACTTAGGAAGACAAATCATAAATTATTTAAATATATTTATGGTCAGAATATTTCTGAGATTGATGTTATTAAATTCTTATTTCCACAGGAAATGTCATAATATGGATATATTTTTGATGCCTTTTAGCAACTAACTAGTACATTGACCAGTTGGAAATTGGACATGTAACACAGCCTAAGAAACAATAATTTAATCATTATGATTCAGTAGTTTATGAAGACTATTGGGTATAAAATATCGTGTTTTACTAACAGGAAAATGATTAAGTAACATTGGGAAGTTCAAGTGAATCAGGTTTTCTAGTATTTGATTCTATGTGGCAGATGACATCTTGGACTTTCAGCAAAAGTCTAGCTGAAAGGACTTACATGGAAGGAACTCTTACTCTAACATGCTTGCCAAGATAGGTGAATAAGCAGCTATTATTTTTCTGGTGAGAGCATTGCTGTATATAAATGCTCTAGATGCAGAAGGCTAAATGAATGGAAGTGTTAGTAGAATCTTAGAGCTCAAAAATACAACCTAAGAAGTAAGAGTGAAAAAAGTGAGTGTTAGCCACTCAGTTCTGTCCGTCTCTTGCAACCCCACGCACTGTAGCCCTTCAGGCTCCTCTGTCCATGGAATTCTCCAGGCAAGAACACTGGAATGGGTTGCCATTCCCCTCTCTAGGGATTGAATCCAAAATCACGGATGGAACCCTGGTCGCCCGTATTATAGGCAGATTCTTTACTGCACGAGCCACCAGGGAAGCTACCAAGAGGTAGAGTGGACTGCATTATTTAGGCAAACCAGGGCAGGTTTCAGTGTGAGAGGAGAAGCTATACGAGCTCCAGGACAGCAGGTGCAGACTGGGTCTGTTCTGGAATGTATGGTCATTTACTAAAAGGTCAGCCCTTCTCGTGGTACATGTTAGGAAATGAAGCCACAGAGATTTGCAATTTAGTGAAGTCACATTCCATCAGGGACCAGGGTAGGACCACAGCCCAGCTCTCGGTAATGTGGTGAGGTAAATTCCTATCCTCAGTTTTTTAGAAGTTGATCTTTTTGCCTTCCGCCTGCATATAATGGAGAGATACTTGGAGAGAATGAAGGAAAGGACTTAAGAAATATGCTGCTTAGTGAGCTCTTCACTAGCTCAGTATTACTGTTGCAAAGATTGTGCGACTTCAACCACTTTATTTTTTAATTTTTATTGGTGTAGAGTTGCTTTACAACATTGTATTAGTTTCTACTGTACGACAAAATGAATCAGCCATGCATATACATCTATCCCCTCCCTTTTGAGCTTCCTTTCCATTCAACCACAGTGCATTAAGTTCCCTGTGCTGCGTTCAGCTCAGTTCACTCACTCAGTCGTGTCCGACTCTTTGCGACCCCATGGACTGCAGCACGCCAGGCCTCCCTGTCCATTGCCAACTCCCGGAGTTTACTCAAACTCATGTCCATTGAGTCAGTGATGCCATCCAACCGTCTCATTCTCTGTCATCCCCTTCTCCTCCTTCCCTCAGTCTTTCCTGTGCTATATTGGTGGGAGTATAAATTGATACCACCACTATAGAAAAACTATGGAGATTCCTTAAATTAGAACTACCACATGGCCCGCTAGCAATGGCCCAGTAGCAAGCCCACTACTGGGCATATACCCAGAGAAAACCATAGTTCAAAAATACATGCCCTCCAATGGTCATAGCAGCACTATTTACAATAGCCAGAACATGGAAGCAACCTCAATGTCCATCAGCAGAGAAGTGGATAAAGGTGGTGTGGTACATATATTCAATGGAACATTACTCATCCATAAAAAGGGATGTAATTGGGTCATTTGTAGAGACATGGATGGACCTAGAGATTGCCATACAGAGTGAAGTAGGTCAGAAAGAGAAAAACAAATATCATCTATTAGTACATACATGTGGAAGCTAGAAAAATGGTATAGATGATCTTATTTGCACAGTAGAAATAGACAAATGTAGAGAACAAATACATGGATACCAAGGAGGAAAGAGGTCGGGTAGGAGAAATTGGGAGGTGGAAATTTACACACATACACTATAGACACTGTGTAGAAAATGTGTATAGAATAGGTATCTAATGAGAACATACTGTAGCACAGAGGACTCTGCTTAATGCATTATTACTTCACCCTTATTGTTTTCTGAAGCTTGATTTCAGAGTGTGAGTTTGTTTCATTGTTCTTTTCTTCTTTCTTTCCTAAAATCTGCAACCTGATAACTCTGCATAGACTATGAGGCAGTGTTTTTCAACCTGATGTGTCTTTATGTTTACTCGGCCTTGTTTTAGTAACTACTGTTTAAGCAGTCTTGCCCAGGTACTGCTTACTTTTGTACCTCTTTCTTTGTAGCCTGTTCTACCACAGGAACCCTGGTAGGGATCAGATTTCCTGGAGACCGTGCAGAACGTAGTAGCGTCAGTTGCTCAGTCATGTCTGACTCTTTGTGACCCCGCAGACTGTAGCCCACCAGGCTCCTCTGTCTATGGGATTCTCCGGGCAAGAATACTGGAGTAGATTGCCATTCTCTTCTTGAGAGGATCTTTCCAACCCAGAGATCGAACCTAGGTCTCCTGCATTGCAGGTGGATTCTTTATTGTCCAAGCTACATGGAAGAGAACATACTGTGAAGAGGCCTTCACTTAATGCCTCCAGCACTGAATTCTGGGATCTACCTTAGGGGATCATTGGTGGACACAGCCAAGCCTGAGGGCTATAATTTTTTAAGGACCTTTTTGAGCCTCCAAACAAAGTGAATTCTGAATCTACACATTAGTTTCTGAAAGCCCTTTAGCCTGTGGCTATGGCTGTGGGTATCGCTGCACCAGATGCCAGGACATCTGTAGCTCTTGGCAGATGGAAAAACATGTGGCAAACATTTGATTTTACTCGTCAGAACTTTATGAAAAAAGATCTGACCACAATAGCATTCATGTTTTTTTTAAATAACAAAATTTGTTCATTAAAATGAACTTTGTATAAATTCTTCAGCTTACAATGATTCTTTTGAGCATTTGAAATAACTGGTTATTTTGAATTTGTAATGTTAAATTTTAAAAATTTGAAATTTTATCCAAAAAGTACAACTGAGCGCAGAGAACTAAAAAATGAGGTCAGAGGAGCTCCTGTTAATTGAGCTCTCACCACATGGCAAACATGGTATTATGTGATTTATACGTCTTAAAAAATTAATCCTTAAGACAACATAATAAAAGACTCATTATTATGATCATCCTCTAGATGAGTAAGCCGAGGCTCACAATGTTTGAGTTTATTGCCCAAGATCACACAGCTGGTAGTGTTGGAATCTGGGGTTAACCGGGCTTCTGTTTAAACCAAAGCACATGTCTTATTTCTTCACCTAAACAGTAGCAAAAGCAGCATAGTTCAAGTAATGTCTACAGAGTTCATGTCAGCTAGAGTTTGGACTTTTCCTATCAAAAGTAGTTTTTACAGTTACTAAGGAAAATCATATCATCGTTAAAAATCAAAACCTTGGGGCTTCCCGTGGCTCAGGGGTAAAGAATCCGCCTGCCAGTGCAGAAGACGTGGGTTCAATCCCTGATCCCGAAGGATCCCATGTTGCCCTTTAGCCACAGAGCAGCTAAGCCCCATGTGCCAGAACTGTTGAGCCTGCGCTTTAGATAGAGCCGGGGAACCACAACTACTGATCCTTTGTGCTGCAGCTACCGAAGCCTGCACACCCTGGAGCCTGTGCTCCGCACCGAGAGAGGTCACCACAATGAGAAGCCTGCATACCACTGCTAGAGTAGCCCCAGCTCACTGCAGCTAGAGAAAAGGGCCTTGTGGCAGCGAAGATGGCACACAGCCAAAAACTAACTAAATAAAAAAAAAGATTAAAAAACATGAATCCCTATCCTGTTCCCTTTGAGGAACACACACACAGACTCAGCACAAGGAGAAGCAGCTTGAGGCTGTCCCAGCAATCTGAAGGATCTGCTTGGGGCTTTCTTTCGGAGGTCAGAGTTGAAACCAGAGCTTTCTCTGTCCATGGTGTCTTAACATATCTGGCAAATTTTCTTCAAGTTGGCAGCCATGCTGGGCTTTTTATACCCCTCAGTTTCAACTGTTCAGGCACTTGAGGCAGTTGTTCAGTTGCTCAGTCATGGCCGCCTCTTTGTGACCCCATGGACTGCAGCACGCCAGGCTTCCCTGTCCTTCCCCATATCCCTGAGCTTGCTCAAATTCATGTCCATGGAGTCGGCGATGCCATCCAACCATCTCATCCTCTGTCGTCCCCTTCTCCTCCTGCCTTCGGTTTTTTCCTGCACCAGAGTCATTTCCAATGAGTCAGTTCTTCTTATGTAACGAACAGATCTGATGACAGTGTATAGATATCCTATTCATACACGATAGCAGTAGATGAATACATGCATAGAGCAGAACTTTAATGATCATTTTTTGAAAACTTTTGTTTCTGTGTCTTTTCTACTGAAAGGAGAATGAATGTGGATACTTGAGATATAATATGTAGTCTGTATAATAATCATTCTCCCTTTTTGGTAGACATGGCTAGTGCTCACTGACTCCTTCCTCTCCCTTCCTGGGCGTGCAGGAACCTCACTCCACAGTCCATGCAGCTGAGTGGGGTCATGTTTCTAGCTCCTGACAGTGAAATATGAGCAGGAAGGAAATAGGTACCATTGGCTTTCCCTGTTTATATAGCTTGACACCCTGTTGCCCTCTGGGTAAAGACCAAAGTCTGAGTATGGTTTAAAAGGCTTCCAACTCCCTGATTGCCTTAACGTCTCCATCCCTTCTCTATTTCATGCTTTGCTCTCTGTCTCAGCCATTCTGAAGCCCCTGGAAAGCACCTAGCTCTTTCTTGCCACTGGTTCCTCCTTCAGATGACAGTTATTTCCTCCAGGCAGTCCTCTCTGACCTCCAAAGCATGGTTCAGGTGCCATACCCATATCCTGCTTCAGCTTCTGCAAATTCCTAATCATAGCACTTAGCACGTTTGATAGAAAGTTCCTTTTTGCTTGTCTGTTTCCCCACAGTTTGAGGACAAAGATTGATGTGTCTTCATTCATTCATTCATTTAATACATATTTCTAATGCTAAATACCCTCCCCTTGAAAACGTTTCTCCTCTTCTTTCTTACAACCCTCCATTTTCCTCCTTTTTTTGAAAAATTGCTATAAGACAGCTTTACCTCTCCTTTTCCCCGTTGTACCTCCTAGATGATGACGCATCCATTGATTTCATCCCTTCTCCACTGCCACCACTGCCTTAGTCTAATTTCTTGTCTAGATTATAAAAATGCCATTCAAATTGGATTCCTTACTTCAACTCTTACCCCTTATTTGTGAAGTCAGGTATGTATTCCCTGCTTAAAACTGGCCAGTAGTTTCCTATTTTATTTAGAATTTAATGCCAGCTCCTTGTCGCGGCCTGTGGTCCTCTGTGAATTGGCCACTACCTCCTCCCCCGACCTCACCTCACTATGCTCAGGGCTTTCAAGCACGCTGGCCGTGCTGTCCCTTGAGCTGGTATGGTCCAGGTGTGTTTGTGTGTCCATTGTGGTGCATGAATATCCCATTGTGACACGACAGAGTGTTTTGGGGCCGAGATAATGGAGCAAATACAGTGCCATGCCATCTCTACCACTTCTTTGACTTCTTTTGCTGTTTCAGTGAATTGCTGCGATGGTAATCAGTCTTGCAGTCATAAATTATTTTGTTAGCTCAAGAGAAGTAGCTAAACCACTACATAATGGCTTATGGGATAAAGTATGTCATTGCAGTAGGCAGGAAAAATTTCTGTTCTCCTGGAGTGGACACTTGTTTATCTGGCAGAGAGCAGAGGGGGAAGTAGGTGGACAGAGACAAGTTGAAACCGAAGCTACTTACTGACTAAAGGCACACCTCCTTTTATTGTGCTTCACTTTGTTACACTTCACATACTGCAGTTTTTTTTTTAAAACAAATTGAAGGCTTATGCAGTCTTGCATTGAGCACACCTGTTAACACCATTTTTCAACAGCATTTGTTCACTTCATGTCTCTGGGTCATATTTTGGTAATTCTTGTAATATTTCCAGGTTTGTTACAGTGTCTTGCAGCCAGTGATCTTTCATGTTACCACGACTTGCGGAAGTCTCAGATAATGGTTAGCATTTTTGGAAATGAAGTATTATTTAATTAAGATTTTCTTTTTGGACATAATGCTATTGTGCACTTAATGGACTACAACATAGTGCAAATGTAAATTTTACATGCAGTAGGAAATGAAAAAATTCATATGACTCACTTTATTGTGGTATTTGCTTTATTGTGGTATTTGCTTTATTGTGATGTCTGAAACTGAACCTATAATATCTCCAAGGCATGTCTATATTTCATTCTTCAAGGCTTTTCCCATATTTTCAACAACCTAGCTGGCACTAAAAATCTAGTAATAACTAGGAAGAAACTAGATTGAGCCCTCTCAATATAAGAAAATATATTAATAGGAATATGACAAAACTGAAAATTGATTCAAATGAGAAATATTTTACCATGAAGCAGGTGAAAAATTAGGATAGAGACTTTATAAAATTAAATAGTGGCTACCAAAATAAATGCTCAAAGTAGAAATAATAGAATGTAAGAAAAATATTAAGCTGGCTACTGCTGCTGCCAAGTCACTTCAGTCGTGTCCAACTCTGTGCGACCCCATAGACGGCAGCCCACCAGGCTCCCCCATCCCTGGGATTCTCCAGGCAAGAACACTGGAGTGGGTTGCCATTTCCTTCTCCAATGCATGAAAGTGAAAAGTGTAAGTGAAGTTGCTCAGTTGTGTCCGACTCTTAGTGACCCCATGGACTGCAGCCCACCAGGCTCCTCTGTCCATGGGATTTTCCAGGCAAGAGTACTGGAGTGGGGTGCCATTGCCTTCAGCACTCATTAAAGAAGCATGAAAAATTAAGTCACACCAGAAATGAAAAATATAGATGGATTAGCAAAAAGAAAATTGAAGATTAGATGCTGCTGAAAATGCAATTGGGGGCATGAAAAAATTGAGCAAACAAATTTTGAGGAATGAGGAAATTGAACAAACAAATTTAAAAAATAGAGTTAAAAAAAGGAATAGAGAGAACTTGCCAGGTCAAAGAAAATACACATACGTTGATATTTTGCAAGAAAAGAATAGGAAAAAATGGAACAAAAATGTATAGTTAATCCTTTGAACAACACAAGTTTGAACTTCACAGACCCATTTATATGCAGATTTTTTCCCATAGGAATGACCCAATCTGCAGTTGGTTGAATCCGCAGTTGCAAAACTGCTGATGTGGAGGGCTGGCATAAAGTTACATGCAATTCTTCACTGTGCAGAGGGTCAGCACCTTTCCACCTTAGGTTGTTCAAGGGTCAACTGTATTAAAATATATGAGGCTAGAATTTCCCGTAGCATTGTGAATTAGATACTCTAAATATTTCTTCTACTGTAGACAACTGAAAATACTAGATAAAGCATATCTTTTCAAATGCATCACTGAGCTGACAAGAAAACAAATCCATGCAAACCAAAACCAAAGTGGAAGTAGGAATGCTGGGAAGTGAAGGTTTGCCCTAAGGATATCTGCTATACCATGAAAGTGAAAAATTGGACATCTCTCAGTTGTGTCCGACTCTTTGTGACCCCATGGATTATAGCTCACCAGGCTTCTCTGTCCATGGAATTCTCCAGGGTAGCTGTTCCCTTCTCCAGGGGATCTTCCCAACCCAGGGATCGAACCCAGGTCTCCCACAGGCAGACTCTTTACTGTCTGAGCCACCAGGGAAGCCCAAGAATGCAAGAGTGGGTAGCCTATCGCTTCTCCAGCAGATCTTCCTGACCCAGGAATCGAACAAGGGTCTCCTGCATTGCAGGTGGATTCTTATCAGCTGAGCTACCAGGGAAGCCCTGCTACACCATAAGTAACCCTAAACTTCTGGTTATTTGATTTTTAATATTTTATTTCAACGTTGTTTAAAACTACAAAAAAGATGCAAGAGTAGTACAGAGAACTCCTATTTAGCAATCTCTCAGAAACCCCCATTCAAATTTTGCTAATTGTCCCAGTAAAGTTTTTGAATAATAAGGGATCTAATGCTGGATTACATTACACCCATTGTCTTGCCTTTCAACCTGGAACATTACCTCAGTCCTTGATTTTCAAGCCATTGACGGTTTGCGAATGCTAGGCCAATCATTTTGCCAAATTCCCCTCAATTTGAGTTATTCTAGTGTTTCTTATCATCAGTCCTAGATTATACATTTTCCCCCCAAATATCACTGAATCCTTTTGGGGGGCACATGATAACCATTCATCCCATTATTGATTGTGTTAAATCTAACCACTTTATTTATTAAGATTATGCCTGCCAGATGTCTCCACTCTGAAGTTACCCAGAAATAGTCCTCTCTTTTCAATAATTACTTTGTGGGGAGGTACCTAGAATCTATACAAAATCATGATTCTTAACTAACTTTCTGAAACCAGGATCTAAATGGGACTTGTGGATGATGCTAATGAAGTGTCATTCTTCCCAAGTTCTATCAGTGGAAAGATTAAGAAATATACATATATATATATCCCACAAATACATATTCATAGAAAACATAGATTTGCATTTAACTCTATATGTTTACAGCCACGAGTTTACATGGTTATCTCTAGTTCCAATCCAACCACATAAGGCTTATTCTAGCTTTTCCCTGTTTGCTCTTTGTACTAATTCTGATGAGAAAGTTAGTTCCCACTGTCTCCATCTCCCTATATATATTTATCCAGTGTTCTCCTCCACTGATGTTAATCCTCTCCTGTGGAAGAGTGCTTCTATAAGACTGCGTATCATTTAGAACTATCTCATGGCTTTTTGATGAAGAAAAGAAGGAAGTCAGTTTTTTAAATGAAGAAGATGAAAGCAAAGGAAGGGAATTGAACCCCAGTTTTCAAAGTTCATAAACCTTGATGTATGGGAAATAAAATCTAGGACCTTCTCAATGTGAAGACTCTTGACAGAAGACCCTGCTAAAGCTGGAACCTCAAAGACCCACACTTTAACGTGATGGAAAATGAATGATAGCCCTGCCCCACAGAAGAGGACACGACTTTGGCATTAGTTGAAAGAAGAGCATTTCTCCCATGATGATTTGTACCACAAGTTAATCCGTACACAGTTTTGCTAACTGAATTCATCTAGTCCGCTTGTTTCAAAATTAAGTCATGGATAAACCACTTTAAATTTAGTGAGAAATCTCTAAGAAAAGAGTATAATTGAACTTTTTGAGACCACATATTTTAAAAAACATAGAAAATACATAAAACAGGATAAGACACACATGATAGTGAAAATACATCTAACACACACCTCATTAGAATCCCAGAAGTAAGAGGGACTAGAAAAGAAACACTATTTTAAGGGATAAATGCTAAGACTTTTCCAGAATTTTGGAAAGACCCCTCAGTTGAAGAGAGACAAAGATAAGACACAAAATTAACAGGGTAAATAAGAAGAAATTCTAACTTAGATGAGACAGTGAACTGTAGAATGCCAAAAAGCAAAAGTAAGATGTTAAAAGCAAGCAGAGAAAGAAAAATGATTAGTACAAAGAAATGGCAATTTGATGGATGACTATTTAATAGCAATAGCCAAAAGACAAGTAAACACCTTCCAAGTGCTGAAGAAAATAACTGTCAACCTAAAACTATACATCTGGTGGAAATATCTTTCAAGAATATTGATAATATGAAGTCATTTTCAGACAACAGTAACTGAGAACATTTATCACCAATATATCCACACTACAAGACATTCTAGGGAATATTCTTTAAGAAGAGAAGAAACATCTTACTATAGGAAAGTTATCAGAAGTGAAAATAAATGGTGAACAAAGATATGATAATTGTGTCAGAAAGCTCTAAACATTTGTTTTGATATAATATCTGTAAGAGTATAACTTAAGTTTTTAAAACTGAATAGAGGAAAATGTAAAACTGAGAGGTTAAGAGAAAAGGGTAATGAGATATAGTCTAACATATATCATATAATCTGAGTGAAATACAGTCTAACATACATCATGTGATGTATAATCATGGAATTAATAATACGAGATAGAACTGAGACACTAGAATATAATTGTATATGCGTTAGTAGGGGATATCTGGAGAAGGAAATGGCAACCCACTCCAGTGTTCTTGCCTGGAGAATCCCAGGGACGGCAGAGCCTGGTGGGCTGGCGTCTATGTGGTTGCACAGAGTTGGATACAACTGAAGCGACTTAGCAGCAGTAGTAGGGGATATCAGAATTCATGTGCCCTAAGACTCTTATAGTTGAAGAGGAGAGTAAAGATTTGATGTGGATTTAGAATTGGTCTGGATTTAGTCATACATGGAACTTATTACAAGAATAAGCATAAAAGTTTATGATATAAATTAATAGAAGGGAGTAATGAATTGAGAGAAAAAACTTCTTCCAATTGATCAAATAAGGACAGACAGGAGGAAAGAAAAAGAAATAGGAAAATCAGGACAATGAAAAAGTACAAATAAGATGGTAGAAATGGATCAAAATTTATCAGTAATCAAAATAAATACAAATAAAGCATACTTTCTCCAGATAAAATACAGTAATTGTAAGACTAGATTTTAAAAATCCAACTTTGTGATATTTATAGGTGAATTTGGCTAAAGATACTAAAAATTTAAAAGAAAAAGAAAAGGGAAAATATACCAACTGGAAGAAAGTGAAATTCCAAAGTGTCTGAATTATTAGGAAAAATAGACTTTAAGGTAAAAAAAAAAAAAGACTTTAAAGGTGATTTAAAGAAACATTTTATGGAGTCTCCCTGTAATGAAATAATGTTTGATTCACTTGGGAGAAATAATAATTATGAATGGAAAATATGGCTACAGAACATTATAAAACAAAAATGTAAGTGAAAAGAGAAATGGGGAAATCCATCATCATCTAGGAAGGATTTATCATGCCTTTTCAGTACCTGATATACAAAACAGTCAAAAAAATTAGTTAAGTACATAATAAATTTGATCACTAATCTTGAAACTAGACTTGATGACAAAAATAGAGCACTGTATTGAATAATCAGAGAATATGTCTAGTGTCAACCTAGGAGCAAAACACTTAGGTGCTAGCCTGAAAAGATATTCCTATGAGTTACTGATGAGAAAGGGTTAAAAATCTTTAAATTCTTAGGGATAAAAATCCAAAACCCTAGACAGAAGCTTATTCCTCAGTCTTTACCTTTGTGTTTTTCTACTTCCCTCCTAAACTTCAAATGTTTATACATAATGAAGTTGGCTGTATTTGAATTAAAAACCTGCTGAGAATGAGTTTCTGTTTTCCTCCATCTGTGTCTAATTGGATTTCCTTCTTTCATGGGCTGGTCAAATCAAGAAAAGCTTGTCTACAAGCCAAGCAGATTGTAAATTCCCATCCAGATTTGTGATCAGTCAGGCTTTAACAAGAGTGTTTATCATTTTATGTAGGACAGGCCAAATGTTCAAGCATAAAGGTGATCTTAAGCATGTTCACAGAATATTTAGTTTCCACTAATATGCTACTAACCTAGTATATGTCTTTTTCTTTTAACTTTTCTTTCCTGGCCTGTCTTCTTTTCGTGTAGAGTCTTGTGAATGAGTGGCCACATGGCCATTCTATATACTTATTTTAGTAAAAAATATACCTTGTTTATGTTGAAATACATATTGCATTGGTATCTGGTTCATGAAAAGATGTGTGTGTGTGTGTGTGTGTGTGTATCTCTTCCTATTCAGAAAAATAATGGATGGTCACATAACATATGCAGTAATTTCATCTTTCATGTCAAATCTCAAAAAATAAAGCAACTTCCATTAGTCTGAGGAAAATGATGTTCTAATTTAAAGAGATAGTCTGCCTACTAAAATATAGGGTTACAACTATAGTTCATATAATTGGCTGAAAAATAAGTCTTAGAGAAGAATCTTGTGTAAGAAAGAAATGCAATATGGGATAATGGTTAAAGCTTCTGATTTCTTTTTTTCTGTGGAGCTTCAAAATCCCTTATCTGTTCTTTGCCTGATCAAGTTCTTGTTTTTAAACTTGATGCTTACAACCCAGCTCCATTTCCTGTCTTTTTAAAAATTTAAAACCGATGGTCTGTCTTTTAAAATTATTTTTTTCAGTTTTATTAAAGTATAATTGGCCAGTATAAATTATATGTATTTAAAGTATTCAACTTGATGCCTTGATGTACATATATGTTGTGAATTGATTGCCATCACCAAGCTCATTAATGTACTCATCCTCTCACATATTTATTTCCTTCTTTCCTTCCTTTTCTGTTTTTTTTTCCTGTGTGTGTGTGACAGTAACTCTCAAACTTACTCTCTTAGCAAATTTTAAGTATATAGTTTAGTTTTGTTAAATAAGTTCCCTGTGCAGTACCTTAGCTCTCCAGCACTAATTTATCTTGCATAACTGAAACTTTGTACTCTTTGACCAAT
The DNA here is from genome assembly GCF_014754425.2 of Oryx dammah. NCBI lineage: Eukaryota > Metazoa > Chordata > Mammalia > Artiodactyla > Bovidae > Oryx > Oryx dammah. The sequence continues at coordinate 69,492,707 of NW_024070203.1, read as the reverse complement.
GCCTGATTTGCCCTTGCAGCCCCTAGAAACCATATTCTGCTCTTTGCTTCTATGAGTCTGACTTTTTTAGATTCTACATTTAAGCAGATCATGCAGTATTGGTCTCTCTGCGTCTAGCTTATTTCATGCAGTCTTCTAGGTTCATCCACATTGCTGCAAATGCCAGGATTTCCTTCTCTCAGTCCATTCTGAAGGAGATCAGTCCTGGGTGTTCTTTGGAAGGAATGATGCTGAAGCTGAAACTCCAGGACTTTGGCCACCTCATGCAAAGAGTTGACTCATTGGAAAAGACTCTGATGCTGGGAGGCATTGGGGGCAGGAGGAGAAAGGGACGACAGAGGATGAGATGGCTGGATGGCATCACCGACTCGATGGACGTGGGTATGACTGAACTCCAGGAGTTGGTGGACAGGGAGGCCTGGCGTGCTGCGATTCATGGGGTCGCAAAGAGTTGGACACTACTGAGCGACTGAATTGAACTGAAAGGCTGACTAATATTCCATTGTGTTTATTTATATACTATATTTTTTCATACATTTGTCTGGAATGTGGATTTCAACTCTTCCTTGGATAACTGAATACAAGACAGTTGAATATAAGCTACCCTTTCCATTATGATCATTGCCAGGTGTGAAGGAATCTCAAAGCTGGTTCAAAATAAGAAATCCTTCCAATAAATTGACTTGCTGGGAACTAAATCCCCACTATCAAGTCACAAGGTTGCAGCATGTGTTTGTTTCACAGGTGCTTACTGCTTCAAAAAAAATCTATGCCATGGAAAAATTCAGGGTATATTTATTTTCTGTTTGTGAATCTGATTAAAAGACTTGATGTTAAAGTCATCCTACAGTGACTACTTTGGTAATAACCACAGTGCTTGTATACAGAGAAGAGTTTCTAAAACTTAGATGTGTCTGCTTACCTTCTGAGGATCTTCTTAAATGCAGAATATGATTCAGTTATGTTTGCAGTGGGCTTGAGATTCTGCCTTTTTAATGAGTTCCCAGGTAGTGCTGATGTTGCTAGGATCACACTTTGGGTAGCAAGGGTATAAAGTTTTGCACATTTACACAGAGTTCTCCCATAGCTGCTTGGGGTAGGTATTTACCTCTTGTGCAGATGAGGAAATAGAGTTTAATAGAACTCATCTGATATTGTCATGTATCTATAAGTCTTCTATTAAGCTTTTTTTCCTGCTTCTATTCTTCAACTTCATTCCTCCAAATAATCTTATCTCCTGAATTATTATTTTTATATATTTTATTTTCAGGTAACAGCAATTCCTGATCTTCCCTTATGGATTTTCTATCTTCTTTGTAAGTTCTTTCAAAAATAGTCATATTCAAGTAAATCATAACACTTGTTAGCACTAGGTTTTTAAAAATCTTAGAGGCTTGTAATTTGTCCTGCCCCTTAGACATGGCAGCCCCACTGTATTCTGTATAGCTGACCACAGCACAGACCTGTGTAACATAGCATGTTCTGTACACATAAGGGCAGGGAGCTAATCTATTAAATAGGACATTCTGCTAAAGGTGATTTTGAGATCTCTCCTCATTTTTGTAGAAGAGATTCTCTCAGAAGTTAAGAAAATTCTGGCCTACTATTAAGAAGTAAGAAGTACTATTAAGAAGTAAGAATATTCTGGCCTACTATTAAGAAGTACTTGTGAGGTTTTAAACACTACTGTCATTGATTGCCAATCACAGGGTCTGACCAATTGTTATGGGGATGGAATAACATTCCAAGGACATTGGACTTCCCTGACACTGGACTTCCCTGGTGGCTCAGATAGTAAAGAATCTGCCTACAATGCAGAAGAACCCAGTTAGATCCCTGGGTTGGGAAGAGCCCCTGGAGAAGGGAATACTGGAATCCGTTCCAGTATTCTTGCCTGGAAAATTCTATGGACAGAGGAGCCTGGTGGGTTACAGTCCATGAGGTCACAAAGAGTTGGACACGACTGAGCGACTAACACTTTCACTACTTTCAACTAGGCTTGACATTACAGGTGATCAGAAGTAATCATATTCTAATATTGGGACTGAAAGCTATTGTTGTTAAAAGAACTGATATTTAAGTACCTACATACCTAGGAATATTAAATCACAATTTGGGGTAGAACCCAAACATAGGTATTTTTTAAAAGCTTCTAGGTTATTTTAATGTGAAGTATGTTTGAAAATTGCTGCCACAACTCATTTTTCTAGTGAGTTCATTATCTTTGAGATGTATGGCTTTTATTAGTGATGTGGTCTTTTAAAAAAGGAGTTACTTTCATTCTCCCAAGATTAATAAGAATTATCACAAGAGGCTAGGGGGTTAGCTTTGGTTAAAATGATAACAGTTCTGAAAACTGAAGCAACAAGGAAAGAGCATCAGTAAGATGAAGTCAGACTGTACATGTTTTAAATCAGTAGTTTGTAAATAAGAATGTAGTGATTACTTGTCAAATAACTGTCAGTTAATTGCATTTAAGAATAATTCCAGGATGCAAAGGTAAAGAAACACTTTGAGATCTCATATTAGGTAAATTGTTAGAATTCATCAAATGTTAACTTTTATCTTCATTTCCCCCTATAGTTATTTTCTCCCTTATGCAAGGTCATGCTGATTGTCATGTAAGCTATTTTAGCTTCATAGATCTTGGTTTCTTATCAGGTTCAATGCCATGTCCGTTAGTATAAAAACAGCAGTTACAACAAATTCACAATGTACTCTTGGATAAAAATGGAGTATGACTAGAATGCATTGCTCTCATTTATCTGTATTTTGTTGCAGAAAAATTACAAAGCTATTTTCTACAGTGCAATGAACTATGTCCACATTTCCATATGGAAAGCAAATTTAAATTTAAAATCCTGTCTACCACTTCTTTCTAGAGAGACATTGAGATTTAAGTCAATCTTTTCACAATTTATTTAGAGACTTTTGCCCAAGTTGAAGGCAAAATCAAAATGTTGAGGTGAGACCTTAGGTAGTCAATTGCTTAGCTTCTAATATTCTAGGTAGTTAAAATCATCATTTTGCATGTTTGTATTCATGTAACATACTCTCCTGAGGTTAGCTAGTTAATAGTTAATAGACAGTAAATATTTCTGCCTTATCAATCTTTTGCCCTTAACAAAGACCCTCTATTTGGAAAAGATTCTTAAATTTTGTGTGCTTTCAAAGATTGAGGCGGGGCATGGGGAATGGACTTCTTCCAAATGATTATGGTGATGGTGATGTGGCTGAAATGCAGGCCTACACTGACATTGCTTCATAACTAATGGGTGCTGAACTGTTAAAAAATGTGATAGGTCTTCATGGTGAACCATGAGATGCTAAGATCCCTGATAAGTTTGTGACAGATTGATAGGTGTTTTTCTTTACTTCTTGCCAGCGTTTCTTACTTTCTCTTATAGAACTTCTCTCCTTCTGTTCTGTGCTGTGCTCAGTTGTGTCTGACTCTCTGCGGCCCCAGGGACTATAGCCCACCAGGCTCCTCTGTCCATGGAATTTTCCAGGCAAGAACACTGCAGTGGGTTGCCATTTCTTCCTCTAGGGGATCTTCCCGACCCAGGGAATCGAACCTTCATCTCTTGCAACTCCTACACTGCCACACAGATTCTTTACCAATGCACGACCTTGATGGTTAAACTAAGCTGAATTTCTTTCAGTTCTTGCAATGACATTACAGCCCTTTTGGCCTCTAATATTTTGCAGACTTTTTCCCCTTTGCTTGGATGAGCCATTCTCAAACTGGTTGCTCACAGGATCCCTTAACACACTTTAAGATGCCTGAGAACTCCAGAGAACTTTTATTGAGACACACGTTAAATGATCATGTCTACCACAATAGAAATGGAAACAGAAAAATTTTAATTATTAATTTTTCTGATATAATGACAGAACCCATTATATTATCACAGATAACATTTTTATGGGAGGAAATCTATATCTTTCAAAACAAAAAATAAGTGAAAGGAGGGGCATTGTTTTATGTTTTTTCAAATCTCTTTAATAGAATATAGGCAGATTCTTACATTGTTCTGTATTCAGTCTTTTGTAATATGTTGTTTTGATTGAAGCATTTGAGCAAAATCCAGCTTCAGACAGATTTGAAGTTGGAAAGGGAAATGTATTTTTATGATCCTTTTCAGATGGTTGTGAATATTCTTCCTTGCTACTAAACCAAAATTCAACAACAGCTGCTTTCAGCTTATTTGTGCTGTTGTTGCAAGATTAGTTCACTATAGAAATTGTTAAGATGCTCAAACATAGGTTTACTCCCACTTTTTGGAGAGAACAAAGAAAGCTCCACTTTTATGAACCTTTCAAATCACCTAACAGAAGCCAAATCCTGTTACGGGTCATTTCTAAAACCCTCTTGTGGAGCTCTCCCCATGGTTCTCCATGGTATGTATTCTCCTTTGTTGCAATAAGTCAATCAATAACGCCAACTTTGCTTGACTACAGGGATATTCCTGGTGGTGGTCTTGGCCTGGAAAGAACCAACAGTTTCTTGTATGGTTCCTTATGAGTGAGGCTTTGTAGAGTTTATTTCTGCAGGAAGATAAAACAGCTTATTATTCTAGAGATTGCTATAAAGATAGAGCAGCAACAGGCCTACTTTAGGATTGGTGCTATTCTGGCAGTACAATTGCTCTAAGTCTTTTGGCTTTCTATTTAGAAGACTCTAAACCCAGTAATAAACACTACAAGTGTTGTTGCATTTTAATATTTATATCTGGACTTTGTAAATCTGAATCCTAGAGTCAGACTCCCTACTTACTGATTGAATGATCAAGTGCAGTTCGTTTATGCTGTCTTGTTTTAGCTTTCTCATCTGAAGAGGAGGGGTCATAATATCACCCACTACATAAGACTGTTATTTGGATTTAAAGAGTTAATACTTGTGTTCACTCTGCATAGCACCATTGGATACATTACTTATATGTGTGTGTATGTGTGTGTTTTTTTAAAAACAACTCAGTTTCTTAACAACAGAATCTGAACTTTTCATATCCCCTTAGACCTAGATCTCAGTTTAATTGTCACATCTCTAATATCCATTTAAAAATTTTAAGTAAAGCATCATGTCTAATAAATTAACAGAGGGTCTACATTCATGGGGTCACAAAGAATCAGACACATCTGAGCTACTAAACAACAACAACCACAACTCATAGTGGATGATACACAGTATGGACTCTGGAACTTGCTGTTTTAGGTTCGAATCCCAGCTTTGCTACTTACTGCCTGGATAACTTTGAGTAAATTATGCCTTTGTGCTGCATGTTCTTCACCTATAAAAAATGCACTTGTAATAGTACTGCTTATAGAGTGGCTGTGAGTTTTAAATAGCTTAATATTTCTAAAATACTATTGAGTGCTTGTTACATAAAATACACTGTTTATCAAAATAAATACATACAAAAACTTATTTAAAATATGAAATTAAGCATTTAAAAATTAAAAAATTGATGATTGCAGAACTTATTTATAAATTTTATACCAAATTAATAATAATAATTTGATTTACTTATTATTTCTCTCCTTGCTTTCACAACTTCTCGTAGTTTCAAACTTGCCTAACTATATAGGGCAGAAATATCTTATACAAGTGGACATTACCTGCTCAATTTTGGTGATTGTGATGCAATCAGATTTGAGTTACTGGCCAAAAATTGGAGGGATAGGACCTAGGATTTGTTTTGAGTTTATACCTTCCAGAAGGATTTTTTCCCTAAAATATTTAATGTCAATAATCTGATCTTACTCATTTCCTACTCCATCCTAATCACCGTAGCTGTGGTTTAATTTATCAACCTGGTAAATTTAGCTCTGGGGGATTCCCAGGTGGCTCAGTGGTAAAGAATCTGCCTGCCAGTGTAAGAGACATGGGTTTAATCTCTGGGTGGAGAAGATCCCCTGGAGAAGGAAATGACAACCCACTCTAGTATTCTTGCCTGGAAAATCCCATGGACAGAGAAGCCTGGCAGGCTACAGTCCCCGGGGTCACAAAGAGTTGGACGTGACTGAGCACACACAAATTTAGCTCTAACCCAATTTTCAACTTCAATCTTCCTTCTAATCCTGTCCTAAAATTTAATTGTCTGAATGGAAAGGGTAGGATTTTTCAGACTTTACACAGACTTTAAAGTGATTTATTCACTAGTTGGATTATACTAATCTCTCTATTATTTGATAGAATTTTTAATTCTTCTCATTTTTCTTATCTTTTTATACTGTGTAAAATTCTATGGTTATTTTATTGACAACTTCCTCAATTCCTCTGCTCTCTCTTTTTATTTATTCCTAGACAAAGCACAAAGGAAACCAATTACACTATTACACTGTCTGACATTGACAATCAGATTACTAGCCCTCTCTTGGCAAAGCTTTATATCCTGGCTGCTGGCCCCCTTCAGATGGAATACCTTGGACTTTGTGTTCCCTCTCCAGAAACAGTTTATCAGAATCTGAAAGAAGTAGCTGAAACACTGCACCATCCTGCCATTTGCTTTCCAGCAGTCTTGAATTTTTTTGGGCACATGATCTGGGTCTCAAAATACAACAGTTGGTTGCTTACTCAAACAACTTTTAGATTTAAAGCAGCAAGAATCGAAACTTTCCTAGCCCTTCATATCAGAAAATCTCACCATTTGTTGTTCAATCTCTGTGCTATATTCACATTTTAGCATTTGGCATTTCCAAGGACTAATTTATTTACTAGTTAGGACTTTCAGTTGCAAGCAACAGAGGAGTACTCTGTTTAACATAAATTTGAAAGCAGAAACTAGGGTTATTGAAGAAACAGTGTGATAACCCATAGACTCAAAAAGGAAAGTAGAACAGCCTTGGGGAAGTAAGAGGAACAGGGGGACTTTGGAGCCTCTCTCCAGTGTTCTGACATTTTGATGACATAGCTCGAAAATTTTTTCATTAATTACCTAAGTCCATTTTCCTGCAAAATTCTACTTGGACTCTAACAAGCTTTATCAAAATTCAATGGTTCTACTTGGTCTTAAAACCCCTTTTACTTTACAGATGAGAAAACTGATCTAGAGAAGTTAAATAATTGGATTATTGTGAATAAATTAAAGTTCCTTTGACACGTAAATAAATCCCTCTGAATGGCCCTAAGAGTAAATTAACTTCTACAGCATTCCTAAGAGTAAATATGATTAAAGTGACATTTTACCAAGATGCATTGTGTAATTTCCTTTGTTGTATCACTGAATGTGACACCATGATCTTTATATCTATTGTCTTTATACTTTCCTCAGCCCTTTTCTTTTATCTTCAAAAATACCAAGGTTATATATCAGTTGTTGCCCAAAGTCAGTCAGTAACAATGAGAGCACATTTGAGACAAACTGCCTAGGCCTAGATGTGATAATATAGAAAAATGTTTTCCCCAAAGGTATCTCACTACTTTTTAATCTAGTGGCTTATTAAGATTAGATTACTCTGAAGAAACTTTTTCTTTGGAATTTCATTCACTTCTCCAATAAAGATTTATTGACCATGTACTTTATAAGGCACATAATTTGGGATATATTCATGAACAAAACAAAAACTAAAAATATCTGAGGCTTCATGGAACTTACGTTCTCACTGGAGCTTACTTTATTGTAAAAATACAGCATATAACATATAACATATAAAATAAGTTTTAAATATATGTTTATCGACTGTTTGCATTGTTGGTAGGGCTTCTGGTCAACAGTAGATTGTTAGCAATAGTTATACTTAGATTTTCCACTGTTCAGGGGATTGTTGCCCTTAACCCTCATGTTGCTTAAGGGTCAACTGTATTTTGAATTACTAGGTACTTGATGTGAATAAGTACCTACCTGTATTAAAGGCAGCTGCTCATCGATGCTGTTACTACATTTTTATAAAATGTGTTTTAGAGCTACAGCATTTACTATTTCTAAATGGCTTGAGATATTCAGATGCCAGAGTGTTACCCCTGAAACCGAGGGAAAGTGTATTCCTCATGCTGTCACTGGGTTCTTAAACATTTCCTAAGTTTTACAGGGTGTAAAAGAACAGACATTTGGAAAAATAAGGAAATCAGATATTTCAAGTTTTCATGAGGTGCCATACTGTGGTCAGACCAACTCACTAATGAGAGCTTTAGATGCAGATATATAAAAATGCTGTCTTCTTTGTGAAAAACTGAGATGAAACAGGAATCTAGGTTGTATCAGAAGCACTCCTTGCTTAAAATAATAAGCCAAAGCCAGCTCAGTGGTGGGAAGATACTCAAGTGTGACTCCTTCTGTAAACCCACCACACTTGTCAGAGACATTGGCCCATGTTAACATAACAGGAAGCAGGATTGCCCAATGTGATGGAAGCGTATGGAAGGAACATGAGCTAGCAGATTCATAAATGGCATTTGTCAATAGCACTGCCTACAGTTTTGTTGCTAGAATAACATGTCTTTTGGAATAGCTTCAGATGGCCAAACAAGGAATGGTTGGGCATAAATGAGGAAGGGAAGTCCAGGCAGGATATGGTTTCATCCTATTAAATTTCCAGGTTTTTGGCACAAACTCCACTGCTGTGGGGAGGAGTCCACATAGCCCATCACATCACAGCTTTCTTTTTAACTTGACAGAACTTCTATTGTACCAGGCAGATAAAGCCCAAGAGAGAGTCATTGGGATTTAGGCTTTGGGTGGGAACTAGGTTAAATTGTGTTCCCAGCTCATGTTCTACGTATCACATTCTTAAGCCAAATAAAAAAACACCCATCCCTTCAAGGTTGACATACAACTGGGTTTTACTTCACATAGTGAGATTGAATTTTTGAACAGGGAGCATGTCCCTAGGGACCATTTATGGCTGAACTTTCACTCACTTCAAGCTGAGGGAAAGTCTCAGCAGCATATGAATATTCAGTGAGAACATCAGTGTTTTGTTAGAATCCAGGTCCTGTTTGATTTTTTTGTAGGATAGGTGCTTGTTCATTAGGATTTTTCTCCTTGGAGATTATTAAATTGAATGGTTTTCTTCCTTTAATAAAATACTTTAAAAAGAGGATTTTTATTCCTTAAGCCAGGTAGATTCCAGTGATATTTACCTAACCTTCACTGACATCAAATGTTCACATTTGTTCAACTGGCTTTTAGCTATTTCAACAGCTCTAGCTATTTCCTAAAAGAAAATAATTTTCTGAGATTTTCACACAATAGAGAATCTTCCCACTTAGCATATAATATTTTCTAAAATTTTAGGTTTGGATATAAGATTTTGTCTCTGTTTTCTTCTTCTTCATATTTACCACCACTTTACTACTTTGTGAATTGTTTTTATAGACAAGGCATTAGAAACTTGAAGTGTCCTTTTGCTTTTGAAATGTTTGCTATCACAAAGCATTCCACACCACTAAGGTAGAAATTAGCTCATTTTTGTGGCCTCATTTAAAAGAGTTTTCATGACAAGGGTTTTCATTGTATTCGGCTCTCACCTGATACTGTCTGACAGCGTAACCTTTTTAACCATCATGTCAAACACCCATCATGCTTCCATTCTCATATTCATACATTCTTACTGTTGTGAAAGATGTTGTAGCGTGAAAAAGTATAGTAGACTTTTTTTTTTTTCCATTTAAAGTGCACAACTAAGGCTGACTACTGGTATTACTTTAGGAATTTTCACAGCGTGTTTTCTTTCTGGGAATTATGAAGTTAGTTTTGGTATCTGGACAAGTTACAAAGAATTCTGAGAATCTGAGTTCTAAAAGTAGCTGTATCAGTTCAGAGGTCAGGTAGTTTGGCCAGTGAAAGGGCAGTGCTGGGGCAAGTGACCCTTCATCTTACTGTCATAGAACTGCTGTTTTCTTCTACAATCTGCAACGTAGAGAATGACTTCTCTCCAACCACCTAGCCCCATCCTGCTTCCTCACTTAACATATGATGTGGAGGCCTGACTTACTCATTGGGGTAATGATTTACTGAAGATTGGTGAGCTTCGTTGCTGCTCATCTCTCTTGACTGCTGGCAAGACTAGGTACATTTGTTTGGAAGATGATTTCAATTCTTTTTTTTTTAAGAGATGAAAGTGCCCCAATAAAGGCCCAGTTTTGTCCAGAGGCCCCACTTTTTTCATGGAAAGGCATTTTATCTCAAATATAGCAGTGTGTACTTGTCAATCTGAAACTCCCAATCTATCCCTCCCTTCCACCCTTCCCCTCTGGTAACCGTAAGTTCATTCTCTAAGTCTGTGAGTCTGTTTCCGTAAATAAGTTTATTTGCCATTCTTGAGTTATGTTAATGGTGATCATATCCTTCAAACTGAGACATTTTTGAGAGTGAAAGACATGCCATGAATAATTACACTAGGGGACAGATATTGAGTAAGCCTGCTCCAGACAAACAAGGATGAAATTTCACTGTACCTGTAACAGTATAGCGCTGGTTTCACAGTGTATCGCTGTAGTGAGAGAGACTGACGAGACTGACAAGACGAGGAGAAATGTACAGCCATAAACTGAACTAGATGGTGGATCGATGTCATGCCCATGCCATGACCTTTTAAATTATAGTTCACCTGGACCAACACAGAAGGGAAGCACCAAATCATTGCTTATTTTTCATCCAGGCTTGGTTTCTGTAAACTAGGATATGCTCCACTTTTTATAACAGACACATTTTGAAATATGATAAAAGTTAACAAAATGTCCTTCAAAAGAATACACCTAGAGGTTACATTTTGCATGCAAGTCCAGGGAAGTCTCACTTTTCTTGAAGCCATCTATGAAAATATGGGGACTTCCCAGTGACACTAGTGGTAAAGAACCCATTTGCCAAAGCAGGAGACACGGGTTCAATCCCTGGGTCAGGAAGATCCCCTGGAGAGGGCATGGCAACCTACTCTGGTATTCTTGCCTGGAGAAGCTCATGGACAGAGGAACCTAGAGGACCACAGTCCATAAGGTCGCAAAGAGTCAGACATGACTGAAGCGACCTAGCACAGCACATGAAAATGTGGACCCTAGATTTATCAGCCCTCTAAGATTACAGTGCACAATAGACTTTCACTACTTTTTTTTCAAAGGTGCTACAATAAATTTAGGACTATGTAACATGTGGAATCTATTGAAATATCAAAAAACCATCATGTATCAGGTAATATACAAAATGTGCATGGATCTAATTCATAAGTGGTTACCTTAAGTTTGCTTTTGTGACTGTTTATCACTGACTGACTTTTGGACCAACTGGGAGATGATAAAGAAATTCATATTATCAGAATTCAGCATACCTAGATCCCCAGAAGATTACTTCACTAGAGGTTTTGTTTATGGCAGTGATCACAACTTGGCAGTATCCTGTGGCTGTAGTTGATGTGAAATCTTATAAGGAACATAGGGAAAATTTTTTTAAAAAACTAGCATCTATTGAGTACTTGCTGTGGACCAGGCTTGCATTACATCCAAGAACTTTGCATGCATATCTAAATTGTCTTACATGGAACACTCAAAGTATTTGATTTCAAATTGTATTTCTATTTCATAGATGAGGAAACTGAACCTTAGAGAGGTAAAGGAACTCCCTCACACATTGTCATTTCATCCCAGATTATCTGACTACAAAATAGGCACTCTCCCTTGATAAAATATAGGCTACGACTTATGAGTGCCCTCTTTTCTTCTGCTAATGTTACAGGATTACAGTCCCAGGCACAAACAGGAGAAACTATGTCAATGTAGGGGAAGGAAAAAAGGAAATTGTCCATGATAGGTTACAGTTTGCCTCACATGTCATTTTAGAACTGCCTCAGGAGAAAAGAGATGAGGATTTTTGAAAAAGGTCTTAGGTCAGTTGTGATCAAGAGAAGGTAAAGTTGAAGTTTTGATAGAAATATTGGTAAGAAAATGGTTCCCTAGCTGTGCTTCAGAAGACAGGGATTCTACTTAGCTTTTATGTCAATCTCTTCTTGTGCTTTTCTCATTCTTTTTATAGGGACATATTCAAAGGCTTTCTACCTCACTTGGAAATTCTTTCCCACTTTTGATATATTTAAAGAAACTATAAATTGTTTAGGGCATGGCCAAATCCTCTAACAACCTCTTTAAGAAAAAATGGAATTGCCTAAATACAAGAATCAGAAAAAAGGAAAAATTATAGTGTATGGATACAGCAGAAACCTGTGCAGCTTTAAAGATAAATGAATTAGAATTACAGTTATATGAATAATTCTTACAGCAAAATAAAGCAAGAAGAACATATTCAGTATGATATGACTGATATGATGTATCAGTAGGGAAACAGATTTATGTGACAAAAGGATAAACAAATGTACTACAAAACACTTACTCCAAGTTAATGTTTATCTTTGGAGCAAAGGATAGAGAAAAGTGACTGTGAAGTGGTATTCAGGGGGCTTCTGTCCTGCTGTCTTCAGCTAGAGGACTTGAGGGAAAGTTCCAGAGAGGAGTCATCTGAGAACTTTCAGTTGCTATTACTGCCAGCAGCTGGGGGAATGGGTATTTGTATCCTATAGTGGGGGTCCACGTGGGTCCTTGGATAGTATGGTCACTTTAATAATATTAATTTTTCTAATCCACAAATGCAGTATATCTTTCCATCTGCTTATGTCCTCTTGTTTTTTTGCATCAGTGTTCTATAATTTTCTGAGTACAGTTCTTTTATCTCTTTAGATTTATTCCTAGACATTTTATTCTTCTTGATGTGTTTGTAAATTTTTTTTATTCTTCTGATAGTTTGTTTTTAATATATAGAAATGCAACAGATATCTGTGCATTAATTTTATATCCTACAACTTTAATAAATTCATTGAGTTTTAGTAGTTTTGGGTAGCATCTTTAGGATTTCCTATGTAAGGTATCATGTCATCTGCAAGTAGTGACAGTTTTACTTCTTTTCAATTTGGATTTCTTTTTATTTCTTTTTTCTTGTCTGGTTGAATCAAACTGGATTACTCTCTCACACCATGTGCAAAACTAAATTCAAAATGGATTAAAGACCTAAATTTAAGACCTGAAACCATAAAAGTTCTAGAAGAAAGCATAGGGAGTATGCTCTTTGGCATCAGTCTTAGTAATATGGTTTCGGATATATCTCCTCAGGAAAGGGAAACAAAGGCAAAAATAAGCAAATAGGACTCCATCATTCTAAAAAGAAAGAAAGAAAGAAAGAACACGTGTATACCTGTGGCAGATTCATGTTGATGTATGGCAAAACCAATACAATATTGTAAAATAATTAACCTCCAATTAAAATAAATAAATTTATATTAAAAAACCTTATATAAACAATAAAAAAAAACCTTTGTAAGTGGAAGGAAATTATCAACAAAGCAGGGCGGTCATCTACTGAATGGGAGAAAGTATTTCCAAAGAATATATCCGATAAGGTGTTAATATGCGAAGTACATAATGAAATCATGCAACTCAGTAGCAAAAAACAACTGGATTAAAATATGGGCAGAGGATCTGGATAAACATTTTTCTGAAGAAGATATGCAGATGGCCAACAGACACTGGAAAAGATGTTCAGTGTTGCTAATCATCAAGGAAGTCCAAATCCTACACTATTGGTGGGAAGGTAAATTGCTATAGCCACTGTGAAGAACAGTATGGAGGCACCTCAAAAAACTAAAAATAGAGCTACCATATGACCCAGCAATCCCACTCCTAATCATATACCCAGAGGAAACCATGATTGGTATTTTTATATTTTCCAGTTCTTTGTTGAAATTCTCAGTGTGTTCCTTTATTCTTTTCCTGAGCTTGCTGAGTATTTTTATGACCATTTCTTTGAACTCTTTATCAGGTAAGTTACTGGGCTGGCCAAAAAGTACAAGTTTCTCCACAAGATGGCACAGAAAAACCCAAATGAATTTTTTGGCCGACCCAATACTTCTCTCCATTTCATTGGTGTCATCTTGTTTTTTCATTTGGAATATATTCCTCTGTGTTCTCATTTTGTTTGAATTTCTCTGCTTCTCTCTATGAAGTTAGACTATCCCAGCCTTGAAGCATGTCCTTGTGTAGAAATGTCCCTACATGGTCTACATGTAGCCAGTGCTTTTGGTGGGAGTGTTGGAGCTGAAACAAGCATGGGTTGGGGCTTTTTCTGGGGTGCATAGGGGCTGCTGTCATGGCAGGTGCAGGCTAGAGCTGGGGGGCTAATGCCAGAGCCTGATGCAGACCAGTGCTTCTTATGGGACAGGACTGAAGCTTTTTCCTTATGTTTATTTTTATCTATTGGGTTTAAAAAAATTATCTAAAATGCCATTATTAAAATTTCATTTTCTCTTGTTGCTAGTCTACCGAAATAAAAGTAATTTTAAAAAGTCTACCTGTGTCCATCAATCTTGATATATTTTCTTAGTAGTTCCACATCAGTTCAATTCAGTCTCTCAGTCATGTTCGACTCTTTGCGACCCCATGAATTGCAGCACGCCAGGCCTCCCTGTCCATCACCAATTCCTGGAGTTCACTCAAACTCATGTCCATCGAGTTGGTGATGCCTTCCAGCCATCTCATCCTCTGTCATCCCCTTCTCCTCCTGCCCTCAATCCCTCCCAGCATCAGAGTCTTTTCCAATGAGTCAATTCTTCGCATGAGGTGGCCAAAGTACTGGAGTTTCAGCTTTAGCATCAGTCCTTCCAAAGAACACTCAGCACTGATCTCCTTAAAATGGACTGGTTGGATCTCCTTGCAGTCCAAGGGACTCTCAAGAGTCTTCTCCAACACCACAGTTCAAAAGCATCAATTCTTCGGTGCTCAGCCTTCTTCACAGTCCAACTCTCACATCCATACATGACCACTGGATAAAGTTCTCACATATTGCCTATGTTTTCTCTTGTAATATCTCTATGAATAATTATAAAGTATTGAATAATAATTGTTAATTTCTCTCTTATCAATGTTATCCTCTTAAAGTTTATTTTCCCTATCTTGATGTGATGGCTTGGATCTCCAGGACTAAGTGGATAACAAGTGATGATGATAGAAATTATCCATTCTTGATTTTAAGGGGATGCTTTTAATGATTCATTATTAACTATGATATTTTCATAGTTTTCTGTAGATCTTCTTTATTAGGTAATAAAATTCTCTTCCTGATTTTATAAAAGTTTTATATTTACTGATATAGATTTACTGAATTCTTTATTTGCCTGTGTGTTTTTCTGAATGTTGTTTGATCTGTTAATGTGGTGAATAGATTTTTCTATTATTCAGATTTTGTTTCATTCATGGAACAAATCCAACATGCATTACCCTTTTTTCAATTTTGTTCACAAGTGAGTTTTGTCTAAAGATTCCTTTTTATACTAAAATATTGGTGTTAAGGTTATGTTATTCTAAAAAAGTTACAATGTGTTACTTCTTTTTTCTTTGGAGAATTTGTAAAGTTTGTAAACATCTTTTCCTTTACTATTCAGTAGAATTCATCCATAATAGTCTGAGATACTTTGGATTAGATCGTCTACTAGTAATAAAATTTCTATAATGATTTAAGAACTATTTATGTTTTCTTTTTATTCTTGAGGGAGTTAAACTAAGTATAAATTTGTAGGAAATTGTCCATTTTATTTAGGTTATTAAACACATTGGCTTAATAATAATATGTAATTGTTATAATGTCTTATTCTGATTTTATGGCTCCATAGTTGGCCCTTGCATAGTTTATTTGTCCATTTTCTACTTTTTATTGGTATTTTCTGGGGAAATGTATTCATTGCTCCCTTCTCATGCTAATGGTGATGAGTAGATTCATATTCACATACTTGGTCCAAAGAAAACATTGGATTTGACTAATGCTCTTCTGCAACAAACCCAAAGTTTTTCTAATGACAAATATATTAAGCATATCTTGGGAGAGGTGGGTGTTAAGAATTTTGAGAATTTTCCCATTCTGATTATTGAATAGTACTGCTTTGCTCTCATATATTGCCCCAGTTTTTGTGTTTAACAATCAAGTAAAAAATTAAACGTCATATTCAAAAATAAAGAATTCAAAGTGTACAGTCAAGTAATGGACTGATTTATTAGTCCATTCATTTATTCAATAAGTATTTGTTAGACACATGTGCCAAGCAAAATCTTAGGCACACCACATTACTAGACATTACCATTTTTCCCGGCCTAGAATGCACATTGCTCTGTAATTTGAGATGTGATATTTCTAAAGATCCAAGAAAAACACAGAATATTCATAAGGGCCAAAATCAGCAATAGGATGAAAACACTGCATCAAGCAGTCGATAGAAACTAAAACATTGGGCTTTCATTCTATGTCTCTTCAACCTAAGTCTTTGTGACAGAAGTATATTTAGGTATGTTTCTCTCCTAGTGCTCCTGTTTATGTCAGATTGATGTCACCCAGTGAGAGGATTATTCACTTCATACCATTTATATTGCTGGTGAAATATGAATAGTATATATATTTCTTTAACTGAGTTTTCTTTTTCATTTCATCACTGTCATTTCTAATATATTCTGAAAGAAATTTGGTTAAGTAGTTATGTCCACTCACATAAGGAAAACCATTTTGGTTTTGATGATATGAGTACATAGTTTACAATGTTCTTACTAAAATCTAAGAGTCAATAGCCATTTATATGAGAACCGTTTTATAATTTTCAATTGTGATCTTTTTTAGGGTACAGTGTTTGGCATTCTTCCTGTCCTTTGGAGGAATATAGATACGCATTCCCATTCTCTGCTATTACTATAAATAAAATCACTTGAACATGCTTTGAAGACAATTCTTATTTCCATGTCCATCTAAATTTGCATTTAATACTCTTTATTACAGAACTTCAGAAGAGAACTTCAGACATTTCAGAATTGAGTAGTTGTCCATCCCAATGCAACTGAGTAACTCAGATGCTTTCATTAGTAAGTAAGATACCTTATCAGTGATTTATTTGGAGGTGGAGAATGGTATGAAGTTTATAAAAATCAACAAAGAAGTTTATTCACAAAGAATAGCATAAATATTTGTTGAGTGTTGGCTATATGTTAAACACAAGCTGAGCTTCTGAAGATATAGGACTGAGAACCTTGAGCAGGATAGTTACTGTTCTCTTAGGATTATATTGATGAACTTTTATCAGGTAATGGGATAGGATTTAATGCAGGATTTAGGATTTCATGTGGATTTAATACAGGTGCTCATAGAGCATGCAAGAGATGAAAAGAACCCAAATTTGGAGACTACAGAAGTCTTCCTGGAATAATTCTCTCTCCACCATGACCTGAGTAACAACACTTAGCTAGGTGAAGAGATGTCAAGGTTGTGGACTTGGAGGTTGAGCATTTTAAGAAGCAGAAAACAGGCAAACAAAAATTCATGTGAAATGGATTGGGGTTATATGAAGCAGACCAAGTTTATGAATTTAAGATTCATCAGCTGCACTAGAATGTGTACTGAGTGACTTGAAGCAGTTTTAGGACATGAGTCTGTCCCTCTTTGTCTTGTCATTTCAATCTTATATACTATATATACATTTCCTTCTTATATACTTAATGTGTGAATTTATATACCACCCACTACAGGGTTTACTGCCTTAGGCCCCAAAATCAAATGCATAAAAGTGACGAAAGGAGGTATTGGGAGAAGACTGGTGGCTATTAGCAATCTGTCTGGTGAAAAGAGCACCAAATTTAGTTTAAAAAAAAAGAAAGAAAAAGAAAAAAAGCCTTGCTTTCTCTGGCTCAGAAAAACATTCCCCATTCTACAGAAATATCAACAACCTCAGATACACAGATGATACCATTCTAATGGCAAAAAAAAAAAAAAACAAAGAGGAACTAAAGAACTTCTTGATGAAGGTGGAAGAGGGGAGTGAAAAAACTGGCTTAAAACACAACATTAAAAAAACTAAGATCATGGCATCCAGCCCTATCACTTCATGGCAAATAGATGGGGAAACAATGGAAACAGTGGCAGATTTTATTTTCTTCGGTTCCAAAATCACTGTGGATGGTGGCTGCAGCCATGAAATTTAGAAGATGCTTGCTCCTTGAAAGAAAAGCTGTGACAAACCTAGCCAGCTTATTAAAAAGCAGAGACATCACTTTGCCAAGACAGGTCCATATAGTCAAAGCTATGTTTTTTCCAGTAATCATGTAGAGATGTGAGAGTTGGACCATAAAGAAGACTGAGGGCCAAAGAACTGATGCTTTTGAACTGTGATGCTGGAGAAGACTCTTGAGCACAGTAAGGAGAGCAAGCCAGTCAATCCTAAAGGAAATCAACCCTGAATATTCACTGGAAGGTCTGATACTTAAGCTCCAATACTTTGGCCACCTGATGCCAAGAGCTGACTCGATGGAAAAGACCCTCATGATGGGAAAGAGTGAGGGCAAGAGGAGAAGGGGACGACAGAGGATGAGATGTTTGGATGACATCACTGACTCAATGGACATGAGTTTGAGAAAATTCAAGGAGATAGTGAAGGACAGGGAAGCCTGGCATGCTAGGTTCATGGGGTCACAAAGAGTGGGACATGACTTAGCGACTAAACACCAACAACAGAAGTCACTGATGCCAACAGCTCCAGAGTTAAACATATCAAAGCTCTGTCGTCAGAAAGTTTCTCAGCTGATGTTCAAAGAATCTTGGGAAGAGACCCTTTGGCTCAGATTGAGCCAGAGGTCCTCCTTGGACCAATCATTTGTGGCCTCTGTGAATGTGGTCTGCTTTTACTGACTGCCCTTGAGTCTTGTTCCCACTCTTGGACCTGTTGCCGGTATGAATTTACATAAGACTTGAAAGTTCTCATAGGAGTCTTATGAATGAAGTGGAGGGCAAGGCATTTTCCAGGACAAGGCAACCAAAATATATCCACTACACTAAAAGTTACTATTAAATCACTTAATTTTTCTGAATCACAATTGTAATATCTCAAAAGAGTATGAATTTGTATCAAGTGAGATATTTACAAAGTGTTATAAATGATTAAGTTCTATGCAATTATAAAATGCTTCTTTGATTATTAGTATGACTTTGCTGAAGTGAACACTAGAATCTAGCTCTCAAGACCTTTAATTTGTGAAAGTAGAATGATTTTCTTCAATTTCCTGTGGTTATGAACCAAGAAGACAAGTAAAAATTTTCCTTTTAAAGATGCTTTATTATGTATCAAGAATTATGTTAGGAGCTTTGTATTTAATTTTCACCACAGTCACATTAAGTAGATATTCTAACCAAGTGCAATGTAAATTGAAGATAGTAAGTAGGTTGCTGCTAAGTTGCTTCAGTCGTGTCCGACTCTGTAGACGGCAGCCCACCAGGCTCTGCCATCCCTGGGATTCTCCAGGCGAGAACACTGGAGTGGGTTGCCATTTCCTTCAATGCATGAAAGTGAAAAGTGAAAGTGAAGTCGCTCAGTCGTATCCGACTCTTAGCGACCCCATGGACTGCAGCCTTCTAGGCTCCTCCGTCCATGGGATTTTCCAGGCAAGAGTACTGGAGTGGGGTGCCATTGCCTTCTCCGAGTAAGTAGGTTAAGCTTCTATAATTCATAAGTATCAAAGAGAAGTATTAAATCCAGGTCTGAGAAATTCCAAAGACAAGGAATGGATGGCAGGAATTTTTAAGGAGTTATTTCAACTTGTATGAATGAATATATTATAATTATTTTAAAAATTAGTTATTTATTTGGCTGCACTGGCTCTTTGTTGCTGCACACTGGATCTTTTGGCATGTGGGAGCTAGTTCCCTGACCAGGGATCAAACCCAGGTCCCCTGCATTGGGAGCAAGGGCTCGTAGCCTCTGGGACCCAGGGAAGTCCCATATTATAATAATTTATTTTTATTGTTCATCTTTATAATTCAATGATTATGGTTGTGCTATTTCTTAACTACTATTCTTTTAGAAATTAAAATAATATTTTACTTTTGTGTGTGTATGCGTTTTGGTGATCTAATGATTGTATTCAAAATCCTATATTTTACAAAGACATGACTTCCCTGATAGCTCAGGTGGTAAAGAGTCTGTCTACAGGAGCAGGAGACGTGACTTCAGTTCCTGGGTTGGTAACACCCCCTGGAGGAGGGCATGGCCATCCACTCCAGAATTCTTGCCTGGAGAGTCCCATGGACAGAGGAGTCTGGTGGCCCACAGCCCATGGGGTCGCAAAGAGTCGGACACAACTGAGCAACTAACACAACAAAGAGTTTCGTACAGTAGATGTGTCAAGAGCTGCACTACTAGCTGATAAATTAAAAAAACCTAATTCTGAATGGAGAGCTTGATTTTTGTAAATAACTGCAAGGAGAGAGGGATAAGTAATCACAATTTGTCCACCAGGATAATAGCCTCCAGAATGTTTTTGGTCTCCATAGTAGAAAGTACAAGTAATAAGGAACTATGAGAATTTCTGGATTCTGAGCAGCTGAACAGAATACACCCTCTATTCTTTTAAAATCTGTATCTAAAAGGAGGAAGTATCTGGCCTATCTGAGCATGTATGGTTAATTTTGTGAAATAGTGTTCTAAATATGAATAGTAGTTTTCTAATTATCGTTGTAAGACAAAACTTTTCAGCTAGATATCAAATATCTTAAAAGGTCTTCTGCTTTATGTTTCTTAATATAATGAAATGTTATTATATCCAAATTATATCCAAAGCAATGAGTGAGCCAGCCATGTAATAGTTCTCATCACTGGGATATTTTATGACCCTTTCAAGTATTTCTGCAGACACATGGTGGGCAGAGTCTACTCTTCATGAAGCCTCTTCAGGCTGGTTACTGTTTAACTCTTGACTTCCAGTAAGTTTCTGTGCTATGCCTTTCTTTGTTGACCTGACTTTAGGTCTCTCCTTTGTTGGTCCGGGTGGCCCAGAAGGTAAAGCGTCTGCCTACAATGCAGGAGACCCAGGTTCAATCCCTGGGTCAGGAAGAACCACTGGAGAAGGAAATGGCACCCCACTCCAGTACTCTTGCCTGGAAAATCCCATGGACAGAGGAGCCTGGTAGGCTACAGCTTATGGGGTCACAAAGAATCAGACACAACTGAGCGACTTCACTTTTTTTTTTTTTTTCTGTTGGTCTGATGCGTATACTTAATGGTTCTCTTTCAAAGGGTATTATTTCTTTTAATGTTTAGGCTTCTTTGTGAATTAATCGAAACTTGTGGTTTCACATCTTCATCTGGGAACCATGAAATTATTTATATACATACCTGAGAGAACAATTTCACCCACAACATATTGTCATATTACTCAGAAAATATATTTCTTTGAACATGGTTTCTTATGAATGGGTTCTTTTCCATGTACCAAAAATGTCCCAGGTACATATAGCTTTCTTATTTGAAAATACTTTCAAACATGGTGTCCTGTGATGTGGGAAGACAATGTTATATTATTTCTATTTTGCAGGTGGTAGAACTAAAGTTTTATGGGATGATATTTATACAATGTCACATGGCACGTTGGGAAGTAACACGGTGTTTGTCCTTCTCCATCTGTCTTAGTGCAATACCCTCGAGATCATCCATGTCCACATACACTACATCTTCTTTATCCATCCATCCATTGATGTGTACTTAGGTTGTTTCCATATCTTGTAAATAATGCAATGGATATAGAGGCACATATATCTTTTCAAATTAGTGTTTTCATTTTGGATACAGAGAAGGCAATGGCACCCCACTCCAGTACTCTTGCCTGGAAAATCCCATGGACGGAGGAGCCTGGTGGGCTGCAGTCCATGGGGTCGCTAAGAGTCGGACACGACTGAGTGACTTCACTTTCACTTTCCACTTTCATGCATTGGAGAAGGAAATGGCAACCCCCTCCAGTGTTCTTGCCTGGAGAATCCCAGGGACGGGGGAGCCTGGTGGGCTGCCGTCTATGGGGTTGCACAGAGTCAGACACGACTGAAGTGACTTAGCAGCAGCAGCATTTTGGATAAATAGCCCTGAGTAGCTGGATCTATTCTTAACGTTTTGAGGAATCTCTATTGTGTCTTCCACAGTGGCAACACCAATTTACATTCTTATCAGCACTGTATGAGTGTTCCCTTTTCTCCATGTCCTCTCCAACACTTGTTATTTCTAGCCTATTTAAAAATAACCATTTTAATTGGTGTGATACCTCATTGTAGTTTTTTTTTTTTTTTTACTTTACAATATTGTATTGGTTTTGCCATACATCAGCATGAATCTGCCATGGGGGTACACATGTTCCCAATCCTGAACCCCTCTCCCACCTCCCTCCCCATACCATCTCTCTGGGTCATCCCAGTAAACCAACCCCAAGCATCCTGTGCGGAGAAGGCAATGGCACCCCACTCTAGCACCCTTGCCTGGAAAATCCCATGGACGGAGGAGCCTGGTGCGCTGCATTCCATGGGGTCGCTAAGAGTCGGGCACGACTGAGTGACTTCACTTTCACGTTTCACTTTCATGCATTGGAGAAGGAAATGGCAACCCACTCCAGTGTTCTTGCCTGGAGAATCCCAGGGATGGGGGAGCCTAGTAGGCTGCCATCTGTGGGGTCGCACAGAGTTGGACACGACTGACGTGACTCAGCAGCAGCAGCAGCAGCAAGCAACCAGTATCATGCATAGAACCTAGACTGGCGATTCGTTTCTCATATGATATTATACATGTTTCAATGCCATTCTCCCAAATCATCCCACCCTCTCCCTCTCCCACAGAGTCCAAAAGATTGTTCTATACATCTGTGTCTCTTTTGCTGTCTCGCATATAGGGTTATCGTTACCATCTTTCTAAATTCCATATATATGTGTTAGTATACTGTATTGGTGTTTTTCTTTCTGGCTTACTTCATTCTGTATAATCGGCTCCAGTTTCATCCACCTCATTAGAACTGATTCAAATGTATTCTTTTTAATGGCTGAGTAATACTCCATTGTGTATATGTACCACAGCTTTCTTATCCATTCATCTGCTGATGGACATCTAGGTTGCTTCCATGTCTAGGCTATTATAAACAGTGCTGTGATGAACATTGGTGTACATGTGTCTCTTTCAATTCTGGTTTCCTCAGTGTGTATGCCCAGCAGTGGGATTGCTGGGTCATAAGGCAGTTTTTTTAAGGAATCTCCACACTGTTCTCCATAGTGGCTGTACTAGTTTGCATTCCCACCAACAGTGTAAGAGGGTTCCCTTTTCTCCACCCCTTCTCCAGCATTTATTGCTTGTAGACTTTTGGATCAAAGCCATTCTGACTGGCGTGAAATGGTACCTCATTGTGGTCTTGATTTGCATTTCTCTGATAATGAGTGATGTTGAGCATCTTTTCGTGTGTTTGTTAGCCATCTGTAGTTTTGATTTGCATTTTTTTTAATGTCTAGTGACGTTAAGCATATTTTCATGTGCCTATTGGCCCTCATATGTCTTCTTTGTTAAAAAGTCTATTCGTGTCTTCTCATTTTTTAATTGGGTTGTTTGGGTTTTCTTCTGTTGTTGAGTTTTATAAGTTTTTATATATTTTGGGTGTTAACCCGTTATTGGATATACAATTTGAAAATCTCTTCTCCCATTTGATAGATTGTCTTCATTTTGTTGGTGGTTTTCCTTGCTGTTCAGAAGCTTTTTAGTTTGATATCATCCCATTTGTTTGTTTTTGTTTCCTTTGCCTGAGGAGACATATTCAGAAAGATATTGCTAAGGCTATTGTCAATGATGCCCAGCTTCTTTTAGGAGTTTTATGGTTTCAGGCCTTACAGTCAAATCTTTATTACATTTTGCTTTGTTTTTTTTTTTTGTATGGTGTGAGACGGTGGTCTAGTTTCATCCTTTTGCATGTGACGACAGTCTGGGCTTCCCAGCACCATGTATTAAAGAGATTATCCTGTCTTCAGTATATGTTCTTTGTTTGTTATTTTAAATTGATTGTTCTTACATGTATGGGTTTATTTCTGGGCTTTCAATTCTGTTCTGTTGATCTGTATGTCTGTTCTGCCAGTACTATGCTATTTTGTTATTATAGTTTTATAATTTTTAGTATTACTTTGGCTATTTGGGATCTTTTATGTTTCCATATAAATTTTAGTATTGTTTTGAAACATATCATGGTAATTTTGATAGGAATTGCTTTGAATATGTAGATTTTTGTAGGTAATATGGACAGTTTAACAGTTTGCACAAAATATTTTTTCTTTGTGCCATCTTCAATTTCTTTCAACAGTGTCTTATAGTTTTTAGTGTAAAGGTCTTTCACCTTCTCGGTTAAATTTATTCCTAGGTATTTTATTCTTTTTGTTGCAAAGAAAATAACCTTCTTGATTGAGACCTACACCTGTTCTGTTGCCAATAAAAGAAACATTTCTTAAGTGATAAGTGATTTAAAACTTTAAGAAATATGGAAATTCTTTTCATCTAAGTAAAAAAAAATGTTCTTACAACTCTTTCCTTTGAAACCTAATTGACATAAATTTAAAATCATCATTACCTGCATCTTTCAGAACATCTGTTAATTTGCTAAATGTCTACTAGGAAGCAGTTTAATATTTATTACTGGGAAAATAAAGGTATGTATTTCAATTTTTAAAATATTAAATAAATAAAAGTGGAATCAGACAATGTCCTAGCCCCAGTGTTATCCCTAAAAGTTGTATGACTTTGAGAAAGTCACTTCTCTTTTTGCTGTGGGCCTATATTAGTTCTTTATTGCTGCGTTTATATACTACCATATACTTAGTGGTTTAAATGCACAAATTTAATATCTTTTATTTCTGGAGGTCATAAATCTGATCCAGGAATCATTGATCTAAAATCAAATTGTTGACAAGGCTGCACACCTTTATGGATGCTCAAGGCAAGAATCTTGTTTCCTTGCTCATTCAGCATAATGTCAGAATTTATTTCCTGGCAGTGGTAGGACCAAGGCCCCTGTTTTCTTTGCTGAACGTTGGCTGCTGGTCATTCTGAGTTTCTAGATGCCACCCGCATTCTTTGACATGTAGGCCCTTTTGTCTTCAAAGCTAGCAATGGCAAGTGCCTGCCTTTTTGTGCCTTCTTTCTCTGCCTCTTTATCTGTCATCACATCTCTCTGACTTTAGTTGGGAAAGATTTTCTGCTTTTAAGAGTTTAAGGGATTAGATTAGGGCCATATTGATAATCCAGTGTAGTGTACTCACCTCAAAATCCCTACTTGCATCATATCTGCAAGATATGCAACATATCCCTTTCGAACGTAAAGTGACATTCTGTGAATTTGAGGATGGACATTTTGAGGTCCATGTTTCTTGCTACCACACATTCCTTATGAGATTCGTTGGCTCTTTCTTTCAAGTTTCTCTCTGCAGAATGACTCTTCCTGACTTCAGAGAAATAAGAAATATTGGGAATACTGTCTGCTTCTCTGGGGCTAAAAATCTTTCAGTTTAATTGCATTAGAAACAACTTTCAGGATGGATAAAATGGGTTAATGTCATCAGTAGGTATAAGCTTAAAGTTACAAGTTCTATGGATATAATATACAGCATGATGAGTATGGTTAACAATATTGCCTTGTATATTCAAAAGTTGCTGAAAGACTAGGTCATGAAAGTTTGCATCACACACACGTAGTCAAAATTTGTAACTACATGTGGTGATGGATGTTAACTAAACACAGTGGCAATCATTTTGCAATATACACATATCTCAAATCATTATGTTGTACACCCAAAATGAATGCAGTGTTATATGTCAATTATTGCAATTAAAAATTTAAAAAAATTTTGTTAAAACATTAAAACTCCTACTATAGATTATAAATATACAGAAAAATTCTTTAATAGTAAAAGCTATATTTAAATATTTTATCTAAACTATTTGAAAATTAAGAATTAAAGTGCTTTATCTGCTTGTAGAAAAACTTAAGAGTACTTTGAACAATGCTTGTCTTTTTTTCATCATATAATTAAAGAACAAATATCTTAAAGGAATCTTTCTGGGAAAACAAACCCTCTGTTCTAATTTATGCTACGTATATTGTTGCAAGTGAGAAACCTAAAACAATTTAATAATGAGCTTGCTGTCCTTTATTCTAGGGAAAACAGTCCATGGGTTGGGAGAGTACAGTGCCTCTTAAGCAATGGAGGTTTCCTCCTAAGGGATTTTGGACAAGAGCAAGCTATGTAGACTGTTAGAGCAAGCAATGTGGATTCAGGGCATGATTAGCAATGAGGTTGGGTGATTTCCTTAAAGGCTAGATGGCCCTGCTTTCTAGGGTGAGGTAAGCTAGCTAAAGCCGGGTGGAAGGATTGCGATTGGTGCTCACTTTCCTTGAAAGGGAGGCATTTCTGTTAGTACAAGCTGGCTTCAGTAGAGATTTGTGATGTGGGCTGGGCTGCTGGGTCTGCATCCATTTTGCAGGTCCTATTATACAAGTTAACATTGTGAGTGCCAGTTGCTCAGTTGTGTCCAACTCTTTGTGACCCCATGGACTATACAGTCCATGGAATTCTCCAGGCCAGAATACTAGAGTAGGTAGCCTTTCCCTTCTGCAGGGGATCTTCCCAACCTAGGGATCGAACCCAGGTCTCCTACATTGCAGGCAGATTCTTTACCAGCTGAGCCACAAGGGAAGCCCATGTTAACATTATCGATAGCAAATAAAAGGTTGATTTTTGTTAACGCAGTTAGTCACCACCATGAAAAAATTGTACTCTTGGTTGTTTAGTGTCAAAATAGCTGAAGGTCCTACTTTCAAGATGTGAAGCATAATCATATAAATCCACTAAAAGAGAACAGTAGCTTAAAAGAAAACCTAACATAATAAAACATGAGCATTGAGCAATGACGAATAAATTTATCGGAAACAAAGCGAAGCAAAACCCAGTTTTATTAGTCATTGGAAAAGTACAAATTAACTCCATAATGGTAACCCATTGCCAATAGAATGACTAAAATTTCAAAGATTAATGAGTGAATAATGAATAATGTGGTGTTGGAGAAGACTCTTGAGAGTCCCTTGGACTGCAAGGAGATCCAACCAGTCCATTCTGAAGGAGATCAGCCCTGGGATTTCTTTGGAAGGAATGATGCTAAAGCTGAAACTCCAGTACTTTGGCCACCTCATGTGAAGAGTTGACTCATTGGAAAAGACTCTGATGCTGGGAGGGATTGAGGGCAGGAGGAGAAGGGGATGACAGAGGATGAGATGGCTAGATGGCATCACTGACTCAATGGACATGAGTCTGAGTGAACTCCTGGAGTTGGTGATAGACAGGGAGGCCTGGCGTGCTGTGATTCATGGAGTCTCAAAGAGTTGGACAAGACTGAGTGACTGAACTGAACTGAATGAATAATTAATTAATCAGTCATTAATTAATGACTGACAGTACCAATTATCCCTGACGATGTGGAGCAACTAGAACTCTCAATATCTATTACATCTGAATGTATTCATCATTAAAATAAATAAACAAATATTTGGTCTTTGTCCCTAGCTCCTGGCACAAAACTTCTAAAGCCTTTAGAATTTCCAGAGTAATGAGTGTCTTTAGTATGTTAAAGAGATATCCAGTGGCTGGGTCTCCTAGATAGCTTCAGAATGGGTGCTAGTCACCAGAAAGACCAAAGTATGATGAGAGGGTGGAAGCTTCACCCTCCCATCCCCTGACTTCTATCTTTCCTTTAACCTATTATTCTTTTCCTCATCTATCTATGGACATTGAGCTTTTCATTTTTAACATGTACAGTTTCAATTATATATATTTTTATTCCTGTTAAATACAACCTCTTCAGTTCTATCTGCTTACTTCTCATTTGTTGTTTCAGCTGCTAAGTAGTGTCTGACTCTTTTGTGATCTCATGGACTGTAGCCCACGAGGCTCTTCTGTCCATGGGATTCTCCAGGTAAGAATATTGAAATCGGTTGCCATTTCCTTCTCCAGGGTATCTTCCTGACCCAGGGATCAAACTCATATCTCCTGCACTGGCAGGTGAATTCTTCACCACTGCTCTATCATGAATGTTAGTCACTCAGTCCTGTCCGATTCTTTGTGACCCCATGGACTGTAGCCCACCAGACTTCTGTCCATGGGATTCTCCAGGCAAGAACACTGGAGTGGGTTGCCATTTCTTCTCCAGGGGACCTTTGCTACCCAGGGATTGAACCCAGGTCTCCCACGTTGCAGGCAGACTCTTTACTGACTGAGCTACCACGGAAGGCTATCAGGGGAGCCCTTATTTCTCCTAGGTTTACTATATACATATCTTTGTAATTGTATTTTTCTTTTATAAATTTTATATATTTCATACATAGCTGTTTTCTATTATGTCAAAGCCATTCCAGTACCTGCAGTTCTTTCTGTTTAAAACTTTATTCCTTGTCTGCCGATTCTTACACACTGTTGCTGGTTTTTCTGTGTTTGGTGATCTTTATATTTGTAAGTTCATCCTTGCTTTCAGTCTGTGCTATCCTCCTGGGTCTCTTTTAGGGCAGCTTTCTCCAAAGAGTTTACATTTACCTCTATTGTTGCCTGGGTAGGTGGGAGGGTGGGACATTCTTGATACTTGAGACCTCTGATCCCTGTTATGGGCTTCCCTTGTGGCTCAGATGGTAAAGAATCCACCTGCAATGTGGGAGACCTGGGTTTGATCCCTGGGTTGGGAAGATTCCCTGGAGGAGGGCATGGCAACCCATTCCAGTATTCTTGCCTGAAGAATAACCATGGACAGAGAAGCCTGGTGGGCTACAGTCTGTGGGGTCACAAAGAGTCGGACACAACTGAGTGACTAAGAACATAATCCCTGTTATGGTTCAGAAGAGAAGTCTGAGACTCCACTTTACCTCTCGGTACCATGACATTGTTGCCTTGGGGCTATGCCTCTCAGTGGTGCCTATTGATTAAGCCTCTTTCCCTCTGGCTATTCAACTCTCTGCTTCTTTACCCTAGACTCTCTTCCTGTGTGGCCTGGCTCTAGGACATTTCATCAAATCCTTCAGGGTTTCTGCTTTGTCTTCTGCCTCACCTAGTCACTGCCAGTGGCAGTCCTGTGGTCATATCTCCTTAGCTGACTTGTCTGTTTCCTTTCTAGGGGGGGGGGACTGTGACTCCAGAAACCATCTCCTACCTTTCATGATACCATGGGTATCTCTAAGAGTGTGCAGTATATGGTCTGGTTGAATGATTGCTCGTCATTCAACCTTAGATACTAGGGCTCTTGGAAGTAAAATCAAGCCAATGGCTTCTTAGCACTTGGTAGTACAAGTGAGAATTCCAGAAGATAGCTATATGTTTGTATACAAGAGAGTGAAAAAGCTGTCTTTGGGGAGTTTTATTTTGAGAAGCAAATGCTGGCAATGACTGTGTCACTTGTATATGTGACCAGCTAACAAGAAGCAGCAACCAGAACCTGGAGAGCATTGCAAAGATTAAAAACACAAGCAAACAAAAAACAGTCAAATCTATGTGTATTCTCTGTGGAAAGAAAGAGATGAGAGTTTCAGTGCTGTTAAGGATATTCTAGTTATTTAAGTATCAAATAGCTTTAAATATGAACTATTTTCTGTTCTTCCTAGGAAGCATGAAATTCTGGGTAATATATGAATGATCTAGATGAGAATTCATTTTCTATACAAGTTTGTATATAGATGGATAACTTCAGGGGAGTTAATGTCACATTATCCAACAGA
Source organism: Oryx dammah (assembly GCF_014754425.2). Classification (NCBI taxonomy): domain Eukaryota; kingdom Metazoa; phylum Chordata; class Mammalia; order Artiodactyla; family Bovidae; genus Oryx; species Oryx dammah. The sequence continues at coordinate 69,463,117 of NW_024070203.1, read as the reverse complement.
TGTAGATAACATGAAAAGCTTCTAAGAATTACAGAATTTTATAGAGAATCTGCCTGCAATGCAGGAGATACAGGAGCTGTGGGTTTGATTCCTGAAGATCCTCTGGAGGAGGAAATGGCAACCTACTCCAGTATTCTTGCTGGGAGAATCCCATGAACAGAGGAGTCTGGCGGGCTATAGTCCACGAGGTCACAGAGAGTAGGACACGACCGAGCGCATGGCACTTCGTAATAATAAAGGACCATCTCCATTCAACTCCTGTAGGAGACTCAGTTCAAATTAGGCAAAATGCTTTGTTTAAATATAAAGAACCAGCAAGTGACACAGACAGTTCATGATAAGTTTTTGATTTCCAGACCAGTGCTCTTTTCATTGTAACCTGCTGCCAACCTAAGGATGGGTGGACAGGCCCTGTAGACAAGCTGAATAGACAGTGAGAGTCTTTGAATCAAAGCACATCTAAAACTGGAGCTGGCTTTATTTAAGCCTTTAACAAAAAACACTAATTTGTGAAGAGATGTTAGCAAAAACAAATCTTTCTTGAATTATCACTGATTGAAATGTCATGGTGTCTGCTGATTAAAACTGTGTGTGCAAGGGAAGGAAAACTTGTAGTTTCATTTCTTCCTAATGAGGTAGAATTTGGCATTCATCTGAAAAATTAAAAATATGTTTCCATTTTCATGGTGCTCATTTCTATCATTTTATGTCATTGAATATTTAATGAGGAAAAATATAGGGAACAATAACATTTTGAAAACATTAGAAGTTATTTTTTAAGAGAATAATAATTATAGCAGGCACTTTATGGTGCTCTGTGTGCCAAGCATGGCTCTAATTGGTTTAGGAATTTTAACCCATGTAACTCTCAGCCCCATGAGACAGGACTTATTATAATCTATATTTTAAAGATGAAGAAATGGAAGCACAAGGAGATGAACTTTCTCTGGGTCAAACAAGCATAGGAACAGCATGTCTCAATATTAAATTTTGAGATATTAATATTAAATTAAATATTAAATATTGATATTAATGTAAAATGAAATATTTTAAAAATCCTTGAAGTGAAGTGAAGTCGCTCAGTTGTGTCTGACTCTTTGCGACCCTGTGGACTGTAGCCCACCAGACTCCTCCATCCATGGGTTTCTCCAGGCAAAATCCTTATGTATTTAGAAATGAATAGCAGAACCAATTATAAATCTAAATGAAGATTTTTTTCATATCAGGTCATTCGATGGCTTCTGAAAACCACTTTTCCAAGTTTGAGTCTGAGATCTGAGAGGTACTCAAATCCGTTCGTTTTGTTGATTGTCCTTTCCCCATTTTTCTAGGCTGCTTTTGTTGATGCTCTTCCCCAAGGCCCAACTTTACTCTGAAAATAATTGATGTTGGAAGACAAGCAAGGTCAGAAAATTCTATAGAGAGCAAGGCACTCCATAGAGAAGTGCCAATGGTCATATTATTATATAGTTTCTATATGAACACAAATAGAGGGTATCTGTAATGAGTCACAACCATTGGATAGTTTTAAGTCATTGTCACCTTAAGTGAGGTACCCAGCCAGTGACATCAGTTATAGAAGAAGAAGACAGGTTTCAGGAAAGTCAAAATGAAAAATAACTGTGGAATTGAAGGTGACAAAGGAAAAAAAAATGTTGATGGCAAGGGATGTAAAGATTGTTGAATTCACTAGGAGAATATGATCTTGAATTGAAAAGATCTGGATCTTGTTTGTTCAAGATTCTTTTGCAGATAAACCAGAATGTTTTCCCAACATTTTGGTCTAAGTAAATTGTAGCGCACACACCACAGAGTATCTAAAACAATGACCAATGTTTCCATCATTAACTTTGTTTTTGGTTCAGAAATGCCACATGGAACATTATATATAAAGAACCTGACATAGTCTAAATGGCTATATATACATTTAGTGTAAATAAATAACTTGGAAGAACATCTTGAGTTAGGTATTTCCTTAAGTCATAAGAATGAAATTCAAGTCTTAGTGGAATACAGAGTAGGAAATTTCTTACATTTTTGCTGTTTGCTTGTAGGGATATTGATAAGGACATTGTTAAGGATGCTATATCACATTTTCTTTTTTATGTTGACCCACAGAAGAAATGCTTGACAGATTTCCATGTTGTGAAAAGTTGTACTTCTCTTGAGTCACTGCTTTTTAAGGTTTTTGGATCATTATCTAATAAGGGATTATGCTTCTCTCTTTGCTTTGGACACCAGGAATCTCAAAAACTGAATTTGCAGAGCTTTTAAATTAGCATGTAAGCTCCTGTTGGATTCCATTTTATGTACCAAATCCATCTAATAGGCCTGCCTTTATTCTCCTTTGCACTCATTTTTCATTTCCTTGGCTCTGTTGCAGTATCTATATTTTTGTAAGCAACTCTAAATCATTTTGAAAGCATGTAAGGTGTAATTACCTGAACAAATCCTCAATTTATTTCCTTATCAAAACTTGTAAGTATGGTAAACAGTGATAAGAAATGAATGATCAACTGCCAAAATGACATATCAGACAACCTTGTACCATTATTTTGAGCATGGGACTCTAAAGTATAGAGATTAGAAATAGAGAAATCTTAATGTTTTATATTTTCAATAATGGAAAGAGAGATAAGTATACAATTTAAATATTGAACGTATGGACTGGAAAAACTTAAAAAATTTTTTAAGAGGTATGAACTTTGTAATGTGTTTGGCTTAATGTAAGCCAATTGTAATTTATCCTACTTTTCCATATGAGTCAGTGAGAGTATTCAAGGGACCAAATTTAATTTGTTATACATTTGCTTTGGCTTATTCAAAGGTTAGATTGTTGAAACTGAATTTCAATAGCGTGAATAAATAACAGTGATGGGATTGTGCTTGGAGGCTAGGCAGGTTGCTGAGCTCATTCCCTTAATCACTGTGTTACATTGTTTGTATCTGTAGGGGTAACAATGCAAATGTGTAGTAACAAAAGACCTCCCAAATGTAGGGGATTTAAACCATGAAAGTAGATTTCCCGCTCACATGTATGGGCTCACCATGGCTGGCTGGGGTTTTGCCATCTGTTGTCTTCAATCTTGAGCTGAGGCTGATGGGGAAGTTCCTATCCGGGACATTGCTGAGCTCATAACAGAGGGGAAAATAGAAATAGAAACAAGATTCATGGGCTGGATCTGAAAGCTTCTGCTGAAAAGTGGTGTGTGTCACCTTCTGTTCACATTTCATTGTGTGAAGAAAGTCACATTGTCTAAACCTGTTGTCAACAGGATGGAGATGTGTAATCCTCCCACAGAGGAGCAGCTGTGAATGGTAATACAATATATAACACTGCTGCGAACAAGAGTCTTATCTCTTGTATGTTTTGTTTAGCTAGACTGAGCTTGGTATAGTGTATGGAACCTAAATTGTATGGGTGTCAAGTATACACACTACCAGCTATCTGATCTTGGCCCTGGCTCACCAGATAGATAGCATTTCCTTCTTCCTGTATTGTCTAGGATGACTATTATTTGAGGTGGTGAAATGTGAAGCAATAGCCTCTTAATAAAGTCTACTCTCTTACATTCTTTTCTGAAAGGCTTTACAATGGATAAATAGGAAGTATATATGTGACCTTGGCAAAGGTATGAGGTATGGCTTATATTTACCTCATAGAATTGTTTTGAGGATCAAATGAGATGATTTTGGGATGATCTTTAGCAGGGTGTTTGGCATATGGAAAGCATTCAATACATTTTATTAGTAGTAGAATTAATTCTAGTATAATATCATTTGCTGTCCTCATGGATCACCTAGGCTTCCCTCATAGCTCAGTTGGTAAAGAATCCACCTGCAATGAAGGAGACCCTGGTTCGATTCCTGGGTTGGGAAGATCCACTGGAGAAGGGATAGGCTACCCACTCCAGTATTCTTGGGCTTTCCTTGTGGTTCAGTGGGTAAAGAATTTGCCTGCAATGCGGGAGACCTGGGTTCGATCCCTGGGTTGGGAAGATCCCCTGGAGAAGGGAAAGGCGACCCACCCCAGTATTCTGGCCTGGAGAACTCCATGGATTGTATAGACCATGGGGTCGCAAAGAGTCGGACTGAGCGACTGAGCGACTTTCACTTCACTGGATCACCTAATGCTTAGTTGTGTTTAAAAGTGATTTACTTGAAAAAACTACTCTATTCAATAAACTTGTATTTTATTAATATAATGGTATGTACACACACACAACTAGAAAAGATATATGTGAAAGACATTATTTATTTAGCCACTAAAAGAGCAAGATGTCTGAATTATTTGAAGACTGCAATAAACCTGTACCCTCTCATCTGCTCTGATCCTTCAAAATTTCATGATTAGCTTCTTGATACATGTCGACAACTGCTCCCACTCCTGCAACAAAACACTAATTTTAACACTGGCCTCTCATTAATTGCCAGTCATCAAGCTCAATATTATAGTGTAGGTTTAACTGACTTTCCTGGTCAACATCAAGAAATTCACTTAAATCTTAATGATTTCAAAAGGAATCAAACTCTTCTGAATTAAAAATTTCCATAAAATACACATGGTTTTAAAATTGGATGGCCAAAATACTCCATAAAATATGTTCTGAATTTAATGAACCCAAGACTGTTAGCAATAATTTCAGCCTCAATGAAATCAACATGTATGGCAAAGATTTGTCTTCTCTGGTGACCAACATGGCATTTGCACACCAATTTCAACTTTAAATCTTACAGGACTGTACCAAAGGAGAATGTGGTTGTTTACTTCAGCTCAGTTGTTTAAATCATTTTCTGAATAAAATGGAGAAAAATTTGCAAGAAAATAAATGAATGACATCATTCAATACCATACATACATTTGCATTGACTTTTCCCCAGAGAAATTATATATTTTCATGTTAGTACCATGGCTTGCATTTTCTTTGTTTCTTTCTCTAGAGAAATATTTTCCTTATGGTGGAAATTCAATGATTTCTTTCCTTATAATTGAAATTCCCTGTTTGCATGAGGCTAAAGCAGAGTAAATAAAGATATAAGTGAAGGAAGCTGACAAAGAAATGTTATATGGGTGCTCTTTCCTTGTGTGTAGAGGGCACAGACATAAATGCATGTGATATAGTTTTACATCACTAGAAACAAGCCTTATCACTGAAGCCCTATATGAATAAATATTTTGGAAAGTGAGATAATTTATTCTCATTTTGTAACTCTAGAGATACTTGGTTTTTATTTCTAATTGATTTTAAACCATATAACCCCTTCTCTCACTTTGAAAGTATCCTCTATGTGTATATATGAATTGGAAGGTAGAAAAATACTTATTACAACTTACAGAACCTTGGAATGAGTGAGCGCTTTTGTAAAGTGAAATATACTATTTTAATGATAGTGATACCTTCAGGTATCACTTTTGCAAGTTTTTTAATCTTTTGTCATATGCCATGGTTTTTGAATGTAAGTGTACAATGAAGAATCTGTAATCTGAATAATGATCCAGTAATTTGTCTCCTTTGAAGGTATGGACTAATTGCATGTTAAATTTCAAGGGAGAAAAGATGGATCCACACATCTCTGGGATTGGGAATGGGCTGGGTCTGAGGAATTTTGCCAAAATGACATGGCCCCTGGTGTTGGTGGGGCACAGGTCTCCACAGAAGTCCCACCCATCTTGTGTCAGGGAGGGCTTTTACCTTTTTACCTTTTCATGCCCTGGTTCCCATGGTAACTTGGTATATTATTTGCCTTTGGCATTAATCGTGGCATATCATGTTAAATTAGAGCCAGGGACTCAGCTACAAATGTGTTGGCTTCCTGATTTATGAGAGATAGCATGATTGGGAGAAAAGAATTTGTAAGTAGCAATTAGAAGAGCAGAGGTAAAGAACTGCACTGAGATTTATTTTTCCGGTGAAGTGCAGTTAATGGAGCATGTAAATGGAAAGGACTTGTCATTCTTTGGCGAGTTGGTACATTCCCTGATTTAATCAAATGAGACTGAAGTGTGCCTTTTACTTTCTATACAGTCTGACAAAGGTAATTTAGGATGGAGCTTTCCGATGAGTGTCGGCTGCTGCTGCCAGGGCTTATGTCTTATGAAAGAACCCCAATTGCAGATGTGTTCTTCAGCTGATTGATAGGCAATAAGAAAGTGAAACAAGAGCTCCATCTTCAAGAAATGAGAAAAAAAAGTTGTTTGTTAAATGGGGCAGAAAGATATCTGCTCTCCTCTTGTGATTTTTGTGTTAGTCCTTATGCAGATCTGAACTCCAGCATGTGAAACCAGACACACATTTCCAACGTAACATGCTTCATTTAAGTCATAACATTTTCACTGAACTGCATACCCCATAATGCTCCAAAGTCTGCCTAAAAGTTTTTGGCTGATTAGAATCATCCACATTTGCAAATTATTGATGTTGGACCTGGAGAGAAAAGTTCTTATTATAAAAGACTCTAGTTCTTATTGTAATTAGTAGAAGAATGTAGATTCAGATCCTTATTTTCATCCTCAAATGATTTCCTTCTGCTCATATAAAATCTATCTACTAAAAAGTGAAAACAATTCTCTAAGTCCACTATATAGATGATTGTTTATTACCCCAGCATATTCCCACTTCTCTCTCTCTTTCCATACTTACACACATTTTTCACATCTTTACATACCCAGCAAAGGCATGGCTATCTGCTGTGGAGATAGATATAAAGCTGAATAATTACAATACAGTATGTCTTGACAATAGTAGACTGTCTATACTAGAAGATTAAGTCTGTGTAAGGGATTTGGAAAGATAGAGCCAGTAACTCTGTCAGAGGTTTCGGGGTGAGCTCGAGTATATGTCATGCAGGAGCCCAAGGAAAAAAGAAAATTCCAACCAAGGGGAACAGGCAGTGCTACAGAGACATGAAAAAACAAGGTATTTTCAGTTACTTAGTTCTGGTCAAGATTCCAAGGAAAGTCTAAGAACAAAAGGTAATGACATGAACCTTTCCCATGTTACTAAGCTGGATTACTGCACTTCCCTGGTGGCTCAGCGTTAAAGAATCTGCCTGCCAATGCAGGAGAGATGGGTTTGCACCTTGGGTCAGGCAGATCCCCTGGAGAAGGAAATGGCAATCCTCTCCAGCATTCTTGCCTGGGAAATCCCATGGACAAGGAGCCTGGCAGGTTACAGCCCATGGGGTTGCAAGAGAGTTGGGCACAACTAAGTGACTAAACAAGCTGGTTTTCCACATTGACTTGATGTTGTAAAAGTGCACAGAGCTTTATGAAAAAGCATGTAGTCAGCAGCAAAGTTTAAATGTTAAACTTCTCCTCAACAAAACTCTCAGGTGTGTTAAATGACTGTAATATTCACCTAAACAAGGTGCACGATGGTAAAGAAGGTCCAGATATTTGGTGCAAGAAGCTCCCTGATATTGGAGAAAGTATTAACAAGCAAAAGTGATGATTGTCAAAGATTATTTTCAGATTTCTCTTTTGGATTACTAGTGATGTCTGTGCAAGTATTGGATAGGTTAAGTTTGAAATACTAATGAGCCAAGACAGTTATCTTGTAGCTGGAAATACAAATTAGATTCCAGGAAAGAAGCTGAGATTTCAGACATAAATTTGAGAGTGCCTATCATAGAGTTGGTAGTTAAAGTCATGAAGAAGTAGATGAAACTACCCCAAATTGCTGTAGATGAAATTCTAGAAAGCCACAAAGTTGAATTGACGGTCCAGAAGGAAACTGATTGGCATTTGTCTATGGTCAACTGAGCAATAGTTCCCCCGCTTTTCCCTTCCCTGCAGTACCCAGGTTTTTGTTTGGGTATCCACACATCTTTCCATTATGCTGCTGATGTGTGTCCTCAAAAGCTGACTCAAACTCAGCCCTAGGGGTGAGCCCTGGTTTATACAGCTCTTCAGAGTAATCCTAAACCACTGCCACAATGATGGGTTCAAATAACCCAATCCTAAGACAATCAGAACATTTTTAGGGTGAGAAGAAAATTAGTTTAGGAAAGGGGCAGAGACCCAATTAAATTTAATTAGACATGATGGGATGTTTGCTGGAGGTTTTTTTGGGGGAAATAAAAAAGCTCCTGAAAGGTAAGCTCCTCCTTCTGATTAATAGGTATGGCCTATTAATGTGAAAATTGGAACTGTTATGACCTAGAATGAAACTGACATTGGAGAACCAGAATCCAAGGAAAGAAACCAAGTTCCTGGTGAGCTGCCTAATCAAATCAGCCCTGACACCTGCCATAACTGAAAATGCCAATAATGATAACCTTATAAATTACTGTTTAGGCCAATTTT